>NC_142141.1:330500-661000 GCF_024610735.1 Ursus americanus | reverse complement strand
ACACTGAAGTAGAGATCCAGGATCCATAATAAACCTGCTCTGAAACCTGTCCCAAAGTCTGTGAGTCTCTCACACTGAAACAAAAACAATAATAGCTTTCTGGACTGTGAATTGACATGTGTCTCTACTTCCAATCTTGAATGCATTGGTGCTGAGCCTGGACTGAAAAGGACCATGGCTCCCATGGGCTGGGATCCACGGTAAGAACTCAGTGAAATCTGAATTTGATTCATGGAGTGAATAATTATTGTAGAGCGAATCCTCCCAAGTAGGGCTTATGCACAGTGCACAGGAAAAGCTTTTTCAAAGAGGTTCCTGAAAGAAAAAATCTTTTTTAGAAATTTATTTTAATTCCAGTAGAGCTAACATACAGTGTTACATTTGTTTCAGGTGTACAATAGAGTGATTCAGTAATTCTATAAATTACTCAGTGGTCATCAAGAAAAGTGTCCTCTTAATCCCCTTCACCTATTCCACTCAACCCTCTATCCACCTCCTCTTGTAACCATCCGTTTGTTCTCTATTGTTAAGAGTTTGTATTTTGGTGTGTCTCCTTTTTCTCTTTTAGTTATTTATTTTTGTTTGTTGCTTAAATTCCCTATTAGAGTGACATCTTATGGGATTTGTCTTTCTCTGAATGCCTGATTTTAGTTAGGATAATACTCTCTAGCTCCATTCATGTGGCTGCAAATGGAAGGTTTCATTCTTTTTCAAGCCGAGTAATACTCCATTGTGTGTGTGTATGTGTGTGTGTGTGTGTGTGTGCACGTGCGTGTGTGTGAATACAGATCTATCATCTCATTTGTCAATTTTTCTACAGACACTTGGGTTGCTTCCATATTGTGATATTCTAAATAATGGTGCAAGGAACATAGGGGTGCACGAATCCTTTTACGTTACTGTTTTCCTATTCTTTGGGTAAGTACGAGTAGTGTGATTGTTGGATCGTAGGGTAGTTTTATATTTAATTTTTTCAATAACCTTCATACTGTTTTCCACGGTGGCCACCACAATTTGCATTCCCACCCACAGTTCACGAGGATTCCCCTTTATCCACATCCTCTCAACACCTGTTCTTTGTTGTGCTTTTGATGTTAGCCATTCTGACATGTTTGAGGTATTACCTCATTGTCCTTTGGATTCACATTTTCCTGATGATGGGTGATGGTGAACATCTTTTCACGGGACTGTTGGCCATTTGTATTTCTTCTTTGGAGAAATGTCTGTCCATGTCTTCTGCCTATTTTTTAACTGGATTATTTGTTTTTTGGGGGTCGAGTAGTATCAGTTGTATATGTTTTGGACACTATCCCTTTATTGCATATGATCTTTGCAAATATCATCTCCCTTTGAGTAAGTTGTCTTACTATTTTTACGTTTTCATTGTTCTTCTGCCATGTGGAAACTTTATTTTGCTGTATTCCCAATAGTTTATTTTTGCTTTCATTTCCTTTGCCTCAGGACACAGTCTAGAAAAACATTAATATGGTCCATGTCAAGAAGTTACTGTCTTCCCTCCTGTAGGATTTTAATGGATTCAGGTCTTATATTGAGGTCTTGAAACTGTTTTGTGTTTGTCTGTATTGTGTAAGAAAGCAGTCTAATTTCATTCTTTTGTGCGTAGCTGTCTAGTTTTCCCAACACCATTTGTTGTAGAGACTGTCCTTTTCCCTTTTGATATCGTTGCTTGCTTTGTGGAAGATTCATGGACCACATAATTATGGGTTTCTGTTTGAACTTGTATCCTGTTCCTTTGGTCGCTGTGTCTATTTTTGTGCCATACTGTCTTGTTAGGATGACTGCAGCTTTGTAGTATAACCTGAAATCTGAAATTGTGAGTCCTCCAGCTTTGTTTTTCTTTTCCACATTGCACTGGCTGTTCGGAATCTTTAGTGGTTCCATACAAATGTTTAGGAATGTTTATTCAAGGTCTTTTGTTCTTTAATTTAAATTCAATTTGCCAACTTACAGTACATCATTAGTTTCAGATGTAGTCTTCAATCAATTTTCAGTTGTGTGTAACACCCAGTGCTCATTGTATCGTGTGACCTCCTTAATGCTACTCACCCAGTTACCCCCCCAAACTTCTCCGCCAGCAATCATCAGTTTCTTGTGATAGTTAAGAGTCCATCATGGGTTTTCTCCCTCTCTGATGACTTCCCATTCTATTTTCCCTTCCTTCCCCTATGGTCACCTTCCTCGTTTCTGATATTCCACATAGGAGTGAAAGCATATGATCATTGTCTTTCTTTCATTGACTTATTCCACTCATCATAATACCCTCCAGCTCCACCCAGGTAGGTGTGATGGTAAGTATTCATCCTTTCTGATGGCTGAGTAATATTCCACTATAGATATGATCCACATCTTCTTTATCCATTCATCTATCCATGGTCATCTGCACTCCTTCTGCAGCTTGTCTATTATGGATATTGCTGCTATGAACACTGTGGTGCATGTGTCCCATCTTCACTACCTCTGTATCTTTGGGGTAAATACCCAGTAGTGCAATTGCTGGCACATAGGGTAGCTTTATTATAACTTCTTGAAGAAACTCTGTACCATTTTCAAGAGTGGCTGTACTGGACTGCATTTGTACAGGGGTGTAAGAGTGTTCCCATTTCTCCACATCCTCTCCAACATGTATAGTTTCATGTCTTCTTATTTTTAGATATTCGGCCTCGTGTGATATGGCATCTATAGGGGTTTAGATTTGCATTTCCCTGAAGCCAAGTGATATGAAGCATTTATGCATGTATCTTTTGGTCACCAGTACGTCGTCATCAGTGAAGTGACTTCCCATTTTAATCCATCTCAAGACCTAAAGCTGGGTAAGGCACTGAAGCTGGATGATGCCATCGGTTGGAAGTGTGGAGAATTTCAAAAGATCTCCTTGGAGAGCAAGTTTAAAGGTCAGTGTGAAGCTACTAATTGGATCCGGGGAGATCTCTGAAAGTGGGGGTTGCCTGCGATGGGCTGAGGAGGGCCCTCCGATTTTCCTATGAATCCTTGCTGCAGCCCCAAATGACAGTTTCCTGCTGTGGGGCAGGCTGAGTCCTCTAGTCGTGCAGAGGTGAGCCCAATGCCTGGTGCCTTGGAGGCAGGCAAACGGGGAGGGACCCTCAGCAGAAGACCCAGGGTTAGGTTAGGCCTCAAGGGACAGCAGGTCCAAACTGCCCAGTGCTCAGAGAACTCCCAGGCCGACTGAGATGAGGGCACAAGCGTGGGTGAGTGTGAGCCTTGGGGTTTCATCCGGAATGGCCCACAAATGTCGGGGTTCACCTGAAGGGGCTCTCAGGGGGTGCCCCAATTCTCTTGCACTGAATGCTCTGTTGTGCCCCAAAACGGTACAGTTTCCTGTGGGCTGCAGGCTGAGTCCTACAGTGGGGCTTGTGTGTCCCCAATCCCCCGGAGTAGGGTGCCAGGACCCTGGGGAGGGGCCCCTCTGTGGCTAACCTAGTGTAAGGTTTAGGGTCCAGGAGCCCGGCAAGGACAATCTGCAGGCTGTGCAGCGAGCTCTGTGGAGGGCTGAGAGGAGGCCATGGGGGATGGTGAACATAGGCCTCAGGGTTGGGGCACGGGGGGCTGCCAAAAGTGGGGACAGGCCCTGGGGGCCTCCCCATGTTCTCATGCCCTGTAGGCTCCGTAGAGCCCCAAGGGGCACAGTTTCCTTTCCGGTGGCAAGCTGAGTCCTGCGGTGTGGTACAGGTACCCCAATTCCCTGGGGCTGTGGTGTAAGGCTCCTGGGAGTCCCCCACACCCGCGGCCGACCTAGGGCTAGGGTTAGGCCCCAGGAGCCCCGCAGGCCCGATCTGCTGGCTGTATGGCGAGCTACATGGGCTGAGGTGAGGGTGCAGGGAGGGTGAGCGTGGGCTTCAGGGTTGGGTTGCGGGAGGCCACCTACGTTCGCTGGTGGCTCAGGAGGGCCCTCCTGGTTCTCCCACCCTGAATGCTCTATGGCCTCCCAAGGCGCACGGTTTCCTGCGGGGTGGCAGACTGAGTCCTGCTGTGGGGCTCAGGTGTCCCAAATCCCCGTGGCTCTGGCTCCAGGCTCCTGGGGAGGGGCCCCTCCACAGATGAACTAGGGTTAGGGTTGGGGCCCAGGAACCCCGCAGGCCAGATCTGCCCGCTATGTGGCGAGCACTGCCGCGGGCTGAGGTGAGGGTGTGGGGTGGGGTGAGCATGGGCTTCAAGCTTGGGTTTAGGGATCGCTGAAGTTCGCAGGGGACTCTGGGGGCCCTCCTGGTTCTCCCGCCCTGAATGCTCTACAGCCTCCCAAGGAGCACGGTTTCCTGTGGGCTGGCAGGCTTTATCCTGCAGTGGGGCTCAGGTGTCCCCAGTACCTGCGGCTGTGGCACCGGGACCCAGGGGAGGGGCCCTACCCAGCCAAACTAGGGTCAGGTCTAGGCCCCAGGAACCCGGCAGGCCTGATCTGCCGGCTCTGCGACGCGCTTGGTGGCAAGCTGAAGGGAAGGCGTGGGGCGGGATGAGCGTGGGCCTCAGGGTTGGGGTGTAGGGGGCCGCCGAGGATCGCTGGGGTCTCAGAGGGGCCCTACCAGTTCTCCTGAACGGGATGCTCTGTGGCGCCCCAAGGGGCATGGTTTCCTGAGGGGTGGCAGGCTGAGTCCCGTGGTGTGTTCCAGGGGTACCCAATCCCCGGGGTTAGGGTACGGATTAGGGTACGGGTTAAGGTTAGAGTATGGATTATGGTTAGGGTATGGGAGAGGGTAGGGTTTAGGGTTAGGGTAAGGAGAGGGTATGGGTTAGGTTTGGGTTTAGGGGTTACAAGTTAGACGTTATGGGTTAGGGTACAGATTAGGGTTCAGGGTACGGGTTAGGGTTTAGGGTTTGGGTTTAGGGTTAGGGTTAGGGTTGGAGTAGGGGTTAGGTTTAGGGTACGGATTAGGGTTAGGGTACTGGTTAGGGTACGCATTAGGGTACGGTTATGGTTAGTGTTGGCATTCGGATTATGGTACGGTTTAGGGTACGGGTTAGGGTACGGGTTAGGGTTAGGGTACAGTTTAGGGTTATGGTACAGGCCAGGTTACGGTTTAGGGTTAGGGTTAGGGTACGGGTTAGGGAATGGGTTAGGGATAGGGATAGGGTACGGTTTAGGGTTAGGGTATGGGTGTGGGTACGGGTTAGGGTACAGGTTAGGGTTAGGTATGGGTTAGGGTATGGGTTAGGGTCCTGGTTAGGGATAGGGTACAGGTTAGGGTATGGGTTAAGGTTAAGGTAAGGGTACTGGTTAGGGTTAGGGTACGGGTTACGGTTTAGGGTTTAGGTTTACGGTTAGGGTATGGGTTAGGTTTAGGGTACGGGTACGGTTAGGGTACGGGTATGGTACGAGTTAGGGTATGGGTTATGGTCAGAGTTCAGGGTTAAGGTTAGGGTATGGGTTAGGGTACTTGTTAGGGTTAAGGTTAAGTTTAGGGTACAGTTTAAGTTATGGGTTAGGGTACAGTTTAGGGTTAGGGTTAGGGTACAGGTTTGGGTACGCGTTAGAGTACGTGTTAGGGTTAGGGTACAGGTTAGGGTTCGGGTTAGGGTATGGGTTAAAGTTAGGGTTAGAGTATGGGTTAGGGTAAGGGTTAGGGTTAGGTTACTGGTTAGGGGTAGGGTTAGCTGAAGGGGTAGGGTTAGGGGTAGGGTTAGGGTTATGATAGGGGTCGGGGTATGGTTAGGGTTTAGGGTTAGGGTTTGGGGTTTGGCTTAGTGGTTAAGGTAAGGGTTTAGTGTTTAGGGTTTCGGGTTTAGGGTTAGGGGTTAGGATTTAGGGTTTAGTGTTAATGTAGGGTTTAGGGTTTAAGGATTAGGGTTTAGGGTTAGGTTTAGGTTAGGGTCAGGGTTAGGGTAAGGGTTAGGGGTTAGTGTTAGGGTTAGGGTGAGGGTTAGGGGTTAAGGTTTAGGGTTTAAGGTTAGGGGTTAGGGTTTAGGGTTAGACCCCAGTAGGCCAGCAGGACCGATGCAACGGCTGTGCGGCGATCGGAGGAGTGGGCCAATGTGAAGGCGCTGGTGAGCGGCAGCATGGGCCCAACCATTTTGGTGCAGGAGGGCCTTCGAAAGTCGCCGGGGCCTCGGAGTGCCTTGCCCGTTCTCCCGCTCTGAATGACTAGCGGGGCCCCTAGCGGCCCGGGTGGCTGAAGGGCAACAGGGTGAGTCCGGCACATGGGCTTGTGGTCCCCATCCTCGGCGTTGCGGAGCCACGCCACTCGGGAAGTGCCTCTCGGGGGCTGACCTACACTTAGGGTTAGTCCCCAGGAGGCCGGCAGGCCCGATACACCACATGTGCGGTGATTGGAGTGGTGGGCCGAGGTGAGGGTGCTGGTGAACATGAGCCTGGGCCGAAGCGTTTTGGTTCCGGGCACCTTCGAAGGTTGGAGGGAGTTCGGAGGGCCCTGCCAGTTCTCCAACACTGAATGAATGGTGGTGCCCCTAGCGGCATGTTTAGGAAGGGACCCTCAGGGGCCGTCCTAGGGTGTAGGGTTAGCGCCCAGTAGGCCGGCAGGCCAGATCTGCCAGCTGTGCGAAGGGCAGAGGTGTGGGCCGAGTTGAGGGCGATGGCGAGCGGGAGCATGGGCCCCAGGGTTTTGGCGCCCTGGGCCTTGCAATGTTGCCATGGCTCGGAGGGCCCTGCCCTTTCTCCTGCCCTGAATAACCAGCGGCGCCCCTAGTGGCTCCGTTGGCGGTGGGGCAGCAGGGTGAGTCCTGCACTGTGGCTTGGGGATCCCCAATCCCCGGCGTTGCGGGGGCAGGCCCCTTGGGAGGAGCTCCTCGTGGGCTGACCTAGGGTTAGAGTTAGCCCCCAGGAGGCTGGCAGGCCCAATCCTCTGGCTGGGCGGGGAGAGGTGGGCGGGCAGAGGTAAAGGCGCTGCCAAGCGGGAGCGTGGGCCCCTGCATTTTGGCGTGGGAGGCTTCAAATGTCGCTGGTTTCTCCAGGGCCCTGTCGTTCTCCCACCCTGAATGACCGGCGGCACCCCTAGCGGCCCGGGTGGCGGCATTGAGGCAGGGTGATTCTGGCTCTGGGGCTTGGGGTTCCCGATCCCCAGTGTAGCAGCAGCAGGACCCTTGGGAGGGGCCCCTGAGGGGCCGACCTAGGATTAGGGTTAAGACCCAGGAGGCCGGCAGGCCCAATCCGCCCACTGGGCTGAGAGCTGAGGGGCAAGCCAAGGTGAGGGCGTGGGGAGTGGGAGCGTGGGCACCAGCGTTTTGGACCAGGGAGCCCTTGAAAGTCACCGGGGGCTCGGAAGGCCCTGCCCCTTCTCTCGCCCTGAATGACCTGCGGCGTCCCTAGCGGCCCGGGTGGCGACAGTGCGGCAGGGTGAGTCTGGATCTGGGGCTCTGAGTCACCAAACCCCAGCGTTACAGAACCAGGCCCCTTGGGATGTCCCCCATGGGGCCGACCTAGGGTTTTGGTTAGCCCCCAGGAGCCCGGCAGGCCTTATCCACCAGCTCTGCAGCAACCAGAGGGGCGGGCCAAGGGGAGGGCGCTGGTGAGCAGGAGCGTGGGAGCCACCTTTTTGCGCAAGGGTGCTTTGAAGGTCGCAGGGGAAACGGAGCACCCTGCCACTTCTCCCACACTGAATGACCCGTGGCTCCCCTAGCGGCCTGGGTGGTGGCGCGGCAGCAGGTGAGTCCAGCGCTGGGTCTCAGGGGTCCCCAATCCACTGTGTTGCGGCGCCAGGCCCCTTGGGAGGGGCCCCTCGGGGGCTGACCTAGGTTAGGGTCAGCCCCCAGGACGCCAGCAGGCTCAATCCGCCAGCTGTGCGGCGAATGGAGTGGTGGGTCGAGGTGAGGTCTCTGTCGAGAGGGAGCTTGGGCCCAAGCATTTTGGCTCCGGGGGCCTTTTAATGTTTCCGGGGACTCGGCGGGCCATGCCCATTCTCCTCCCTGAGTGACCGGCAGTGCCCCTAGCTGCCCAGGTG
Source organism: Ursus americanus (assembly GCF_024610735.1). NCBI lineage: Eukaryota > Metazoa > Chordata > Mammalia > Carnivora > Ursidae > Ursus > Ursus americanus. Next base: position 653,075 of record NC_142141.1, on the reverse strand, counting down.
GCAGCGGGGCGGCAGGGTGAGTCAGGCGCTGCGGCTCGGGTATCCCCAATCCCTGGTGTTGCGGCGCCAGGCCCCTTGGGAGGGGCCCCTCGGGGGCCAACCTAGGGTTAGGTTTAGCTCCTAGGAGGCCGGCAGGCCCTATTCGCCAGCTGTGTGGAGACTGGAGTGTCGGACCGAGGTGAGGGCGCTGGTGAGCGGGAGCGTGGGCTCGGGTGTTTTGGCGCGGGGGGCTTTTGAAGGTCGCCGTGTCTCGGAGGGCCCTGCCTGTTCTCCCGCCCTGAATGAACGGCAGCACCCCAAGCCCCCGGGTGGCAGCTGGGTGGCAGGGTGAGTCAGGTGCTGAGGCTCAGGATCCCCAATCTCCGGCGTTGGAGCGCCAGGCCCCTTGGGATGGGCCCCTCGGTGGTCAATCTAGGGTTACGGTTAGCCCCCAGAAGGCCAGTGGTCCCGATCAGCGGCTGTGCAACACGCGAAGGGTTGGGCCGAGGTGAGGGCGCTGGCGAGCCTTAGCATGAGCCCAAGCCAAGCACGGGGGGCCTTTGAATGTCAGCGGGTGCTCGGAGGGCCCTAACCATTTTCTTGCTCTGATTGAATGGTGGGCCCCTAGCGGCTCGGGTGGCTGAAGGGAAGCAGGGTGAGTCTGGCACTTGGGCTCGGTGTCCCCATCCCCAGCGTTGCGATGCCAGGCCCCTTGGGAAGGGCCCCAGGGGTGCCGACCTATGGTTAGGGTTAGCCCCCAGGAGTCCGGCAGGTCCGATACACCACCTGTGCGTCGAGCGGCGAGTTGGGCCGAGGTGAGGGTGCTGGTGAACATGAGCCTGAGCCCAAGTGTTTTCGTTTGGGGCGCCTTCGAAGATCGGCAGTTTTCGGAGGGCCCAGCCCGTTCTCCCACCCTGAATGAACGGTGGCATCCTTAGCGGTCCGGGTGGGGCGGGGCGGCAGGGTGTAACTGACGATGGGGTTGGGGGTCCCCAATCCCCAGCATTGGGCCGCCAGGCTCCTTAGGAGGGGCCCTTCGGGGGCCAACCTAGAGTTAGGGTTAGCCCCTAGGTGGCCAGCAGGCCCTATTCGCCAGCTGTGTGGAGAGCGGAGTGGCGGACCCAGGTGAGGGTGCTGGTGAGCGGGAGCGTGGGACCTAGCATTTTGGTGCGGGTTGCCTTTGAAGGTCGCAGGGGACTGGAGGGCCCTGCCCATTCTACCACTCTGAATGAGGACGGCGCCCCTAGCGGGCCGGGTCGCGGCAGGGCGGCAGGGTGAGTCTGGCGCTGGTGCTCGGGGGTCCCCAATCCCTGTCGTGGTGGCGCCAGACCCCTGGGAGGGGCCCCTCGACATCCAACCTACTGTTAGTCCCCAGGAGGCCGGCAGGCCCGATCCGGCGGTTGTGCGGCTTGTGGAGGGGCTGGCCGAGGTGAGGGCGCTGGTGAGCGGAAGCGTGGGCCAAAGCATTTTGGCGTGGGAGGACTTCAAATGTCACCGGAGGCTCGGAGGGCCCTGCCCATTCTCCAACCCAGATGACCGGCGGTGCCTCTAGCGGCCCGGGTGGTGGCGGGGCATCAGGGTGCGTCCGGCAGGTTGCTTTGGGGGTGCCCAATCCCCCGCATGGTGGCGCCAGGCCCCTTGGGATGGGCCCCTCAGGAGCCAAGCTAGGGTTATGGTTAGCTCCAGGCGGCCAGCAGGCCCGATCCACCGGCTGTGCGGCGAGCGGAGGGGCAGGCCGAGGTGGGGTCGCTGGGGAGTGGGAGCGTGGGCCCAAGCGTTTTAGTGTGGGGGGCCTTCAAAAGTCGGCGGGGGCTTGGAGGGCCCTGCCCGTTCTCCTGCCCTGAATAACCGGCGGCGCCCCTAGCACCCCAGGTTGCGGTGGGGCGGCCGTATGAGTCCGGCGCTGGGGCTCGGGGGTCCCCAATCCCAGGCCTTGCAGCTCCAGGCTCCTTGGGAGGGGCCCATCGGGGGCCGACCTAGGTTTAGGGTTAGCCCCCAGGAAGCTGGCAGGCCTGATCCGCCGGCTGTGTAGCCAGCAGAGGGGCAGGCCGAGGTGAGGGCGCTGTGGAGCGGGAGCCCGGGCCAAAGCATTTTGGCGTGGGGGCATTCGAATGTCACTGGGGGTTAAGAGCGAACTTCCCGTTCTACCTCGCTGAAAGCCCAACGGCGTACCTAGCGGCTCGGGTTGCGGAGGGGCGGCAGGGTGAGTACGGTGCTGGGGCTCGGGGATCCCTAATCCCCGGCATTGCAGCACCAGACCCCTTGGGAGGGGCCCCTCGGGGGCTGACATAGGGTTTGGGTTAGCCTCCAGGAGGCCGGCAGGCCCAATCCACCAGTTGTGCGGCGAACGGAGGGTCAGGCGGAGGTGAGGCCACTGGCGAGCGGGAGCATGGGCCCAGGTGTTTTGGCGTGGGGGTCCTTCAAAGGTCGCCGGAGGCTCAGAGGGCCCTGCACGTTCTTCCACCCTGAATGACCGGCGGCTACCCTAGCGGCCCGGGTAGAGGACGGGCGGTATGGTGAGTCAGGCGCTGGGGCTCGGTGTCCCCAACCCTCGGCGTTGGGGCGCCAGGCCACTTCGGAAGGGCTCTAGGGGGCCGACCGAGCATTACTGTTAGCCCCCAGGAGGCCGGCAGACCCGATCTCCCAGCTGTGTGGCGAGCAGAGGGGCGGGCCATGGTGAGGGCGCTGTTGAGTGGAATCGTGGGCCCAAGAGTTTTGGCGTGGGGGGCATTCAAAAGTCGCTGGGGGCTCAGAGTGCCCTTCCCGTTGTACCGCGCTGAATGCCCGACGGCGCACCTAGCGGTGCGGGTTGCACAGGGGCGGCAGGGTGAGTCCAGTGCTGGGGCTCGGGGGTCCCCAATCCCAGGCGTTGCGGATCCAGGGCCCTTGGGATGGGCCACTCTGGGGCCAACCAAGGGTTATTGTTAGCCCCCAGGAGGCCAGTAGGCCCAATCCGCCGGCTGTGCGGCAAGTGGAGGCGTGGGCCCAGGTGAGGGCGGTTGAGAGCAAGAGCGTGGGCTCAAGCGTTTTGGCACGGGGGGCCTTTGAAATCATCGGGGGTTCAGCGGGCCCTTCCTGTTCTCCCACCCTGAATGACCAGCGGCACCCCTAGCGGCCTGGGTGGTGGCGTGGCGGCAGGATGAGACTGGCAATGGGGCTCGGGGGTCCCCATTCCCTGGCATTGCGGCGCCAGGCCGCTTGGAGGGGCCCCTTGGGTGCCGAGCTTGGGTTAGGGTTAGCCCCCAGGAGGCTGGCAGGCCTGATCGGCCAGGTGTGCGGCGAGTGAAGTGGCGTGCAGAGGTGATGGCACTGGCGAGCGGGAGCGTGGGCCTAAGCGTTTTGGCGCTGGGGGCATTTGAAAGTCGCCGGGGGCCCAGAGCGCCCTACAGGTTCTCCCACCCTGAATGACCGGTGGCGCCCCTAGGGGCCGGTAGGGGAGGGGCAGTAGAGTGAGTCCAGCGCTAGGGCTCGGGGGTCCCCAATCCCCGGCATTGTGGCGCCAGGCCTTTGGAAGGGACCCCTCGGGGTCCGACCTAGGGTTAGGGTTAGCCCCCAGGAAGCAGGCCGGCCCGATCCGCTAGCTTTCGGCAAGCGGAAGGGCGGCCTGAGAAGAGGGCGCTGACAAACAGGAGCGTGACCCCAAGCGTTTTGGTGCGGGGGGCCTTCGAATGTCGCCGGGGGCTCGGAAGCCCCTGCCTGTTCTCCCGCCCTGAATGACCGTGGCGCCCCTAGCGGTCCGGGTGGCGGCGGGAAGGCAGGGTGAGTCCCACGCAGGGGCTTGGGTGTCCTCAATCCCCGGCGTTGTGGCGCTAGGCCCCTTGAAAGGGGCCCCTCGGGGGGGACCTGGGTGTAGGGTTAGCCCCAGGAGGCCGGCAGGCCCAATCCGCAGGCTGTGTGGCATACGGTGGGGCGGGCCGAGGTGAGGCCGCTGGCGAGTGGGAGCATGGCTCCAAGCATTTTGCAAAGTGGGCCTTCGAAGGTCGTCGAAGTCTTGGAGGGCCCTGCCCGTTCTACTGCCCTGTATAACCGGGGGCACCCCTAGCACCCTGGGTGGTGGTGGGGCAGCCGGGTGAGTCCAGTGCTGGAGCTTGGGGGTCCCCAATCCCAGGCGTTGCTGCTCGAGGCCCCTTGGGATGGGCCCCTCGAGGACCGACCTAGGGTTATGGTTAGTCCCAGGTGGCCGGCAGGCTCGATCCGCCGGCTGTGTGGCGAGCGGAGGGGCGGGCCAAGTTGAGGGCGCTGGCGAGCTGGAGCGAGAGCCCAAGCGTTTTGGCGCGGTGGGCCTTCGAAGGTCGCCGGGGGCTCGGAGGGCCATTCCCGTTCTCCCATCCTGAATGAGGACGGCGCCCCTATCGGGCCGGGTCGTGGCGGGGCAGCAGGGTGAATCAGGCGCTGGTGCTCGGGGGTCCCCAATCCCCAGCGTGGCGGTGCCAGGCCCCTTGGGAGAGGCCCCTTGGGCGCCAAAGTAGGGTTTGGGTTAGCCCCAGGAGGCCGGCAGGCGTACGGAGGTGCTGGCCGAGGTGAGGACGCTGACGAGGGGGAGCGTGGGCCCAAGAGTTTTCGCTCGTGGGCCTTCGATGTTCGCTGGGGGCTCGGAGGGCACTGCACGTTCTCCCGCACTGAATGACCGGCGGCACCCCTAGCGGCCAGGGTGGCGGTGGGGCTGCAGGGTGATTCCAGCGCTGGGGTCGGGGGTCCCCAAACCCCGACGTGTTTTGCGCCAGGCACCTTGGGAGGGGCCTTCGTGGGCCGACCTAGTGTTAGGGTTAGACCAAAGGAGGTCGGCAGGCCCGATCTGCCAGGTGTGCAGTGAGTGGAGTGGCGGGCCGAGGTGAGGGCGCTGGCGACAGGGTTCGTGGGCCCAAGTGTTTTGGCTCTGGGGGCCTTCGAAGGTCACCAGGAGCTCTGAGGCCCTGCCCGCTCTACCGCCCTGAATGACCGGCGGCGTCCCTAGCGGCCCGGGTGGCGGCAGGGCGGCAGGGTGCGTCCGGCGCTGGGGCTTGAGAGTCCCCAATCCCTGGCGTGGCAACGCCAGGCCCCTTTGGAGGGGCCCTCAGGGACCGAACTAGGGTTAGGGTTAGCCCCCAGGAGGCCGGCAGGCCCGATCTCCCAACTGTGTGGGGAGTGGAGAGGTGGGCCGAGGTGAGGGTGCAGGGGAGCGGGTATGTGGGCCCAAGCATTTTGGGGCTAGGGCCTTCGATGGTCGCCGGGGGCTCGGAGGGCCCTGCACATTCTCCCGCCATGAAGGACCAGCGACGCCCCTAGCTCCCTGGGTGGCAGCGGGGTGGCAGGGTCAGTCCGGCACTCGTGCTTGGGTTTCCCCAATCCCCAGCGTTGCGGTGCCAGGCCCCTTGGGAGGGACCCCTCGGGGACTGTCCTAGGGTTAGGTTAACCCCCAGGAGGCCAGCAGTCCCGATCCGCCGACTGTGCAGTGAGCAGAGGGATTGACCGTGGTAGGGCGCAGTCGAGCGGTAGCATGGTACCTAGCGTTTTGGTGTGGGGGGCCTTCTTATTTCACCGGAGGCTCGGAGGGCCCTGCCGGTTATCCCGCCCTGAATGCCCGGCGGCGCCCCTAGCGGCCCATGTGGCGGCGGGGCAGCAGGGTAAGTCCAGCGCTGCTCCTCGGGGGTTTCCAACACCCAGTATTGCGGCGCCAGGTCACTTGGGATGGGGCCCTAGGAGACCTACCTAGGGTTAGTGTTAGCCCCCAGGAGGCTGGGAGGCCCGATCTGCTGGCTGTGCAGCGTGCGGAAGGGCGGGCCGAGGTGAGGGCACTGGAGAGTGGAAGCGTGGGCCCAAGCGTTTTGGCGAGGGAACCCTTCGAAAGTTGCCGCGGCTCGGAGGGCACTGCCCATTCTCCCACTCTGAATGACCGGCAGCACCCCTAGCAGCCCTGGGGGCAGCGTAGCGGCAGTGTGAGTCTGGTGCTGGGGCTCCGGGGTCCCAAATCCCCGTCGTTGCGGAGCCAGGCCCCTTGGGATGGGCCCCTAGCGGGCCTACCTAGGGTTAGTGTTAGCCCCCAGGAGGCTGGGAGGCTTGATCCGCAGGCTGTGCAGCAAGTGGAGGGGTGGGCCGAGGTGAGGGCACTGGTTAACGGAAGTGTTGGCCCAAGCGTTTTGCCTGGGGGGGCTTTCGAAGGTTGCCGGGGGCTCGGAGGGCCCTGCCCGTTCTCCCGCCTTAAATGACCATAGGGGCCCCTTGTTGCCCCGGTGGCAGTGGAGCAGCAAAGTGAGTCTGGCGCTGCGGCTCGGGGGTCACCAATCCCCAGCGTTGCGGCCCCAGGCCCCTTGAGAGGGCCCCCTCGGGTGCCGACCTAGGGTTAGGGTTACCCCAGGAGGCCAGTAGGCCCAATCTGCTGGCTGTGCGGTGAGCGGAGGGGCAGGTTGAGATGAGGGCGTTGGCGTGCGGGAACGTGGGCCCAAAATTTTGGAGCGAGGGGCCTTCGAAGGTCACCAGGGGCTCAGAGGGTCCTGCCCGTTCTCCCGCCCTGAATGACCGGGGGTGCCCCTTGTGGCCCGGGTGGCAGTGGGGGGCATGGTGAGTCCGGCACTGGGGCTCAGGAGTCCCCAATCCCCATCGTTGTGGCGCCAGGCCCCTAGGGAGGGGCCAATAGGGGGCTGACCTAGGGTTTGGCTTAGCCCCCAGAAGGCCCGCAGGCCCGATCCACCAGCTGTGTGCGGAGCGGAGGCGAGGGCCGAGGTAAGGGCGCTGGCCAGCGGGAGCGTTGGCCCAAGCGTTTTGGTGCGGGGGGCCTTCGAAGGTGGCCGGTGACTTGGAGGGCCCTTGCCATTCTCCCTCCCTTAATGAATGGCGGCGCCCCTAGGGGCCCAGGTGGCTGTAGGGCGGGAGGGTGATTTGGGCGCTGGAGCTCGGGAGTCCCGAATCCCCGGTGTTGCGGCAATAGGAACCTGGGATGGGCCCCTCCGGCGCCCACCAAAGGTTAGGGTAACACCCAGGAGGCTGGCAGTCCAGATCCACAGGCTGTGCAGCGAGCGGAGGGGCGGACCGAGGTGAGGGCGCAGGCGAGCGGGAGCATGGGACCAAGCGTTTTGGCGCGGGGGGCCTTCGAAGGTTGCCAGGGGATCGGAGGGATCTGCCAGTTCTCCTTCCCAGAATGACCAACGGTGTTCCTAGTGGCCCGGGTGGTGGCGGGGCAACACAGTGAGTCCGGCGCTGGGGCTCGGGGGTCCCAAATCCCAGGCATTGCGGTGCCAGGCCCCTTCGGAGGGGCCCCTCAGGGACCAACATAGGGTTATGGGTAGCCCCAGGAGGAGGGCAGGCCTCATCCACTGGCTCTGCAGCGAGTGGAGGAGCGAGCCAAGGTGAGGGCGCTGAGGAGCGGGAGCGTGGGCTCAAGCGTTTTTCATGGGGGGGCCTTCGAAGGTCGCCGTGGGCTCAGAGGGCCCTGCCCGTTCTCCCGCACTGAATGACCAGGGGCACCCCAAGCGTCCCGGGTGGCGGCAGGGGCAGCAGGGTGAGTCCGGCGCTGGGGCTCGGGGGTCCCTAATACCTGGCGTTGTGGCGCCAGGCCCCTTGGGACGTGCCCCTCGGGGGCTGACCGAGGGTTTGGGTTAGCCCCCAGGAGACTGGCACGCTCATTCCGCCCATGTGCAGTGAATGGAGGTTTGGGTCGAGGTGAGGTAGCTGGCGATCGGGAGCGTGGGCCAGAGCATTTGGCTTTGGATCGGGGTGCCTTCGAAGGTCGCACGTGGCTCGGAGGGTCCTGCCCGTTCTGTAGCAAAAAGGACTGGTGACACCCCTAGCTCCCCATGTGGCAGCGGGGCAGCAGGGTGTGTCCGGCGCTGGGACTTGGGGGTCCCCAATCCCTGGCATGTGGTGCCAGGCCACTTGGGAGGGGCCCCTTGGGGGTGACCTAGGGATAGGGTTAGCCCCCAGGAAGCCAGCAGGCCGGATCCGCCAACTCTGCAGCGAGCGGAGGGGTGGGCCGAGATTAGGGAGCAGGCGAGCAGGAGCGTGGGAGCCAGAGTTTTGCGCGGGGGGCCTTCGAAGGTCACAGGGGGATCAGAGGGCCCTGCCCGTTCTCTCTTCCTGAATGACTGGCAACGCCCCTAGCGCCCTGGGTGCTTGCGGGGTGGCAGAGTGAGTCCAGCCCTGGGGCTCGGGGGTCCCAAATCCCCAGCATTGCGGTGCCAGGCTCCTTGGGAGGGGCCCCTTGGGGGCCGACTTAGGGTAAGTGTTAGCCCCCAGGACTCCAGCAGGCCCTTTCCGCCAGCTCTGCAGCAGGCGGAGGGGCAGGCCGAGGTGAGGGCACTGGCGAGAGGGAGTGTGGGCCCAAGCGTTTTGGCGTGGGGGGCCTTCAAAAGTCGCCGGGGGCTTGGAGGGCCCTGCCCGTTCTCTCGCCCTGAAAGACTGTCGGTGCCCCTAGCAGCCCGGGTTGCTGTGGGGCGGCAGGGTGACTCTGGCACTGGGCTCGGGGGCCCCAATCCCCGGCGTTGTGGCACCAGGCCCCTTGGGAAGGGCCCCTCGGGGGCCGACCTAGGCTTAGGGTTCATCCCCAGGAGGCTGGCAAGCACTGCGATAAGTGGCTCTGGCAATGTAACAAAAATGCCATACACTTATCTGTAAGAAATAACAGTGTACAGGAACCCTCTTAGCCCTAACATCATCCTTTGTGAATATGGAAGCCAGCCCCAAAGTGGTCGTGGAAGTCTGTCGAAAGGGCTAAGCACTTTTCTCTGAGTCACCACACTATACAGGGAAAGACCAATGTACATCATCTTTCACGAGTAGGAAGCATTAATGAAAAGGTTCTGGAATTTCGAGGACTCTGACCCATCCTTATTGGTAATAAACCACCCTGTACAGGAAAACACCTTCAACTCTCATCACCTCCTCAATCCTGATTCTGATTCAACTTTGGGTGTGTAGGACTAGGGAAATGTCCACATCTTATTAAGCTAAGAAAGAACGATGTCAGGGTAATGCCCGACAAGTCACATCAGCCTTCCTGAAGACGGAAGCAGGAATCAAGGTGGTTATGTTACCATGAGGTAAGGAAGATGAGCATATAAGTGAGAAACAACAGTGGGCAGGACCTCTCTTCCAACGAACAGTATCTTTGCTTAATGTTGAATCCCTATGGTAAGTGGTTGTGGGCATTTGTGAGGTCAAAATCTTAAGTGTTTTGTAAAACCTCTTGGCCATTCACAGATGAGACTAAGGTAGTTGGGGACTCCTAGGCAGTGATTTGTCCACTGTCAAAAATATGAAAAGATAAAAGAGACAGATGAGGTCTCCTCAGGCATTGTCCTTTATCCTCATCCTCCATGAGGATGGCCATCTCTGGACAGCTCAGTGGCAGGGTCTCATTCACAGTGGGGGCATCTGTTCCTCACAGACATCAGGCAGGGAAATGGATTTGGTTCTCTGTGCCAGCCCAGCCACAGCTGAGTGTCACAGCACCCTCTCGTGGGCTCATAAGAGTTTCACTGTCACCAGGCAGGTCATTGTATTTGATAAACCACTGTGAGAGTTTGCAGTCGCCTTCATCTGCAACCTCCTAGAGGCAAATGCAGGTGTCTGGTACCATGTGAAGTCATGTGAAGGCATTGTGAGAAATTGTCCTTTTGGTTAAGAAAAACATGGCTGGGGCTCCTGGCTGGCTCAGCCAGTTAAGCATGTGCCTTTGGCTCAGGTTATGATCCCAGGGTTCTGGGATCGAGGCGAGGCTCCCTGTTCAGCAGGAAAGGAGTTAGGGAAATAGCTTAGAACCCACAGAGAATGTGAATAAAGGGGAGTGAAATGGAATTTGGTCTGTGTTTGGCTTTAGGGATTGGAAGTTAGTTTTTTCTCAATTGTGATGGTTCTTGAAACAGAGAAGCTGTATTGGTTTTTTTTTACCTTTAATTTTTTTCTAATAATAATTTTTATTATGATATGTTAGTCACTATACAGTATTTCCTTAGTTTTTGATGTAGTGTTCCATGATTCATTATTTGCATATAACACCCAGTGCTCCATGCAATATGTACCTTCCTTAATACCCATCACTGGCCCATCCCAATCCCCCACCCCTCTCCCCTCTGAAGCCCTCAGTTTGTTTCCCAGGGTCCATAGTCTCTCGTGGTTCATTCCCCCTTCTGTTTAGGGTCCATTGTCTAAAGGGACAGACAGTGGAAGTTCACCGAATATAAGATCGAATTTTCGTTGTTCATTATAGATGCCGCTAAGTAGTTCCCAGTCATTTCATTCTACTGTAGTAATTCATTATACCTGTGCAGGTGCACGTGGAAGACAATTGATGCATGTTTAGTGGTAATAAAACACGCCCCTCAGTAGTAGAATAATAGAGGATGCACATGTGTAAAATTATTCGACTGCAGCTTCCATGCTTTCCCTTTGGTTCCTTATTATCTATGAAATTGGACAATTTTTGTTCTCTAGGCTTAAAACTCATTGTCACTATTCAGAGTTTTTCAATGCTGATCTTCTCCTGTATAAGTTACCAAAAACCTAAAATATGTATGAAATTTAAAAAACGCTATATTGAAAATGACAGCAGGGAAGTTCCATTTTGTGAATATTGTGTCAATGGATCTCTATTTTGACATCAGTGTTCATTAGAAATGATGACATTTCATGTGAGTATAAATATCAATGTGAAAAAGGAAAGGTAGGAAGAACCTTGAATGTTTAAGTAATTGCTGAAATGACAGGAGTGTGTGTGTGTGTGTGTGTGTGTGTGTGTGTGTGTGTGTGTGTGTTTGTGTGTGTGTGTAATTGATTTTCAGTGAATGGTTCAGCTTCTTGTAGGGCCTCCGAGAGAGCCCAGATGAACCTTTCAATGAGTTGGTATCTGTTTTCAGAACATGGGAATCTCTTAGTCCAATAGTCAATCAGGCAAGCTTTGAGGTCTTGAAGAGTTTCAGTCCTCAGCGATGGTGTTGCAGACCCTTGTGAGCAAACCCTAGGGTATGCTCAGAGCCCTCATTTGCTGGTAGCAAGGTGTGACGATTTCAGACGGCATTTCCCAAAGAAGTACCTCTTGAGTCTCTGTCCTTATTAGTTCCCTACACTTCCTTACACTAGTTATGTGTTCAATGTGTTTCAGGATAATCCCCACATGTGATTTTTGCTATTTCCTACTAGTCCTATCTGTTTCTCATCTTCTTCTTTTATGGTAGGTGTTGGGAAGCAACCCGTGCAGTGTAGGAAGGGGTGTGGTAGTTGTCTGCCTTCAGAGGACCGAATGATGCCTAGAAATTGTACTGTAGTTTGAGGTCAATTGTCCATCCTCTGAGTGTCAGGAATTCCATCACTTTACATTGATGCTAGTCTGTTCTTCAAGCTGTCCTCAGAAATAAGGACGTCATCCATCTAGGGAATACTGGTTTGTGTGTATGTTTTCATTTTAGGAAAGGCCTTGCTGCTCCTGAAAATAATACTGTAGAGCACCCTTTCCTGTTCTTATTGGCCATCAGTCAATCTTTTGTGAAGTATTCCTTTATAAATAGACTTTTTATGGTTGATGAGCAGGAATTCTTATTGACAAGTCTTTGTCAGTGTGTGTATTGCAAATCTTACTTCCCAGCCTGTGGTTCACTTTTTCATTTTCTTATGGTCATAAGATAAGGAGAAATGTCACATTTTTATGAAGTCCCACTGAATTCTTTTAAATGGTTAGTGCACCCTATGTCCTGCCCCAAGATTGACAGGTTCTACGTTTTCTTTCAGAAACTGTCCAATGGGAAACACAATCCATCTCAAATTTATAAATTGCATTTTTAATTATAATAGGGTATTTATACACTGTTTTGGATTTTCTATGTACACAATCGTATTATCTTTGAATAGTCACAATTATCCCCTCAATTCTTATACTTTTTGTTTCTCTTGCCTTCTAACACTGGTAAATTCTCCAATGCAACGTTGAGTAGAGCAGCACTGTTTGAAGATTTTAATATACCTTTCTCAATATCTGACAGAAAAAGCAGACAAAACATTGGTAAAATGTGACCTAATGGACATATAGGGAACATTCCATAGTAAGTGCAGAATACATTATTTTCAAGTGGTCATAGTCTCTTTACCCAAATAGATGATAGGTGGGGCCACGAATCAAGTCTACAAATGTTAAACCCTGAAATTAACTAGATTCTATTCTTAGACCACAGGGGAATTGAGCCACAGTCATAGGAAAAAGAAAACCAGGAAGTCCTTCAATGTTTAAAAATTAAATGGAACTTTGCTACATATCCTAAAGGTGAGAGAGGGAATCTCAATGGAAATTCTGAACCTTTTCTACATGAGGGCTCACACACAATGGCACTTTCTTTGTGAAGAGCATTATAATAACCTAGACAGGAGTTGAGCCTTAAGTCAGAGTTCTGCCTGCCCCAGCCACACCTGGCAGCCTTGGCCTGTGGTCCCCCTCAGCTGTCCTTTCTGGTGGCCCTGAGCTAAGGGGTCAACATGGCCATATGGAAATGGGAAGCTCCCCACTCATAGTGATGGCGGTGCCCCCTCCCCAGCTGCCCTTTCTGGTGGCTCTGAGCTAAGGGGGTCAACATGGCCGTATGGAAATTAGAAGCTCCCTACTCTTAGTGATGACGTTGCTATCGTATCGTCCTCACCAGTCCAACAACATGATTTCTGAGTGAAATATGACACAAGAGCGACTTCTTGGCCTTCCTTCAGGTTTGAAAATCATCTGGTGAGTCATCTATTAGGAATATGGATTCAACATGTGTTCTTTCTTCTGGAAAAGAAATAGACCCAATAGCAATTATGGCTTCCTTAGCACCTGTTCCTGAGAGACATCATACTGGCTCTTTGTAGCATTCTGCCTCTTAAAATTCTCAACTAGGGTGTAGATATTTTTAGGCACATTTTCAGGTGGTTAGACAGGGACTCAGATGATATGAGTCACAGCGGATTTTAGTGTCAGAAACCTAAGTGGGATCCCCAAATTGACTCCAAATCCCTTGTTGTTCCATACAGGGTACTATTTCCCTCTTATCTCTGGTATTCTCAATCTGGAAACCTATCAAGTATCAGGATTTTCTTGTCATGTGGACAACTGGAACGAATTCAGCGGGCCTTTTCACGTCTGCCCATGGTGATCATTAAGATCATTATCTCAGTGGAGGACCTCTGGGTAAGATACTCAAAGATCCTTAGGAATACAGACAGTATAATATTTTCCTGGTATTAAAGTTACAGAAACCAACTATCATTTTTAGTCGATTCAGGCTCTGGTATGTTCAAACCGTGCTGTAAAACCGGTCTGAAATAGTATTTAAAAACACTCAGCTCAGCCTCTTCTACAAAGTGAGCCAATGCTTATAAACATGGCTAAAATATTCCCTTACCTACGATGACTTCCCAGCCATCGTAGTGTTTATATGGTATGACTGTGACTTACATTAGTCAACATTTGCAGAGAAAGAACTTAGTGCATCCAGGGGGCACTTCATGTTGAAATTAGTTTGTGACAATGAGCTACTGTGTTTTATTCTGCAGTCCAAGGGAATGGTGCCAGACATCTCTAAGGTGTCTAGCAGTTCTACAATTCTGATTTTAAGTGGTCTGTGTGCTTCAGAGATTTGGGCAGGAGAAGGGCAGGAGTCCAGAGACTGTGAACACTCTGTCACCTGTGCTGACCATGGAGCAGGCAGCCTTCTGTGGACAACATTTTGATTTCTTGGTACTCTTGGGAAAGGTGCTTTTGTCTCACATTCCTCCATTTAGGAGTAATTATAATGATGAAAGTAATTTTTATCTTATATCATCTGTGGGCCCTGATCCTGGGCTCCCAGGGAAGCTATCCTTTAACATTTTACCCGGCTCAAAATGACTGGGCAACACCTCAAAGCATGGGCCCTATTTCTGCCCCAAGCCCATGTTGTACATCTGCTTCGAGAAGAAAACAATAACCAAAAATGCCAACATAAAGATAAGACAAAATAAAGAACCTCTTTGGCTCCCATAATATTAAAGTCATACTGACATGTATATACTGAAAATGCATGAAATCATTGCATTTCCTAAAGCCCAAGTCTTGGAGGGTCTGAGAGTCACTGACCTTGCCCAGAACCAGGCACACCGCAGCAGGGAGGGCTGGTGCAGAAAGGGAAGGGGCAGGACTCTGAGGGTGGTCTGCAGCTAGAGGGGTCCCTGGAAGGGGCCAGGTGTGTGTGGAGGCCCCAGCCCACGAGCCCACCCATGCCTGTGCCTGGTGTTGGGTAGAGGAGGCTCCTCTTGGGCCCCCTGCACTTTCAGCGTTCCAGGGGCTTGAGGGCGGGTTGCCCAGCATCGAAGGACCTCAGGCACAGCCCTCCCAGACAATTCACCCCTTGGGGGTGGAGCTACATCACTGTGGGCGGTCCCAGATTTGCAGTGGGTTGCAGACCTGGGGCAGAAGGGGCACTGAGAGAGAGAGAGTTGCCCTGTGGAGATCCCTGCTGGTGAGTGAGCAGCATGCACTGGGGTGGGGGTCCGGGTCAGGGTGCGCCCCAGGTGGGAGGCAGGGTTCTGGAAGGGAACGTGGAGAGGGTTCATTGTGTGGACTCAGGTGAGTTTTCCTTTTCCATTTAAAGTCTCTTCTGCCCCATGTCCTCAACTGGCCTTATTCTCCATCCCTGTGAACTATAGGGCGCCCGCTCACCTGAGCTTTTGTGGGATGGGTTGCAGAATTTCAGGGTTTCCCCTGTTCCCCTGGAAGAGTGCGGGAAAGGACCTCACACAATCCCCACCTTCAGTTCTCTGACACAGTGCAGGTGATGCCTCTTGGGCATTAACCCGAATTCAGCAGGGTGTGCCCTGGTCCCCCAGGCACAGGTGTGGCAGTAGCAAGCCCCAGAGCCGTCCCCCAACTTAGCATTATGCCCCCTGTGCCCCCAGGTTAGTGGTAATTGGCTATTAGAAGCATGCAGGAAAATCCTCCAGGTGGGGGCCTGGAGGCGGGCATAAACCAGACCCCACTCTAGTTGCATTGGGAATAGACGAATTGAGGGTTTCTTTAGAAGAGTAAGTCTGCTTTCCAGAAAAGGCAAGGTCATTGGTCTGTTGAGAATGAAGATAATTACTGCTAAACAACAAGTATGTGTTGCCCCTTCGCCCAGAAACCGAAGCAGGTGTGCAGGCTTTAGGTCAGAGGTGCCTTCTTCTCCACAGCTGAGAACACTTCTCTGCTCTGGCTCCTAGACACCCGAGGTTTTGAACGTCAGCATCAGAGTCAGCGAGGCAGATTGTCACAGGACGCCAGTGTTCAGAGAAAGCACAGGTATATTTGGCAAAATATCCTATCTATGTCAGGGCTGGAGGTAAAACCTCTCATTATCCCAAAACCTCCTGGGCTTTTGTCTTTTCTCTAGTTGAGCCACAAAGTAAAATTGAAGTAGCTGTCAGCATTCTGGGTTTGGTGCAAGAATTACTTAGTTTCCCTGCAGGTAGAACTTTGCAGGGGATCACAATTTCTCTGTCCATTTATTGCTTACAAATGTATTTTGACTATCTGTTTCCTAGGAACCCTCTTTTATTAGAAAGGGAAGGTGAGATTCACTCTGTGCCTGTTTGTAACATCTAATTTGTTCCTTCATCTAACAATGTTTATCCAGTTGGGCCTAAGATATGGTTGAGTGGCCAGCATCTAGAGTTGGGTGGCTTTTTTTCATCTGATACAGACTTGGATGATGTCATTTGACAAAGGTGATGTTTCATCATTGATTAGTTTATTCATCAGAAGAGTTAAAATTAGGGTGGAGGGAAAATTCAAAATTATCCAAAGCGGCCTGTTCCTGTTTAAAAGTTGAGCTTGACTTTCTAGTTTTACTAAAAGTATTATCTCGATATTTTGAGGTGCCATATTCTCTCTGTAGTTTCTTTGGTGGTGGAGTCAGAAGGAGAGTCTGGGAATTCTTTCGGAGAGTGGCATGCTGGTGGCTTCAAGGGGCTTGGCATCAGGAGCCTTGGGGTGAATTCTGCAACTGCTTGTCAGACCCTGGGTGCATCTCCCAGAGGTTTTGTTTCCTCTTATGAAATTGCCGGCAGATAATGTTCTGCTTGAAGGGGAACCCTCCCATCCTGTTGGTGGGAATGCAAAGTGGTGCAGCCAGTCTAGGAAACAGTGTGGGGGTTCCTCAAAAAGTTAAACATTGAACAACCCCATGATCCAGCTATTGCTCTCCTAGGTATTTACCCAAAGGATACAAAAATGTGGATTCAAAGGGGGTCCATGCACCATGATGTTTAGAGCAGCAATGTCCACAGTAGCCAAATTATGGAGAGAATCCCAAAGTCCATGCACTGATGAATGGATCAAGCAGATGTGGGATACCTATATATAATGGAATATGACCCAGCTTCAAAAAGAATGAAATCTTACCACTTGCAAGGATGTGGATGGATCTAGAGTGTATTAAGCTAAGCAAAATCAGTGAGGAAAGACTAATATCCTATCCTCTCACGCTTGTGGAATTTCAGAAAGAAAACAGATGAACAGAGTGTTGGGGTGATGAGAGAGGCAAACAAGGAAATAGACTCAACCTTGGAGAACAAACTGAGTGTTGCTGCAGGACAGGGGTGTGGGGGGAAGAGTTAAATGGGTGAGGGGTATTAAGGAGGGTACTTGTGATGAGCACCAGGTACTGTATGCAGGTGAGGAATCACTAAATCCTACCCCTGAAGCGAATATTCCATGGCATGTGAACTAACTGGAATTTAAGTAAAAGAAGAAAGGAAAAAGTGTTCTGCTTCATGAAGAGTGAGTTAAAATTGTAGTGATTTGGGCTGTACTATTCTATAGAGGATAGATGTAAAACACCCTGTTGTAGGATACACTAGTTTCTTATCACATAAGGAATACTCAGAGAGCTGCAATGAAAGATTCAGGTCTCAGAGCATGTTCATGTTCCACTGATATGTTACAGTTTGCACAGGTAGGAAAGAAGGTGGAGAGAAAGGCAACAGAAGGGGAAAGTAGGTGTGAACTTTCATTAGTTAGCATTATATCTTTCTCATGAAAGCCTTGTGCCAGTGTGATTTTGGAAGAAGAGGTGGAATCCGGGAGCATTGGAGGAGACAGGGGAGTTCCAGGTCTGGGTAAAGCTGACAGGGGTCCCAGATGAGAGCTGAATGCATTCTGCAGCAGGGTGTGGGCAGGGTGGTCTCCAGGGGTGGCTGTGGGTCTCCTGGGTGAGAGTTGTGACAGGTGAGGGCTGTGTGCAAGTTCCTGGCTGAGGACAAGGGAGGCACAGGCGGAGAGCTGGCAGAGAACCTTCTTCTGGGCCACCAGCCTCACCCAACACACACAGCCTCATCTTCTGTCCCTGTCACTCCAATTCAGACTTCTCCGAAGGTGAGTGAGAACACATCAAGAGCATTCTGAACAAAAGGGAAAGCATGTGCAATGGCTCTGGGGCAGGAGATTTCCAGGTATGTCCAGGAGCAGCAAGAAGGCCCTGTGGCCACAGGAGACAGCTTAGGACATGAGCTCAGAGAGGTGACAGAAAGCCATTCCAGGGCTATAACCCCATGAGACCCTGTTTCACTGGGCCATCCTGGCTACAGTGTTGAGAACAGATTACAGAGGGTTGAAGACGGCAAGGCAGGTCAATGACGAGGCTTTTCCAGGAACTCAGGCACTGTGGACCAGACAGGTGGCCTTGGATGGAGTGGTTAGACCTATTCTGGGTCCATTTTGAAGATGGAGCTCACAGGATTTGCTGATGGGTTAGCTATTAGGAGCAGGAGAACGGAGGCGTTGGGGTAACTCCCAGCTGTTGTGGGTTGTCCTGATCGAGGGGAAGGAGAGTGTTTCTGGGGATAGGAGGTAGTCTGTGTTCCGCATCCTGAGGAAGGTGCCTTTCCCGGTGGGTCTGCTGAGATTTGTGTCTGGGAGAACCTTTCACATCTCCTCCCTCAGAAATGCTCAAGTACAAGTATCCCCCACTTTTTAAGCGTTCACAGTAAGACACTGGGCTTTCTTGAAAGAACTATGTTTTTACCCAGCTTCAGTAAGAGGAAGAGACCTGAAGAGGCTTTCCCTCTTATGCAAAAAGGTGAACAGTGAGAATCGCGTTCAGCATCTGTTTTGGGGAGAAGCACAACAGAGGCAGCGTGCTCCCCAACCAGCTCCTTCCGCTGGGAACAGCTATCCACATCCAGCCACCAGCACTTTGAATGGTGTCTGTGAGCCTCTGCTGTGCTTTATCTTCATTTATGCTGGGCCTCCCTTAGAAACTTGTGTCCTGAGGCCTAAGAAAAGCCAAAGAGAAGGAATTTTGGAGTCTGAGCACACTGTCTAATTGTTCCGTGTAAATTAATGGCCATTCCTTCTTGACACCATTTCTGCTGTGCAAGGTTTCTCAGAAGCCCTGTACTTTCAAAGAGCAGGGAAACCTATACCCGATGCTTCAGGGTTAGTTTTAGACTCCATGCTGGACAGAACATTTCATGACTGTCGGATTTTCTCACTTCAACATTGAGACTTTGACCACCTTCACCCGTTTCTACCACCCCATCCCCGAATCTGGCACCTACCAATCTGCTCTCAGTGTCTATGTGTTCAGTATTTGTTTATTCCTCGTGGAATGTACATGAGAGCATCTGGTATTGGTCTTTCTGTGTCTGAGTTACTTGGCATAAGGCCCCCAAGGTCTGTGTTTCCATGTCTGGTTCTTGTGAATAATGCTGCAGTGAACGTGGGAGTGCATCTGTCTTTTTGAGGCAGTATTTTTGTGTTCTCCGAATCAATACTCAGTAGAGCCATTACTGGGTCATGGGGTAGTTGCATTAATTTTTTCAGGAACCTCCATACCGTTTGTCACAGTGGCTGCACCAATTTCCATTCCCACCAACAATGCTCAGAGTCCTCTTGTCTGCACACCCTTGACCCCACCTGGTGTCTGTCTCTGGGACAATAGGTGTTCCAACACTTGTGAGGGAATAGCCAGTTGTGGGTTTGACTGATGTTTCCCTGACGATATTTAGTGATGTCGAACAACTTTTTCTGTCTGTTGGCACCTGTGAGCTGTCTTTGGAAAGTATCTATTCACATATTCCCCACATTTTTTATACAGTTTTTTTTGTTTGTTTGTTTTGATTTGTATGAGTGTTGTGTGTATTTTGGATGTTAGCCTCTTCTCACACATATGATTCGCAGATATTTTTTTTCTTATTGGGTCTGTGGCCTTGTAAGTTTTTGCTGGTTTCTTTTTCCGTGTGGAAGATTTCAGTTGAAGTTGTTCCACCTGTTTATTTTTGCTTTTGTTGCCTTTGCATTTGGTGTCCAATCTGAAGACTCTTTGCCAAAACCAATGTCGAGAGACTTAGTACCTGTGTCTTCTTGGAGGTTTATGGATTCAGGTCTTACGTTCATATCATTCATCCATTAAAAATTTTGTGTGTGGTGTAAGAAAGTGACCCAGTTATATTCTTCTGCATTTAGTGTCCAGTTTGCCTGTTACCGCTCACTGAAGACACAGTCCTTCCCTCATGGCATATCTTCTGCTGCTGTGTCGTAAGTTAGGATCATCTACGTGTGGGTAAGTTTCTGAGCTTTCTGTTCTGTTCCACTGACCTGGTGTCTGTGTTTATGCCAGTACCATCCTGTTTTGATGACAACAGCTTTGTAATCTAGCTTGAAATCCAACAGTGTGTTGTCTGCACCTTTCTTTCTTCACGTTGCTTTGGGTATTTGGGGTGTTTTATGATTCCATACAAGTTTGAGGACTGTTTTCTATTTGCTCGAATAATGCCACTGGAATTCAGATAGGGATTTCATCACATGTGTCAATTGCTTTGGGTACGATGGACATGTTCACATAATTAACTCTTCCAGTTAAGGAGCATGGCGTATGCTTCCATTTGTTTGTGTTGCCTTCCAAATCTTTGACCCATACATCCTGCCCCCCTCGACACACGTTTTTCATTTCTTTTCTGCCATGTGTTGAGTGTACTATGTCTTTCTCATTCTTGGTTGCTTTTATTCCTAAATTTTTTTTGATGCAATTGTAAATGGCATTGCTTTTTTAATTTCTCTTTGCGAAAGTGTGTCATCAGTATACAGAAATGCAAGAAGTTGGGTCATCTGGGTGGCCCCATAGGTGAAGCGTCTGCCTTCAGCTCAGGTCATGAACCCAGAGTTCTGGGTTCGAGCCCCGTGTTGGGCTCCCCGCTTACAGAGGGTCTGTTTCTCCCTCTTTCTCACACTCCCCCTGCTCGTGCTTTTTCTCTTCCTGTCAAATAAATAAATAAAATTTGAAAATACATAAAGACAACAGGTCTCTGTATATTGACTTTATATCCTGCAGCTTTCTTGAATTTGTTTATTCTAACAGTTTTTTTTTTTTTTTGTGGAATCATTCGGGATTTCATGTCATTTGCAAATAGTGACAGTTTTCCTGTATGGATTTCATATCTTTCTTTTTTTAAAATGATGTCACCCTACAGTACTTCATTTGTTTTTGATGTAGTGTTCCATGATTCATTGTTTGCATATAACACCAAGTGCTCATTATGACACATGCCCTCCTTTTTTAAAAAAAGGATTTATTTATTTATTCAACAGATATAGAGACTGCCAGCGAGAGAGGGAACACAAGCAGGGGGAGTGGGAGAGGAAGAAGCAGGCTCACAGTGGAGGAGCCTGTTGTGGGGCTCGATCCCATAATGCCGGGATCACGCCCTGAGCCAAAGTCAGACGCTTAACCGCTGTGCCACCCAGGGGCCCCAACAGGTGCCCTCCTTAATACCCATCACCAGGTTAACCCATTACCCTACCCCTCCCTTTCTGCAATCTTCAGTTTGTTTCCCAGTGTCAATAGTCTCTCATGGTTCATCTCCCCCTCTCATTCCCCCCCTTCACTTTTCCCTTCCTTCTTCTAATGTCCTCCATGCTACTCCTTCCGTTCCACATAGGAGTGAAACCATATGATAATTGTCTTTCTCTGCTTGACTTAATTTCACTTAGCATAATCCCCTCCTGGTCCATCCACGTTGGTGCAAATGGGGGGTATTCATCCTTTCTGATGACTGAGTAATATTCCATTGTATAGATGAACCACATCTTCTTTGTCCAATCATCTGCTGAAGGACATCTTGGCTCCTTCCACAGTTAGGCTATTATGGACATTGCTGCTATGTACATTGGGATACAGGTGCCCCTTCTTTTCATTACTCTGTGTCGATGGGGTAAATACCCAGTAGTTTAATTGGTGGGTCTTAGGATAGCTCTGTTTTTAACGTCTTGAGGAACCTCCATATTGTTTTCAAAAGTGGCTGTACCAGCTTGAATTCTCACGAGTAGTGTAAGAGGGCTCCCCTTTCTTCACATACTCTCTGACTTTTTTTTATTTCTGTCTTGTTAATTTTTTTTCAAGATTTTATTTATTCATTCCACAGAGATAGAGACATCCAGCGAGAGAGGGAACACAAACAGGGGAGTGGGAGAGGAAGAAGCAGGCTCATAACGGAGGAGCCTGATGTGGGGTTTGATCCCATAATGCCAGGATCACGCCCTTAGCCGAAGGCAGAGGCTTAACCTCTGTGCCACCCAGGTGCCCCCTGCCTTGTTAATTTTAACATTTCTAACTGGTGTAAGGTGGTATCTCATTGTCATTTTGATTTGTATTTGCCTGATGGCAAGTGATGTGGAGCATTTTTTCATGTGTCTGTTGGCCATTTGTATGTCTTCTCTGGAGAAGTATCTCTTTGTGTCTTCTGCCCATTTTTTTGATGTCGAGTTTGAGGAGTTCTTTATAGATCTTGGATACCAACCCTTTATCTGTAATATCATTTGCAGATATCTTCTTCAATTCCATAGGTTGCCTTTTTGTTTTTTGATCATTTGCTTTGCCAAGCAGAAGCCTTTTATCCTGATGAAGTGCCAATAGTTCATTTTTTGCTTTTATTTCCTGTGCCTTTAGAGACGTGGCTTGCAAGAAGTTGTTGTGTCCAAGGTTGAAGAGTTCTTTTGATTTTGATATGAGACAGGAATCCATTATCTTATTTTCCTGATTGTATTCGAGTCCTCTGTCTTTCTTGGTGAGTCTAGCTAAGTTTGTCAGTTTTGTTTATCTTTCCAAAAAAGGCTGCTCTCATTTTCATTGTTTTTTTTTTTTTTTTTGTCTTTTTAGTCTCCGTTGGATTTATTAATGCATTCCTTTTTGTGATTTCCTTATTTCTACTAATTTGGGGCTTTGTTTGTTTTTTTTTTTCTACTTATTTACCACATAAAGCAGGTTGTTTATTGGAGAGCATTTTCATGGATTGATGAAGACTTTAATTTCTATGAATATCCCCCATACAGCTACTTTTGCTGCATCCCATAAGTTTTTGTAGGTTGTCTTTTTCATCAGTGACCAGGTACTTCTAAAAGTTTTTTGATTTCTTCTTTGACTGTTGGATGTTCAGTAGCATGTTGTTAAATCTCCACATATTTTTTAAGATTATTTTAGTATCTGACAGAGAGTGAGACAGCGAGAGAGGGAACGCAAGCAGGGGGGTGGGAGAGGGAGAAGCAGGCTTCCCACTGAGCAAGGAGCGTGATTTGGGGCTAGATCCCAGGATCCGGGGTCAAGACCTGAGCTGAAAGCACATCCTTAACGACTGAGGCACCCAGGCCCCAAAAATCTCCACCTATTTTTGACTGTCCCATTTTTTTCTTGAGACTGATTTCTAATTTCATATCATTGTGGTTGGACAAGATTTGAAGCAGAAGGTGAAAAGAGCATTCAGATGAAAGGTTTGTTTCCTGGAGGGTTTTCTGAGGGCAGACCATGAGTTCAGTGGGGATGGAGGAAGGTTTTGTGAGACGGGGGGTGGGGTTAACCCTCGTTAGAATTACTGACTACTACCATGCAGGCTGTGTGCTACCGTTCACACCATAGTCCTGATGGACTTGTACTTCATTAAATATTTTCTAGGAGGTGTAGGCATAGCCTTTACTTAAAGAAAGGTGCCATGTGGGTTCATGGCATTACCCCAGGTCAGCAACCAGGATGTATGGTATTGTGGGGGATCAGAAGCAGGCTTTCTGTGGGAAGCGACAGAAATAGGGTATGGTGAGCTCCATGACCATAGGTGAGGTCCCTAGTGACCCACTGGGTGTTGGGTTTAGTGGATCTGTCTCATCAGGTGCTGTGGAATTCAGGGACACCCTCCTGTCTGTGGATTTGTGTGGAGACAGGTAGACATCAGTGTCTGGCCAGGCACGAGGGTCGCAATGGACCACCACCAGAGGTGCAGCGTGCGGGGGAGCCACTGATTGGTTTCCCCGAAAGCTGACCAGGGTCTGTGACCGTGATTCCTAGCATCTGCAAGGGAAGAGGAGGCCAGGGTGGTGCACACTTCCTAGACTTGTGCTCAGGACTAGTCTGGAGCCCACTGAAGTCAGCCACACCTGGCACAGAAGGCACCCAGTCAGTGTAGCTGTGGGCACTGCTCCCATGGCACTTTTGGGCCGGCTCCATGCTGCCACCTCCTCTTTTCATCATCATCTTCAAGGTCATGTGCCTCTGCTCTTGCCCCATGGCCTCCGGGGTATTGTCCGTCCTCCATCTGGCCCTTGTCCCTGGTGCCCTGTGCAGTCCGATGACAGGGTAGCCTTCTCGAGACAAACATCTGGCCCTGATGGAAAACTTCCATGGATCTCTTGTGATGCGAGGATGATGCCCTGCCCTGGAAGGGGGCTGCAGGTCCAAAATCAGGAGAGCCATGTCTCCCTTTTCAGCATGGCCTGCACTCCCCTCAGTCTTCTTCAGGGAAGCTCTCGCCACTTCCTGAGCTGACAGCTCTGAACTTAAAAATGAATGTTATTTTACATATCTCTATGCTTTAGTTCATCCCTGGCATGTCTTTCAACCCCGTTAGTGGGTTTTTTTTTTTTTTTAGCAGTTCTGAAGGGCAGTCTGCTCAAGGAGGGGATGACCTGGGCAGGGCAGCTTTCCCTCTCATCTCCCTCAGCATGTCTCTGAGCCCTGGGGCCAGCTGTCCCACTGAGGATTGAGGGACCTGAGCCAGCCCATCCTGAGCCCAGGCTGTGTCAGCTCATAGACTGATGCGTGTCGGAGCGGTGGGCAGCTGGCATGGGCCAGGGGCAGGCAGTATCTCCTTCTCATTCCTTCCCTCCCTTCCTCCCAGAAGTAGCTCAGAGCAGCCTTCAACCCCTGCATCTCCAGATCCCTTGACCTGTGCCTCCTGTGTTCAGCTGGTGACCTTGGAGTTTCGCATGGATTCTACCTCCCGTACCCTCTCCCATAGCAGTTCCTGGATCAGGGGAGGGGTCGGACCCTTGTCTGCTTTTGGTCTTCTTCCTGTCCCGCACCGAGCCCACCGACCGTTTCATCTTCCATGTATGTGCTTGGAAGCAAGCCCATCCATAGGGAACCTATTAGCCAAGTGGATCCAGGCAATGAACATTGAAGTAGAGATCCAGAATCCATAATAAACCTGCTCTGAAACCTGTCCCAAAGTCTGTGACTCTCTCACACTGAAACAGAAACAATAATAGCTTTCTGGACTGTGAAGTGATATGTGTCTCTACTTCCAATCTTGAATGCATAGGTGCTGAACCTGGACAGAAAGGGACCATGGCTCCCGTGGGCTGGGATCCACAGTAAGAACGCAGTGAAATCTGAATTTTAGGCATTAAGTGAATAATTATTGTAGAGTGAATCCCAAGTAGGGCTTTTGCACATTGCACAGGAAAAGCTTTTTCAAAGAGGTTTCTGAAAGAAAAATCTTTTTTTAAAATTTATTTTAATTCCATTAGAGCTAACATACAGTGTTACATTCGTTTCAGGTGTACAGTAGAGTGATTCAGTAATTCTATATATTACAAAGTGGTCATCAAGAAAAGTGTCCTCTTAATCCCCTTCATCTATTTCACTCATCCCTCTATCCACCTCCTCTCTGGTAACCATCCATTTGTTCTCTATTGAAAAGAGTTTGTATTTTGGTGTGTCTCCTTTTTCTCTTTTAGTTATTTATTTTTGTTTGTTTTTTAAATTCCCCATTAGAGTGACATCATATGGGATTTGTCTTTCTCTGACTGACTGATTTTAGTTTGGATAATACTCTCTAGCTCCATCCATGTGGCTGCAAATGGCAAGGTTTCATTCTTTTTCAAGCCGAGTAATACTCCATTGTGTGTGTGTGTGTGTGTGTGTGTGTGTGTGTGTGTGTGTGAATACACACATCTATCATCTCATTTGTCAATTTTTCTACAGACACTTGGGTTGCTTCCATATTGTGATATTGTAAATAATAGTGCAAGAAACATAGGGGTGCACGTATCCTTTTTACTTACTGTTTTCCTATTCTTTGGGTAAATACGAGTAGTGTGATTGTTGGATCGTAGGGTAGTTCTATATTTAATTTTTTGAGGAAACTTCATACTGTTTTCCACGGTGGCCACCACAGTTTGCATTCCCGCCCACAGTTCACGAGGATTCCCCTTCATCCACATCCTCCCAACACCTGCTCTTTGTTGTGCTTTTGATGTTAGCCATTCTGACAGGTTTGATGTAATACCTCATTGTCCTTTGGATTTACATTTTCCTGATGATGGGTGATGGTGAACATCTTTTCACGGGACTCTTGGCCATTTGTATTTCTTCTTTGGAGAAATGTCCATGTCTTCTGCCTATTTTTTAACTGGATTATTTGTTTTTTGGGGGGTCGAGTAGTATCAGTTGTATATGTTTTGGACACTATTCCTTTATTGCATATGATCTTTGCAAATATCATCTCCCTTTGAGTAGGTTGTCTTATTACTTTTACGTTTTCATTGTTCTTCTGCCGTGTGGAAACTTTTTATTTTGCTGTATTCCCAATAGTTTATTTTTGCTTTCATTTCCTTTGCCTCAGGACACAGTCTAGAAAAACGTTGGTATGGTCCATGTCAAGAAGTTACTGTCTTCCCTCCTGTAGGATTTTTATGGATTCAGTTCTCATATTGAGGTCTTGAAACTGTTTTGTGTTTGTCTGTATTGTGTAAGAAAGCAGTCTAATTTCATTCTTTTGTGCGTAGCTGTCTAGTTTTCCCAACACCATTTGCTGTAGAGACTGTCCTTTTCCCTTTTGATATCGTTGCTTGCTTTGTGGAAGATTCATGGACCACATAATTATGGGTTTCTGTCTGAACTTGTATCCTGTTCCTTTGGTCGCTGTTTCTATTTTTGTGCCGTACTCTCTTGTTAGGATGACTGCAGCTTTGTAGTATAACCTGAAATCTGAAATTGTGAGTCCTCCAGCTTTGTTTTTCTTTTCCACATTGCACTGTCTGTTCGAAATCTTTAGTGGATCCATACAAATGTTTAGGATTGTTTATTCGAGGTCTTTTGTTCTTTAATTTAAATTCAATTAGCCAACTTACAGTACACCATTAGTTTCAGATGTAGTCTTAAATAAATTTTCAGTCGTGTGTAACACCCAGTGCTCATTGTATCATGTGGCCTCCTTAATGCTACTCACCCAGTTACACCCCCCCCCAACTTCTCCAACAATCATCAGTTTCTTGCGATAGTTAAGAGTCCATCATGGGTTTTCTCCCTCTCTGATGACTTCCCATTCTATTTTCCCTTCCTTCCCCTATGGTCTTCTTCCTTGTTTCTGATATTCCACATAGGAGTGAAAGTATATGATCATTGTCTTTCTTTCATTGACTTATTCCACTCAGCATAATACCCTCCAGCTCCACCCATGTCGGTGTGATGGTAAGTATTCATCCTTTCTGATGGCTGAGTAATATTCCATTATATATATATATATGATCCACATCTTCTTTATCCATTCATCTGTCCATGATCATCTGCACTCCTTCCACAGTTTGTCTATTATGGACATTGCTGCTATGAACACTGGGGTGCATGTGTCCCGTCTTCACTACATCTGTCTCTTTGGGGTCGATACCCCGTAGTGCAATTGCTGGGACATAGGGTAGCTTTATTTATAACTTCTTGAGGAAACTCTGTACCATTTTCAAGAGTGGCTGTACCGCACTGCATTCTTACAGGGGTGTAAGAGGGTTCCCGTTTCTCCACATCCTCTCCAAGATGTGTAGTTTCATGTCTTCTTATTTTTAGATATTCGGCCTCGTGTGGTAGGGCATCTATAGGGGTTAAGATTTCCATTTCCCTGAAGCCAAGTGATATGAAGCATTTATGCATGTGTCTTTTGGTCACCAGTATGTCGTCATCATTGAAATGACTTCCCATTTTAATGCATCTCAAGACCTAAAGCTGGGTAAGGCACTGAAGCTGGATGATGCCATCGGTTGGAAGTGTGGAGAATTTCAAAAGACCTCCTTGGAGAGCAAGTTTAAAGGTCAGTGTGAAGCTACTAATTGGATCCGGGGAGATCTCTGAAAGTGGGGGTTGCCTGGGATGGGCTGAGGGGGGCCCTCCGATTTTCCTATGAATCCTTGCTGCAGCCCCAAATGGACAGTTTCCTGCTGTGGGGCAGGCTGAGTCCTCTAGTCGTGCAGAGGTGAGCCCAATGCCTGGTGCCTTGGAGGCAGGAAAACGGGGAGGGACCCTCAGCAGAAGACCCAGGGTTAGGTTAGGCCTCAAGAGACAGCAGGTCCGAACTGCCCAGTGCTCAGAGAACTCCCAGGCCGAGTGAGATGAGGGCAAAAGGGCGGGTGAGTGTGAGCCTGAGGTTCCATCCGGAAGGGCCCACAAAGGTCGGGGTTCAGCAGAAGGAGCTCTCAGGGGGTGCCCCAATTCTCTTGCCCTGAATGCTCTGTTGTGCCCCAAAATGGTACAGTTTACTGTGGGTTGCAGGCTGAGTCCTACGGTGGGTCTTGGGTGTCCCCAATCCGCTGGAGTGGGGTGCCAGGGCCCTGGGGAGGGGCCCCTCTGTGGCCAACCTAGGGTAAGGGTTAGGGTCCAGGAGCCCGGAAGGGACTATCTGCAAGCTGTGCGGCGAGCTCTGTGGAGGGCTGAGAGGAGGCCATGGGGGAGGGTGAGCATGGGCCTCAGGGTTGGGGCACGGGGGGCTGCCAAAGGATGGGGATGGGCTCCGGGGGCCTCCCCAAGTTCTCGTGCCCTGTAGGCTCTGTAGAGCCCCAAGGGGCACGGTTTCCTGTGGGGTGGCAAGCTGAGTCCTGCGGTGGGGCACAGGTATCCCAATTACCCGGGTCTGTGGTGTAAGGCTCCTGGGGAGGCCCCCAAACCCATGGCAGACCTAGGGCTAGGGATAGGCCCAGGAGCCCCGCAGGCCCGATCTGTTGGCTGTATGGCGAGCTACACGGGCTGAGGTGAGGATGTGGGGAGAGTGAGCATGGGCCTCAGGGTTGGGGTGCGGGAGGCCACCGAAGTTCGCTGGTGGCTAAGGAGGGCCCTCCTGGTTCTCCCGCCCTGAATGCTCTATGGCCTCCCAAGGCACACGGTTTCCTGTGGGGTGGCAAACTGAGTCCTGCTGTGGGGCTCAGGTGTCCCGAATCCCCGCGGCTGCGGCTCCAGGCTCCTGGGGAGGGGCCCCTCCACAGATGAACTATGGTTAGGGTTGGGGCCCAGGAATCCCGCAGGCCAGATCTGCCCACTATGTGGCAAGCTCCGCCCTGGGCTGAGTTGAAGGTGCGGGGTGGGGTGAGCATGGGCTTCACGGTTGAGTTTAGGGATCGCCGAAGTTCGCCGGGGGCTCTGGGGGCCCTCCTGGTTCTTCCGCCCTGAATGCTCTACAGCCTCCCAAGGGGCACAGTTTCCCGCGGGCTGGCAGGCTTTATCCTTCAGTGGGGCTCAGGTGTCCCCATTCCCTGGGGCTGCGGCACCGGGCCCCAGGGGAGGGGCCCTACCCAGCCGACCTAGGGTCAGGTGTAGGCCCCAGGAACCGAGCAGGCCTGATCTGCCGGCTCTGCGACGAGTTCGGTGGCAACCTGAAGGGAAGGCGTGGGGCGGGATGAGTGTGGGCTTCAGGGTTGGGGTGTAGGGGCCACCGAGGATCCCTGGGGGCTCAGGGGGGCCCTACCAGTTCTCTTGCATGGGATGTTCTGTGGCGCCCCAATGGGCATGGTTTCCTGAGGGGTGGCAGGATGAGTCCCGTGGTGGGGCTCAGGTGTACCCAATCCCTGGGGTTAGGGTACAGATTAGGGTATGGGTTGAGGTTAGGGTATGGGTTAAGGTTAGGGTATGGGTTACGGTTAGGGTATGGGTGAGGGTAGGGGTTAGGGTTAGGGTAAGGAGAGGGTACGGGTTAGGGTTGGGTTTTGGGGTTACAGGTTAGAGGTTATGGGTTAGGGTACAGATTAGGGTTTAGGGTACGGGTTAGGGTTTAGGGTTCGGGTTTAGGGTTAGGGTTAGGGTTGGAGTACGGGTTAGGTTTAGGGTATGGGTTAGGTTTAGGGTATGGGTTAGGGTACGCATTAGGGTACGGTTTAGGGTACAGGTTAGGGGACGGTTTAGAGTAAGTGTTGGCGTACGGATTTGGGTACGGCATAGGGTACGGATAGGGTTAGGGTACGGGTTAGGAAACACGTTAGGGATTGGGATTGGGTACGGTTTAGGGTTAGGGTATAGGTTAGGGTACGGGTTAGGGTACAGATTAGGGTTAGGTATGGGTTAGGGTATGGGTTAGGGTCCAGGTTAGTGATAGGGTACGGGTTAGTTTATGGGTTAGGGTACGGGTTAGGGTATGGGTTAAAGTTAAGGTAAGGGTACTGGTTAGGGTTAGGGTAAGGGTTACAGTTTAGTGTTTAGGGTTACGGTTAGGGTATGGGTTAGGGTTAGGTTATGGGTAGGGTTAGGGTACGGGTTATGGTATGAGTTAGGACATGGGTTAGTGTCAGGTTTTAAGGTTTAGGGTTAAAGTTAGGGTATGGGTTAGGGTACTTGTTAGGGTTACGGTTAGGTTTAGGGTACGGTTTAAGTTACGGGTTAGGGTACAGTTTAGGGTTAGGGTTAGGGTATGGGTTAGAGTACGTTTTAGGGTTACGGTTAGGGTTAGGGTACAGGTTAGGTTTAGGGTTAGGGTACGGGTAGGGTTAGGGTTAGGGTACGGGTTAGGGTTAGGTTTAGGGTTAGGTTACGGGTTATGGGTAGGGTTAGCTGAAGGGGTAGGGTTAGGGGTTAGGGTTAGGGGTTAAGTTTTAGGGTTTAAGGTTAGGTGTTAGGGTTTAGGCTTAGGGTTAGACCCCAGTAGGCCAGCAGGACCGATGCGCCTGCTGTGCGGGGAGCGGAGGAGTGGGACGAGGTGAGGGCGCTGGCAAGCAGGAGTATGGTATCCAGCGTTTTGGCGCAGGAGGCCTTTGAACATTGCTAGAGGCTCGGAGGGCCCTGCCCGTTCTCCCGCCCTAAATGACCAGTGACGCCCCAGCGGGCCGATGTCGACGGGGCGGCAGGGTGAGTCCGGCACTGCAGCTCGGGTGTCCCCAATCCCCGGCTTTGGTCACCAGTCCCCTTGTGAGGGCCCCCTCTGGGGCCAATCTAGTGTTAGTGTTAGCCCCCAGGAGGCCAGCAGGCCCCATACGCCAGCTGTGCGGTGAGCGGAGGGGCGGGCCATGGTGAGGGACTGGCGAGCTGGAAGGTGGTACCCAAAATTTTGGCGCCGGGGGCCCTCAAATGTCGCCGGGGACTCAGAGGGCCCTGCCCATTCTCCTGCCCTGAATGAGTGGCGGCTCCACTAGCAGCCCGAGTGGTGGCGGGGCGGCAGGGTGGGTCTGGCGCTGAGGCTCGGGGGTCTCCAATGCCAGACGTTGCAGCACGAGGCCCCTTGGGAGAGGCCCCTTGGGGGCCGACCTAGGGTAAAGGTTAGCTCCTGGAGGCCGTAGGCACAATCCGCAGTCTGGGGCGAATGGAGACGCGGTCGAAGATCAGGGCGCTGGCGAGCAGGAGAGTGGGCCCCAGCCTTTTGGCGCTGGGGGCCTTCGAAGGTCACCGGGGCAGGGAGGGCCCTGCCCATTCTCCAGCCCTGAATGATCGGCGGTACCCTAGTGGCCCGGGTGTGGGCGGTGCGGAACGGTGAGTCCAGCGTTGTGACTCGGGGGTCCCCAATCCCTGGCATTCGGCGGCAGTCCCTTTGGGAGGGGCCCCTTGGAGGCCGACCTAGGGTTAGGGTTAGCCCCCAGGAGGCTGGCAGGCTCGATCCACCGGCTCCATGGCAAATGGAGGATTGGGCCAAGGTGAGGTCGCTGGCGAGCGGAAGCGTGGGCCCCAACATTTTGGCTCGGTGGGCCTTCGAATGTCGCAGGGGGCTCGGAGGGCCCTGCTCGTTCTCCTGCCATGAAGGACCGGCGACGCCCTTAGCTCCCTGGGTGGCAGCGGGGTGGCAGGGTCAGTCCTGCACTGGTGCTTGGGTTTCCCCAATCCCCAGCGTTGCGGCGCCAGGCCCCTTGGGAGGGGCCCCTCGGGGACTGTCCTAGGGTTAGGTTAACCCCCAGGAGGCCGCAGTCCAGATCCGCCGGCTGTGCAGTGAGCAGAGGGATTGACCGTGGTAGGGCGCAGTCGAGCGGTAGCGTGGTACCCAGCGTTTTGGCGTGGGGGCCTTCTTATTTTACCGGAGGCTCGGAGGGCCCTGCCGGTTATCCCGCCCTGAATGCCCGGCGGCACCCCTAGCGGCCCACGTGGCGGCGGGGCGGCAGGGTGAGCCCGGCGCTGGGGCTTGCAGGTCCTCAATCCCTGCCGTTGCGGCACCAAGCCTCTTGGGAGGGGCCACTCTGGGGCCCACCTAGGGCTACGGTTAGCCCCGAGGAGCCTGGGAGGCAGGATCTGCCAGCTGTGTGGCTAGAGGGGGGGCAGGCCGAGGTGAGGGCGCTGGGGAGCGGGATTGTGGGCCCCTGCATTTTGGCGCTGGAGGCTTCAAATGATGCTTGTTTCTCCAGGGCCCTGTCCCTTCTACCGCCCTGAATGACCGGCGGCGCCCCTAGCGGCCCGTGTGGCAGTGTTGTGGGAGGGTGAGTCTGGCTCTGGGGCTTGGAGTCCCAGATCCCAGGCTTAGTGACACCAGGACCCTTGGGAGGGGCCCTAGGGTTAGGGTTAGCCCCAAGGAGACCGTCAGGCCCAATCCGCACACTGTGCGGCGAGCGGAGGTGCGGGCCCAGGTGAGGGCGCTGGGGAGCAGGAGCGTGGGAACCAGCGTTTTGGCGTGGGGAGCCTTTGAAGGTCACCGGTGGCTCAGAAGGCCCTGCCCTTCTCTCGCTCTCTATGACCGGCTGCGCCCCTAGCGGCCCGGGTGGGTACAGTGCGGCAGGGTGAGTCTGGCTCTGGGGCTCTGAGTCACCAATCCCCAGCATTGCAGAGCCAGGCTTCTTGGGATGTCCCCACAGGGCCGACCTAGGTTTTGGTTAGCTGCCAGGAGCCCGGCAGGCCCTATCCACCAGCTCGGAAGCAAGCGGAGGGGCGGGCCGAGGTGAGGGCACTGGCGAGCAGGATCCTGGGAGCCAACAGTTTTGCACGGGGAGCCTTCAATGGTCAGCGTGGGCTCGGAGGGCCCTGCCCGATCTCCTGCCCTGATTGACCGGCGGGGCCTCTAGTGGCTCGGGTGGCTGAAGGGCAGCAGGGTGAGTCCGGCACATGGGCTCGGGGTCCCCATCCCCAGTGTTGCGACGCCAGGCCCCTTGGGAAGGGCCCCTCGGGGGCCGACCTATGGTTAGGGTTAGCCTCCAGGAGCGCCGCAGGCCCGATACACCACCTGTGCGTCGAGCGGAGAGTTGGGCCGAGGTGAGGGTCCTGGTGAACATGAGCCTGGGCCCAAGCGTTTTGGTTCGGTGTGCCTTCGAATGTCGGCAGGGGTTCGGAGGGCCCTCCAGTTCTCCCACCCTGAATGAATGGCGGCGCCCCTAGCGGCCCATGTGGGGTGGGGCGGCAGCGTGAATCCGGCGCTGGGGCTTGGGGGTCCCCAATCCCTGGCGGTGCGGCGTCAGGCCCCTTAGGAAGGGACCTTCAGGGGCTGTCCTAGGGTTAGTGTTAGTGCCCAGGAGGCCGGCAGGCCCGAGTCGCTGGCTCTGCGAAGAGTGGAGGTGTGGGCCGAGTTGAGGGTGATGCAGAGCGGGAGCGTGATCCCCAGCGTTTTGGCGCCCTGGGCCTTCGAATGTTGCCATGTCTCGAAGGGCCCTGCCTGTTCTCCTGCCCTGAATAACCAGCGGCGCGCTTTGTGGCTCCGTTGGCGGTGGGGTGGCAGGGTGATTCCCGTGCTGCAGCTCAGGTATCCCCAATCCCCGGCGTTGCAGCACCACGCCGCTTGGGAAGGGCCCCTCGGTGGTCGACCTAGGGTTAGAATTTGCCCCCAGGAGGCCAGCAGGCCTGATCCGCGGGCTCTACTACGAGCGGAGGTGCGGGCCGAGATGAGGATGCTGGCGAACAGGAGGGTGGGCCCAACCGTTTTGGCGCGGGGGGCCTTCGTAGGTCGCCGGGGGCTCGGAGGGCCCTACACGTTCTCCCGCCCTGAATGACCGGTGGCGCCCCTAGCGGCTCGGCTGCTGGCAGAGTGGTAAGGTTAGTCTGGTGCTGGGGTTCGGGGGTCCCCAATCCCCGCATTGCGGTGCCAGGCCCCTTGGGAACGGCCCCTCGGTGGTCGACCTAGGGTTAGGGTTAACCCCCAGGAGGCCGGCAGTCCCGATCCACCCATTGGGTGGCGAGCGGAGGGGTGGGATGAGGTGAGGGTGCTGACGAGTGCGAGCCTGGACCCTAGCGTTTTGGTGTGGTGGGCCTTCGAAGGACAAGGGGGGCTCGGAGGCCCCTGCCCGTGCTCACGCCCTGAATGACCAGCGGCGCCTCTAGAGGCCCGGGTGTCAGCGGGGCAGCACGGTCAGTCCGGCGCTGGAGCTCATGGTTCAGCAGTCCCAGGCGTTGAGGCGCCAGGACCCATCGGACGGGTCCCTGGTGGGCCGACCTAGGGTTTGAGTTAGCCCCCAGGAGTCGGGCAGGCCTGATCCGCCCTCTGTCGGGCGAGCGAAGGGGCAGGCCTAGGTGAGGGCGCTGGCGAGCGGGAGCATGGGCCCAAGCGTTTTGGCGCGGGGCGCCTTCAAATGTCACCGTGGGCTAGGAGGGCCCTGCCCGTTCTCATACCCTGTATGACCGGCGGCACCCCTAGAAGCCCAGATGGTGGCGGAGCGGCAGGTTGAGTCCGACGCTAGGGCTCTGGGGTCCCCAATTACCAGCGTTGTGGCCCCAGACCCCTTGAGAGGGCCCCCTTGGGTGCCGACCTAGGGTTAGGGTTACCCCAGGAGGCCAGTAGGCCCGATCTGCCAGCTGTGCAGTGAGCAGAGGGGCGGGTTGAGATGACGGCGTTGGCGAGCGGGAACGTGGGCCCAAAGTTTTGGAGCGAGGGGCCTTCGAAGGTCACCAGGGGCTCAGAGGGTCCTGCCCATTCTCCTGCCCTGAATGACAGGGGGTGCCCCTTGTGGCCCGGGTGGCGGTGGGGGGCATGGTGAGTCCGGCGCTGGGGCTCAGGAGTCCCCAATCCCCCTCGTTGCAGCGCCAGGCCCCTTGGGACGGGCCCCTCGGGGGCTGACCTAGGGTTAGGGTTAGCCCCCAGGAGACTGGCAGGCTCGTTACACCCATGTGCAGAGAATGGAGGTGTGGGTCCAGGTGAGGTAGCTGGCGAGCGGGAGCGTGGGCCAGAGCATTTGGCTTTGGCTCGGGGTGCCTTCGAAGGTCGTAGGTGGCTCAGAGGGTCCTGCCCGTTCTGTCGCCCTGAAGGACTGGCGACGCCCCTAGCACCCCATGTGGCAGCGGGGCGGCAGGGTGCGTCCGGCGCTGGGACTTGGGGTCCCCAATCCCTGGCATGTGGTGCCAGGCCACTTGGGAGGGGCTCCTTGGGGGTGACCTAGGGATAGGGTTAGCCCCCAGGAAGCCAGCAGGCCCGATCCGCCAGCTCTGCAGCGAGCGGAGGGGTGAGCCGAGGTTAGGGCGCTGGCGAGCAGGAGCGTGGAAGCCAGAGTTTTTGTGCGGGGAGCCTTCGAAGGTCGCAGGGGGATCAGAGGGCCCTGCCCGTTCTCCCTTCCTGAATGACTGCCCACGCCCCTAGCGCCCTGGGTGATTGCGGGGTGGCAGAGTGAGTCCAGCACTGGGGGTCGGGGGCCCCAAACCCCTGGCATTGCGGTGCCAGGCTCCTTGGGAGGGGCTTCTTGGGGGCCGACCTAGGGTAAGTGTTAGCCTCCAGGATTCCAGCAGGCCCCTTCCGCCAGCTCTGCGGCAGGCAGAGGGGCAGGCCGAGGTGAGGGCACTAGCGAGAGGGAGTGTAGGCCCAAGCGTTTTGGTGCGGGGGGCTTCAAAGGTCGCCGGGGGCTTGGAGGCCCCTGCCTGTTCTCTCGCCCTGAAAGACTGGCGGTGCCCCTAGCAGCCCGGGTTGCTGGGGGGTGGCAGGGTGACTCCGGCGCTGGGCTCGGGTGTCCACAATCCCCGGCGTTGTGGCGCCAGGCCCCTTGGGAGGGGCCCCTCGGGGGCCGACCTCGGGTTAGTGTTCTTCCACAGGAGGCCGGCAAGCCCAGCGCTAAGTGGCTCTGGCAATGTAACAAAAATGCCATACACTTATCTGTAAGAAATAACAGTGTACAGGAACCCTCTTAGCCCTAACATCATCCTTTGTGAATATGGAAGCCAGCCCCAAAGTGGTCGTGGAAGTCTGACGAACGCGCTAAGCACTTTTCTCTGAGTCACCACACTATACAGGGAAAGACCAATGTACATCATCTTTCACGAGTAGGAAGCATTAATGAAAAGGTTCTGGAATTTCGAGGACTCTGACCCATCCTTATTGGTAATAAACCACCCTGTACAGGAAAACACCTTCAACTCTCATCAGCCTCCTCAATCCTGATTCCGATTCAACTTTGGGTGTGTAGGACTAGGGAAATGTCCACATCTTATTGCTAAGAAAGAACGATGTCAGGGTAATGCCCTTCAAGTCACCTCAGCCTTCCTGTAGACGGAAGCAGGAATCAAGCTGGTTATGTTACCATGAGGTAAGGAAGATGAGCATATAAGTGAGAAACAACAGTGGGCAGGACCTCTCTTCCAAGGAACAGTATCTTTGCTTAATATTGAATCCCTATGGTAAGTGGTTGTGGGCATTTGTGAGGTCAAAATCTTGAGTGTTTTGTAAAACCTCTTGGCCATTCACAGATGAGACTAAGGTAGTTGGGGACTCCTAGGCAGTGATTTGTCCACTGTCAAAAATATGAAAAGATAAAAGAGACAGATGAGGTCTCCTCAGGCATTGTCCTTTATCCTCATCCTCCGTGAGGATGGCCATCTCTGGACAGCTCAGTGGCAGGGTCTCATTCACAATGGGGGCATCTGTTCCTCACAGACATCAGGCAGGGAAATGGATTTGGTTCTCTGTGCCAGCCCAGCCACAGCTGAGTGTCACAGCACCCTCTCGTGGGCTCATAAGAGTTTCACTGTCACCAGGCAGGTCATTGTATTTGATAAACCACTGTGAGAGTTTGCAATTGCCTTCATCTACAACCTCCTAGAGGCAAATGCAGGTGTCTGGTACCATGTGAAGTCATGTGAAGGCATTGTGAGAAAGTGTCCTTTTGCTTAAGAAAAACATGGCTGGGGCTCCTGGTTGGCTCAGCCAGTTAAGCATGTGCCTTTGGTTCAGGTTATGATCCCAGGGTTCTGGGATCGAGCCCGGGCTCCCTGCTCAGCTGGAAAGGAGGTAGGGAAATAGCTTAGAACCCACAGAGAATGTGAATAAAGGGGAGTGAAATGGAACTTGGTCTGTGTTTTGCTTTAGGGATTGGAAGTTAGTTTTTTCTCAATTGTGATTGTTCTTGAAACAGAAAAGCTGTATTGTTTTTTTTTTACCTTTTTTTCTAATAACAATTTTTTATTATGATATGTTAGTCACTATACAGTATTTCCTTAGATTTTGATGTAGTGTTCCGTGATTCATTATTTGCATATAACACCCAGTGCTCCATGCAATATGTACCTTCCTTAATACCCATCACTGGCCCATCCCAATCCCCCACCCCTCTCCCCTCTGAAGCCCTCAGTTTGTTTCCCAGGGTCCATAGTCTCTCGTGGTTCATTCCCCCTTCTGTTTAGGGTCCATTGTCTAAAGGGACAGACAGTGGAAGTTCACCGAATATAAGATCGAAATTTCATTGTTCATTATAGATGCTGCCAAGTAGTCCCCAGACATTTCATTCTACTGTAGTAATTCATTATACCTGTGCAGGTGCATGTGGAAGATAACTGATGCATGTTTAGTGGTAATAAAACACGCCCCTCAGTAGTAAAATAGTAGAGGATGCACATGTGTAAGATTATTCGACTGCACCTTCCATGCTTTGCCTTTGGTTCCTTATTATCTATGAAATTGGACAATTTTTGTTCTCTAGGCTTAAAACTCATTGTCAGTATTCAGAGTTTTTCAATGCTGATCTTCTCCTGTATAAGTTACCAAAAACCTAAAATATGTATGAACTTTAAAAAACGCTATATTGAAAATGACAGCAGGGAAGTTCCATTTTGTGAATATTGTGTCAATAGATCTCTATTTTGACATCAGTGTTCATTAGAAATGATGACATTTCATGTGAGTATAAATATCAATGTGAAAAAGAAAAGGTAGGAAGAACCTTGAATGTTTAAGTAATTGCTGAAATGACAGGTGTGTGTGTGTGTGTGTGTGTGTGTGTGTGTGTGTGTGTGTGTGTGTAATTGATTATCAGTGAATGGTTCACCTTCTTATAGGGCCTCCGAGAGAGCCCAGGTGAACCTTTCAATGAGTTGGTATCTGTTTTCAGAACATGGGAATCTCTTAGTCCAATAGTCAATCAGGCAAGCTTTGAGGTTCTGAAGAGTTTCATTCCTCAGAGATGGTGTTGCAGACCCTTGTGAGCAAACCCTAGGTATGCTCAGAGCCCTCATTAGCTGGTACCAATGTGTGACGATTTCAGACAACATTTCCCAAAGAAGTACCTCTTGAGTCTCTGTCCTTGTCAGTTCCCTACACTTCCTTACACTAGTTATGTGTTCAGTGTGTTTCAGGATAATCCCCACATGTGATTTTTGCTATTTCCTACTAGTCCTATCTGTTTCTCATCTTGTTCTTTTATGGTAGGGGTTGGGAAGCAACCTGTGTGGTGTAGGAAGGGGTGTGGTAGTTGTCTGCCTTCAGAGGACCGAATGCTGCCTAGAAATTGTACTGTAGTTTGAGGTCAATTGTCCATCCTCTGAGTGTCAGGAATTCCATCACTTTACTTTGATGCTAGTCTGTTCTTCAGGCTTTCCTCAGAAATAAGGACGTCATCCATCTAGGGAATACTGGTTTGTGTGTATGTTTTCATTTTAGGAAAGGCCTTGCTGCTCCTGAAAATAATACTGTAGAGCACCCTTTCCTGTTCTTATTGGCCATCAGTCAATCTTTTGTGAAGTATTTGTTTATAAATAGACTTTTTATGGTTGATGAGCAGGAATTCTTTATTGACAAGTCTTTGTCAGTGTGTGTATTGCAAATCTGTACTTCCCAGCCTGCGGTTCACTTTTTCATTTTCATATGGTCATAAGATAAGGAGAAATGTCACATTTTTATGAAGTCCCACTGAATTCTTTTAAATGGTTAGTGCACCCTATGTCCTACCCCAAGATTGACATGTTCTATGGTTTCTTTCAGAAACTGTCCAATGGGAAGCTACAATCCATCTCAAATTTATAAATTGCATTTTTAATTCTAATAGGGTATTTATAGACTGTTTTGGATTTTCTATGTACACAATCGTATTATCTGTGAATAGTCACAATTATCCCCTCAATTCTTATACTTTTTGTTTCTCTTGCCTTCTAACACTGGTAGACTCTCCGATGCCACGTTGAATAGAGCAGCATTGTTGAAGATTTTAATATACCTTTCTCAATATCTGACAGAAAAAGCAGACAAAACATTGGTAACAAATGTGACCTAATTGACATATAGGGAACATTCCATAGTAAGTGCAGAATACATTATTTTCAAGTGGTCATAGACTCTTTACCCAAATAGATGATAGGTGGGGCCACGAATCAAGGCTACAAATGTTAAACCCTGAAATTAACTAGATTCTATTCTTAGACCACAGGCGAATTGAGCCACAGTCATAGCGAAAAGAAAACCAGGAAGTCCTTCAATGTTTAAAAATTAAATGGAACTTTGCTACATATCCTAAAGGTGAGAGAGGGAATCTCAATGGAAATTCTGAACCTTTTCTACGTGAGGGCTCACACACAATGGCACTTTCTTTGTGAAGAGCATAATAATAACCTAGCCAGGAGCTGAGCCTTAAGTCAGAGTTCTGCCTGCCCCAGCCACACCTGGCAGCCTTGGCCTGTGGTCCGCCTCAGCTGTGCTTTCTGGTGGCCCTGAGCTAAGGGGGTCAACATGGCCATATGGAAATGGGAAGCTCCCCACTCATAGTGATGGCGGTTCCCCCTCCCCAGCTAACCTTTCTGGTGGCTCTGAGCTAAGGGGGTCAACATGGCCGTATGGAAATTAGAAGCTCCCCACTCTTATTGATGACGTTGCTATCGTATCGTCCTCACCAGTCCAACAACATGATTTCTGAGTGAACTATGACACAGCGTGACTTCTTGGCCTTCCTTCAGGTTTGAAAATCATCTGGTGAGTCATCTATTAGAAATATGGATTCAACATGTGTTCTTTCTTCTGGAAAAGAAATAGAACCAATAGCAATTAGGGCTTCCTGAGCACCTGTACTTGAGAGACATCATACTGGCTCTTTGTAGCATTCTGCCTCTTAAACTTCTCAACTAGGGTGTAGATATTTTTAGGCACATTTTCAGATGGTTAGACAGGGACTTGGATGATATGAATCACAGAGGATTTTAGTGTCAGAAACCTAAGTGGGATCCCCAAATTGACTCCAAATCCCTTGTTGTTCCATACAGGGTACTATTTCCCTCTTATCTCTGGGCTTCTCGATCTGGAAACCTATCAAGTATCAGGATTTTCATGTCATGTGGACAACTGGAACGAATTCAGCAGGCCTTTCACCTCTGCCCATGGTGATTATTAAGATCATTATCTCAGTGGAGGACCTCTGGGTAAGATACTCAAAGATCCTTAGGAACAGAGACAGTATAATATTTTTCTGGTATTAAAGTTACTGAAACCAACTATCTTTTTTAGTCCATTCAGGCTCTGGTATGTTCAGAGGGTGCTGTAAAACAGGTCTGAAATAGTATTTAAAAACACTCAGCTCAGCCTCTTCTACAAAGTGAGCCAATGCTTATAAACATATCTAAAATATTCCCTTACCTACGATGACTTCCCAGCCATCGTAGTGTTTATATGGTATGACTGTGACTTACATTAGTCAACATTTGCAGAGAAAGAACTTAGTGCATCCAGGGGGCACTTCATGTTGAAATTAGTTTGTGACAACGAGCTACTGTGTTTTATTCTGCAGTACAAATGAATAGTGCCAGACATCTCTAAGGTGTCTAGCAGTTCTACAATTCTGATTTTAAGTGGTCTGTGTGCTTCAGAGATTTGGGCAGGAGAAGGGCAGGAGCCCAGAGACTGTGAACACTTCTGTTACCTGTGCTGACCATGGAGCAGGTAGCCTTCTGTGGGCATCATTTTGATTTCTTGGTACTCTTGTGAAAGGTGCTTTTGTCTCAAATTCCTCCGTTTTAGAAGTAATTATAATGATGAAAGTAATTTTTATCTTATATCATCTGTGCGCGCTGATCCTGGGCTCCCAGGGAAGTTATCCCTTTACATTTTGCCCGGCTCAAAATGACTAGGCAAAACCTCAAAGCATGGGCCTTGTTTCTGCCCCAAGCATGTTGTACATCTGCTTTGAGAAGAAAACAATAACCAAAAATGCCAACATAAAGATAAGAAAAAATAAAGAACCTCTTTGGCTCCCATAAGATTAAAGTCATACTGACATGTACATACTGAAAACATAAGAAAGAGTCTGTCACTTTCTGGAATCTAAGAAGATCCTCATTGTGGTGTGTAACTCTGTATGTAAAACAAAACAGAAAAAAATACATAAGCGTGCCCCAAAAGTTCCTTCCCCGGAGCACTCCCTTCTTGGTGAAGATTGTGTCTCCCAGGCAGCTGTCCTGACTTGGGTTTGAATAAAGGTCTCTTCCTTTCTCTCTAAAATGTTTTTAAAAGTTCATTCATGCAATGTCGACAATAACAGTGTTTTCTATTTAAGTGAGAAATAAATGTTCCACTCTAGTTGCATTGGGAATAGACGAATTGAGGGTTTCTTTAGAAGAGTAAGTCGGCTTTCCAGAAAAGGCAAGGACATTGGTCTATTGAGAATGAAGATAATTACTGCTAAACAACAAGTATGTGTTGCCCCTTCGCCCAGAAACCGAAGCAGATGTGCAGGCTTTAGTTTAGAGGTGGCTTCTTCTCCCCAGCTGACAGCACTTCTCTGCTCTGGCTCCAAGACACCCGAGGTTTTGAACGTCAGCATCGGAGTCAGCGAGGCAGCTTGTCACAGGACGCCAGTGTTCAGAGAAAGCACAGGTATGTTTGGCAAAATGTCCGATCTATGTCAGGGCTGGAGGTAAAACCTCTCATTATCCCAAAACCTCCTGGGCTTTTCTCTTTTCTCTAGTTGAGCCACAAAGTAAAATTGAAGTAGCTGTCAGCATTCTGGGTTTGGTGCAAGAATTACTTAGTTTCCCTGCAGGTAGAACTTTGCAGGGGATCACAATTTGT
Source organism: Ursus americanus (assembly GCF_024610735.1). NCBI lineage: Eukaryota > Metazoa > Chordata > Mammalia > Carnivora > Ursidae > Ursus > Ursus americanus. The sequence continues at coordinate 611,498 of NC_142141.1, read as the reverse complement.
CTGTCCATTTATTGCTTACAAATGTATTTTGACCATCTGTTTCCTAGGAACCCTCTTTTATTAGAAAAGGAAGGTGAGATTCACTCTGTGCCTGTTTGTAACATCTAATTTGTTCCTTCATCTAACAGTGTTTATTCAATTGGGCCTAAGATATGGTTGAGTGGCCAGCATCTAGAGTTAGGTGGCTTTATTCATCTGATACAGACTTGGGTGATGTCATTTGACAAAGGTGATGTTTCATCATTGATTAGTTTATTCATCAGAAGAGTTAAAATTAGGGTGGAGGGAAAATTCAAAATTATCCAAAGCGGCCTGTTCCTGTTTAAAAGTTGAGCTTCACTTTCTAGTTTTACTAAATGTATTATCTCGATATTTTGAGGTGCCATATTCTCTCTGTAGTTTCTTTGGTGGTGGAGTCAGAAGGAGAGTCCGGGAATTCTTTTGGATAGTGGCATGCGGTGGCTTCAAGGGGCTTGGCGTCAGGAGCCTTGGGGTGAAGTCTGCAACTGCTTGCCTAACCCTGGGTGCATCTCCCAGAGGTTTTGTTTCCTCTTATGAAATTGCCCGCAGATAATGTTCTTCTTGAAGGGGAACTCTCCCATCCTGTTGGTGGGAATGCAAAGTGGTGCAACCAGTCTGGGAACCAGTGTGGGGGTTCCTCAAAAAGTTAAACATTGAACAACCACATGATCCAGCAATTGCTGTCCTAGGTATTTACCCAAAGGATAAAAAAATGCGGATTCGAAGGGGGAACATGCACCATGATGTTTATAGCAGCATTGTCCACAGTAGACAAACTATGGAGAGAATCCCAAAGTCCATTCACTGATGAATGGATAAAGCAGATGTGGGATACATATATATAACGGAATATGACCCAGCTTCAAAAAGAATGAAATCTTACCATTTGCAAGGATGTGGATGGACCTAGAGTGTATTAAGCTAAGCAAAATCAGTGAGGAAAGACAAATATCCTATGCTCTCATGCTTGTGGAATTTCAGAAAGAAAACAGAGGAACAGAGTTGAGGGGTGGTGAGAGTGGCAAACAAGGAAATAGACTCAACCTTGGAGAACAAACGGAGTGTTGCTGCAGGACAGGGGCGTGGGGGGAAGAGTTAAACGGGTGAGGGGTATTAAGGAGGGCACTTGTGATGAGCACCGGGTACTCCTTGCAGGTGAGGAATCACTAAATCCTACCCCTGAAGCGGATATTCCATCGCATGTGAACTAACTGGAATTTAATAAAAGAAGAAAGGAAAAAGTGTTCTGCTTCATGAAGAGTGAGGTAAAATTGTAGTGATTTGAGCTGTAGTCTTCTATAGATGATATTTGTAAAACACCCTGTTGTAGGATACACTAGTTGCTTATCACATAAGGAGTCCTCAGAAAGCTGCAATGAAAGATTCAGGTCTCAGAGCGTGTTCATGTTCCACTGATATGTTACAGTTTGCACAGGTAGGAAAGAAGGTGGAGAGAAAGGCAACAGAAGGGGAAAGTAGGTGTGAACCTTTCATTAGTTAGCGTTATAGCTTTCTCATGAAAGCCTTGTGCCAGTGTGATTTTGGAAGCAGAGAGGTAATCCGGGAGCTTTGCAGGAGATGGGGGTGTTGCAGGTCTGGGTAAAGCTGGCAGGGGTCCCAGAGGAGAGCTGAATGCATTCTGCAGCAGGGTGTGTTCAGGGTGGGCTCCAGGGGTGGCTGTGGGTCTCCTGGGTGAGACTTGTGACAGGTGAGGGCTGTGTGCAAGTTCCTGGCTGAGGACAAGGGAGGCACAGGTGGAGAGCTGGCAGAGAACCTTCTTCTGGGCCACCAGCCTCACCCAACACACACAGCCTCATCTTCTGTCCCTGTCACTCCAATTCAGACTTCTCCGAAGGTGAGTGAGAACACATCAAGAGCATTCTGAACAAAAGGGGAAGCATGTGCAATGGCTCTGGGGCAGGAGAATTCCAGGTATGTCCAGGAGCAGCAAGAAGGCCCTGTGGCCACAGGAGACAGCTTAGGACATGAGCTCAGAGAGGTGACAGAGGGTGACAGAAAGCCATTCCAGGGCTATAACCCCATGAGACCCTGTTTCACTGGGCCATCGTGGCTACAGTGTTGAGAACAGATGACAGAGGGTTGAAGATGGCAAGTAGGTCAATGACGAAGCTTTTCCAGTTACTCAGCCACTGTGGACCAGACAAGTGGCCTTGGATGGAGTGGTTAGACCTATTCTGGGTCTATTTTGAAGATGGAGCTCACAGGATTTGCTGATGGGTTAGCTATTAGAAGCAGGAGAATGGAGGAATTGGGGTAACTCCCAGCTGTTGTGGGTTGTCCTGATTGAGGGGAAGGAGAGGGTTTCTGGGGGTAGGAGGTAGTCCGTGTTCTGCATGCTGAGGAAGATGCCTTTCCCAGTGGATCTGCTGAGGTTTGTGTCTGGAAGAACCTTTCACATCTCCTCCCTCAGCATTGCTTAAGTACAATTATCCCCCACTTTTTGAACGTTCACAGTAAGACACTGGGCATTCTTGAAAGAACTACATTTATTACCCAGCTTCAGTAAGAGGAAGATACCTGAAGAGGATTTTCCTCTTATGAAAAAAGGTGAACAGTGAGAATCGCGTTCAGCATCTGTTTTGGGGAAAAGCACAACAGAGGCGGCATGCACCGTAACCAGCTCCTTCTGCTGGGAACCGCACTCCGCATCCAGCCACCAGCACTTTGAATGGTGTCTGTGAGCCTCTGCTGTGCTTTATCTTCATTTATGCTGGGCCTCCGTTAGAAACTTGTGTCCTGAGGCCTAAGAAAAATCAAAGAGAAGGAATTTTGGAGTCTGAGCACACTAAATGTTCCGTGTAAATTAATGGCCATTCCTTCTTGACACCATTTCTGCTGTGCAAGGTTTGTCAGAAGTCCTGTACTTTTGAAGAGCAGGGAAACCTATACCCCATGCTGTGGGGTTAGTTTTAGTCTCCATGCTGGACAGAACATTTCATGACTGTCGGATTTTCTCACTCAAACATTGAGACTTGGACCACCTTCACCCGTTTCTACCACCCCATCCCCGAATCTGGCACCTACAAATCTGCTCTCAGTATGTATGCGTTCAGTATTTGTTTATTCCACGTGGAATGTACATGAGACCATCTGGTATTGGTCTTTCTGTGTCTGAGTTACTTGGAATAAGGCCCCCAAGGTCTGTTTCCATGTCTGGTTCTTGTGAATAATGCTGCAGTGAACGTGGAAGTGCATCTGTCTTTTTTAGGCAGTATTTTTGTGTTCTCCAAATCAATACTCAGTAGTCCCGCACCAAGCCCACCCACCTTTGCATCTTCCATGTATGTGCTTGGAAGCAAGCCCCTCCACAGGGAACCTATTAGCCAAATGGATCCTGGCAATGAACATTGAAGTAGAGATCCAGGATCCATAATAAACCTGCTCTGAAACCTGTCCCAAAGTCTGTGACTCTCTCACACTGAAACAGAAACAATAATAGCTTTCTGGACTGTGAAGTGACATGTGTCTCTACTTCCAATCTTGAATGCATAGGTGCTGAGCCTGGACTGAAAAGGACCATGGCTCCCGCGGGCTGGGATCCACGATAAGAACTCAGTGAAAACTGAATTTGAGGCATGGAGTGAATAATTATTGTAGAGTGAATCCTCCCAAGTAGGGTTTATGCACATTGCACAGGAAAAGATTTTTCAAAGAGGTACCTGAAAGAAAAATCTTTTAAAAAATTTATTTTAATTCCAGTAGAGCTAACATACAGTGTTACATTTGTTTCAGGTGTACAATAGAATGATTCAGTAATTATATATTACTCAGTGGTCATCAAGAAAAGCGTCCTCTTAATCCCCTTCATCTATTTCACTCATCCCTCTATCCACCTCCTCTCTGGTAACCATCCGTTTGTTCTCTATTGTTAAGAGTTTGTATTTTGGTGTATCTCCTTTTTCTCTTTTAGTTATTTATTTTTGTTTGTTTCTTAAGTTCCCCATTAGAGTGACATCGTATGGGATTTTTCTTTCTCTGCCTGATTTTAGTTAGGATAATACTCTCTAGCTCCATCCATGTGTCTGCAAATGGCAAGGTTTCATTCTTTTTCAAGCCGAGTAATACTCCATTGTGTGTGTGTATGTGTGTGTGTGTGTGTGTGTGTCCGTGTGTGTCCGTGTGTGTGTGTGTGTGTGTGTGTGTGTGAATACACACATCTATCATCTCATTTGTCAATTTTTCTACAGACACTTGGGTTGCTTCCATATTGTGATATTGTAAATAATGGTGCAAGAAACATAGGGGTGCACGTATCCTTTTACGTTACTGTTTTCCTATTCTTTGGGTAAATAGGAGTAGTGTGATTGTTGGATCATAGGGTAGTTCTATATTTAATTTTTTGAGGAACCTTCGTACTGTTTTCCACGGTGGCCACCACAGTTTGCATTCCCACCCACAGTTCGCGAGGATTCCCCTTTATCCACATCCTCCCAACACCTGCTCTTTGTTGTGCTTTTGATGTTAGCCATTCTGACAGGTTTAAGGTATTACCTCATTGTCCTTTGGATTTACATTTTCCTGATGATGGGTGATGGTGAACATCTTTTCACGGGACTGTTGGCCATTTGTATTTCTTCTTTGGAGAAATGTCTGTCCATGTCTTCTGCCTTTTTTTTTAACTGGATTATTTGTTTTTTGGGGGGTCGAGTAGGATCAGTTCTATATGTTTTGGACACTATCCCTTCATTGCATATGATCTTTGCAAATATCTTCTCCCTTTGAGTAGGTTGTCTTATTATTTTTACGTTTTCATTGTTCTTCTGCCGTGTGGAAACTTTTTATTTTACTGTATTCCCAATAGTTTATTTTTGCTTTCATTTCCTTTGTCAGGACACAGTCCAGAAAAACGTTGGTATGGTCCATGTCAAGAAGTTACTGTCTTCCCTCCTGTAGGATTTTTATGGATTCAGGTCTCATATTGAGGTCTTGAAACTGTTTTGTGTTTGTCTGTATTGTGTAAGAAAGCAGTTTAATTTCATTCTTTTGTGCGTAGCTGTCTAGTTTTCCCAACACCATTTGTTGTAGAGACTGTCCTTTTCCCTTTTGATATCGTTGCTTGCTTTGTGGAAGATTCATGGACCACATAATTGTGGGTTTCTGTCTGAACTTGTATCCTGTTCCTTTGGTCGCTGTGTCTATTTTTGTGCCATACTGTCTTGTTAGGATGACTGCAGCTTTGTAGTATAACCTGAAATCTGAAATTGTGAGTCCTCCAGCTTTGTTTTTCTTTTCCACATTGCACTGGCTGTTCGGAATCTTTAGTGGTTCCATACAAATGTTTAGGATTGTTTATTCAAGGTCTTTTGTTCTTTAATTTAAATTCAATTAGCCAACTTACAGTACACCATTAGTTTCAGATGCAGTCTTCAATAAATTTTCAATCGTGTGTAACACCCAGTGCTCATTGTATCGTGTGACCTCCTTAATGCTACTCACCCAGTTACCCCCCCCAACTTCTCCTCCAACAATCATCAGTTTCTTGTGATAGTTAAGAGTCCATCATGGGTTTTCCCCCTCTCTGATGACTTCCCATTCTATTTTCCCTTCCTTCCCCTATGGTCCTCTTTCTTGTTTCTGATATTCCACATAGGAGTGAAAGCATATGATCATTGTCTTTCTTTCATTGACTTATTCCACTCAGCATAATACCCTCCAGCTCCACCCAGGTCAGTGTGATGGTAAGTATTCATCCTTTCTGATGGCTGAGTAATATTCCATTATATATATGATCCACATCTTCTTTATCCATTCATCTATCCATGGTCATCTGCACTCCTTCCACAGCTTGTCTATTATGGATATTGCTGCTATGAACACTGTGATGCATGTGTCCCGTCTTCAGTACCTGTCGCTTTGGGGTAAATACCCAGTAGTGCAATTGCTGGGACATAGGGTAGCTTTATTTATAACTTCTTGAGGAAACTCCGTACCATTTTCAGGAGTGGCTGTACCGGACTGCATTCGTATAGGGGTGTAAGAGGTTTCCCGTTTCTCCACATCCTCTCCAACATGTATAGTTTCATGTCTTCTTATTTTTAGATATTTGGCCTCGTGTGATATGGCATGTATAGGGGTTTAGATTTGCATTTCCCTGAAGCCAAGTGATATGAAGCATTTATGCATGTATCTTTTGGTCACCAGTACGTCGTCATCAGTGAAGTGACTTCCCATTTTAATCCATCTCAAGAGCTAAAGCTGGGTAAGGAACTGAAGCTGGATAATGCCATCAGTTGGAATTGTGGAGAATTTCAAAAGATCTCCGTGGAGAGCAAGTTCAGTGTGAAGCTACTAATTGGATCCGGGGACATCTCTGAAAGTGGGGTTGCCTGGGATGGGCTGAGGGGGACCCTCTGATTTTCCTATGAATCCTTGCTGCAGCCCAAATGGACAGTTTCCTGCTGTGGGGCAGGCTGAGTCTTCTAGTCGTGCAGAGGTGAGCCCAATGCCTGGTGCCTTGGAGGCAGGAAAACGGGGAGGGACCCTCAGCAGAAGACCCAGGGTTAGGTTAGGCCTCAAGGACAGCAGGTCTGAACTGCCCAGTGCTCAGAGAGCTCCCAGGCCGAGTGAGATGAGGGCACAAGGGCGGGTGAGTGTGAGCCTTGGGGTTTCATCCGGAAGGGCCCACAAAGGTCGGGGTTCACCAGAAGGGGCTCTCAGGGGGTGCCCCAATTCTCTTGCCCTGACTGCTCTGTTGTGCACCAAAATGGTACAGTTTACTGTGGGCTGCAGGCTGAGTCCTACGGTGGGGCTTGGGTGTCCCCAATCCCCCGGACTGTGGTGCCAGGACCCTGGGGAGGGGCCCCTCTGTGGCCAACCTAGGGTAAGGGTTAGGGTCCCGGAGCCCGGCAGGGACAATCTGCAGGCTGTGAGGTGAGCTTTGTGGAGGGCTGAGAGGAGGCCATGGGGGAGGGTGAGCATGGGCCTCAAGGTTGGGGCACGGGGGGCTGCCAAATGTGGGGACGGGCTCTGAGGGCCTCCCCAAGTTCTCGTGCCCTGTAGGCTCCATAGAGCCCCAAGGGGCAATGTTTCCTGTCAGGTGGCAAGCTGAGTCCTCTGGTGGGGTACAGGTATCCCAATTCCCCGGGGCTGCGGTGTAAGGCTCCTGGGGAGGCCCCCACACCTGCGGCCAACCTAGGGCTAGGGTTAGGCCCCAGGAGCCCCGCAGGCCCGATCTGCTGGCTGTATGGCTAGCTACACGGGCTGAGGTGAGGGTGTGGGGAGGGTGAGCGTGGGCCTCAGGGTTGGGGTGTGGGAGGCCGCCAAAGTTCGCTGGTGGCTCAGGAGTGCCCTCCTGGTTCTCCCGCCCTGAATGCTCTATGGCCTCCCAAGGCGCATGGTTTCCTGTGTGGTGGCAGACTGAGTCCTGCTGTGGGGCTCAGGTGTCCCGAATCCCCGTGGCTGCGGCTCCAGGCTCCTGGGGAGGGGCCCCTCCACAGATGAACTAGGGTTAGGGTTGGCGCCCAGGAACCCCGCAGGCCAGATCTGCCCACTATGTGGCGAGCTCTGCCATGGGCTGAGGTGAGGGTGCGGGCTGGGGTGAGCATGGACTTCAAGGTTGGGTTTAGGGATCACCAAATTCGCCGGGGGCTCTGGGGACCCTCCTGGTTCTCCCGCCCTGAATGCTCTATAGTCTCCCAAGGGGCACGGTTTCCTGCGGGCTGGCAGGCTTTGTCCTGCAGTGGGGCTCAGGTGTCCCCAGTCCCTGGGGCTACGGCACCGGGCCCCAGGGGAGGGGCCCTACCCAGCGGACCCAGGGTCAGGTGTAGGCCCCAGGAACCCGGCAGGCCTGATCTGCCGGCTCTGCGATGAGCTCGGTGGCAAGCTGAAGGGAAGGCGTGGGGTGGGATGAGCGTGGGCCTCAGGGTTGGGGTGTATGGGGCCGCCGAGGATCGCTGGGGGCTCAGGGGGGCACTACCAGTTCTCCTGCATGGGATGCTCTGTGGCGCCCCAAGGGGCATGGTTTCCTGAGGGCTGGCAGGTTGAGTCCCGTGGTGGTGCTCAGGTGTACCCAATCCCCGGGGTTAGGGTATGGATTAGGGTATGGGTTCAGGTTAGGGTATGGGTTACGGTTAGGGTATGGGTGAGGGTAGAGGTTAGAGTTAGGGGAAGGAGAGGGTACGGGTTAGGGTTGGGTTTAGGGGTTACAGGTTAGAGGTTATGGGTTAGGGTACAGATTAGGGTTTAGGGTACGGGTTAGGGTTTAGGGTTTGGGATTAGGGTTGGGGTTAGGGTTGGAGTACGGGTTAGGTTTAGGGTATGGGTTAGGGTTAGGGTACGAGTTAGGGTATGCATTAAGGTATAGTTTAGGGTACGTGTTAGGTTACGGTTTAGGGTAAGTGTTGTCGTACGGATTTGGGTACGGTTTAGGGTACGGGTTAGGGTACGGGTTAGGGTTAGGTTGCAGTTTAGGGTTATGGTACAGGTTAGGTTACGGTTTAGGGTTAGGGTTAGGGTACGGGTTAGGGAACGGGTTAGGGATAGGTATAGGGTATGGTTTAGGGTTAGGGTATGGGTTAGGGTACAGGTTAGGGTACAGGTTAGGGTTAGGTATGGGTTAGGGTATGGGTTAGGGTCCGGGTTTGGGATAGTGTACAGGTTAGGGTATGGGTTAGTGTACGCGTTAGGGTATGGGTTAAGGTTAAGGTAAGGGTTCTGGTTAGGGTAGGGTACGGGTTACGGTTTAGGGTTTAGGGTTACAGTTAGGGTACGGGTTAGGGTTAGGTTATGGGTTGGGTTAGGGTACAGGTTATGGTACGATTTAGGGTATGGGTTAGGGTCAGGGTTTAGGGTTTAGGGTTAAGGTTAGGGTACAGGTTAGGGTACGGGTTAGGTTTAGATTTAGGGTTAGTTTATGGGTTAGGGGTAGGGTTAGCTGAAGGGGTAGCGTTAAGGGTAGGGTTAGGGTTTGGGGTTAGTGGTTAAGGTAAGGGTTTATTGTTTAGGGCTTCGGGATTAGGGTTAGGGTTTAGGGTTTAGTGTTAATGTTAGGGTTTAGGGTTTAAGGATTAGGGGTTATGGTTAGGTTTTGGGTAGGGTTAGGGGTTAAGGTTTAGGGTTTAAGGTTAGGGGTTAGGGTTTAGAGTTAGGGTTAGACCTCAGTAGGCCAGCAGGACCAATGCGCCAGCTGTGCGGCGAGCAGAGGAGTGGGCCGAGGTGAGGGCGCTGGCTAGCGGGAGTATGGTATCCAGCGTTTTGGCGCAGGGGCCTTTGAACGTCACTAGAGGCTCAGAGGGCCCTGCCCGTTCTAACACCCTGAATAACCGGCGTGCCCCTAGCGGCTCCGTTGGCAGTGGGGCAGCAGAGTGAGTCCCAAGCTACGGCTCGGGTAATCCCAATCCCTGGTGTTGCAGTGCCAGGCCCCTTGGGAAGGGCTCCTCGTGAGCCGACCTAGGGTTAGATTTAGACCCCATTAGGCCGGTAGGCATGATCCTCTGGCTAGGCGGCTAGAGGTGGGTGGGCCGAGGTAAAGGTGCTGGGGAGCGGGATGGTGGGCCCCTGCATTTTGGCGCGGGAGGCTTCAAATGTCGCCAGTTTCTCCAGGGCCCTGTCTGTTCTCCCACCCTGAATGACCGGCGGCGCCCCTAGCGGCCCAGGTGGCAGCGATGTGGGAGGTTGAGTCTGGCTCTGGGGCTTGGGGTACCAGATCCCCGGCGTAGTGGCACCAGGACCCTTGGGAGGGGCCCCTGGGGCGACGACCTAGGGTTAAGGTTAGCCCCAAAAAGACAGTCAGGCCCAATCCGCACACTGTGCGGCGAGTGGAGGTGCGGGCCGAGGTGAGGGCGCTGGGGAGCAGGAAAGTGGGCCCAAGCGTTTTAGCGCAGGAGGTCTTCGAAGGTCGCAAGGGGTTCAGAGGGCCCTGCCCCTTCTCCCTCCTTGAATGATCGGCGGCGCCCTTACTGGGCCAGTTGGCGGCAGGGCGGCAGGTAGAGTCTGGCGCTGGGGCTCGGGTGTCCCCAATCCCCGGTGTTGCAGTGCAAGGCCCCTTGGGAGGGGCCCCTCGTGGGCCGACCAAGTGTTAGAGTTAGCCCCCAGGATGCCAGCAGGCCTGATCTGCCGGGTGTGCGGCAAGCGGAAGGGCGGGCCGAGATGTGGGTGCTAGCGAGCAGGAGTGTGGGCCCAAGCGTATTCGCAAGTTGGACCTTCGAAGGTCTCCAGGGGCTCGAAGGGCCCTGCCTGTTCTCCCGCACTGAATGACCGGCAGCGCCCATAGCGGCTCGGGTGGCGTCGGGGTGACAGGGTGAGTCTGGCGCTGGAGCTCAGGGGTCCCCAATCCCTGGCATTGCTGCGCCAGGCCCCTTGGGAGGTTCCCCTCGGGGGCCAACCTAGGGTTAGTGTTAGCCCCCAGGAGGCCCGCAGGCCCGATCCGCTGGCTGTGCAGCCAGCAGAGGGGCTGGCTGAGGTGAGGGCGCTGGTGAGCGGAAGCATGGGCCCAAGCATTCTGGCGCCTGGGGCCTTAGAAGTTCACTGGGACTGGGAGGGCCCTGTCCATTCTCCCACCCTGAATGACCGGCAGTGCCCTAGCTGCCTAGGTGCCGGCGGGGCAGCAGGGTGAGCCCGGCACTGGGGCTGGGGGTCATCAATCCCCAGTGTTGCGTCGACAGTCCCCTTGGGAGGGGCCCCCGGGGGGTCAACCTAGGGTTAGGGTTAGCTCCGAGGAGGCCGGCAGGCCCGATCTGCCAGCTGTGTGGCGAGCGGAGGGGCAGGCCGATGTGAGGGCGCTGAAGAGCAGGAGCGTGGGCCCAAGCGTTTTGGCGCGGGAAGCCTTCGAAGGTTGCCGGGGGATCGGAGGACCCTGCCCGTTTTCCCGCCCTGAATGACCTGCGGCGCCCCTGGGGCCCGGATGGCGGCAGGCTGACAGGGTGAGTCCGTCGCTGGGGTTGGGGGGTTCCCAATCCCCGGTGTTGCAGCACCAGGCCCCTTTGCAGGGGCCCCTCGGAGGCTGACCTAGGGTTATGGTTAGCCCCCAGGAGGCCGCAGGCCCAATCCACCGGCTGTGCGGTGAGCAGAGGGGAGGGCCGAGGTGAGGGCGCTGGCGAGCGGTAGCGTAGGCCCATGAGTTTTGGCGCGGGGGGCCTTCGAAGGTCGCCGGAGCTCAAGAAGCCCTGCCCGTTCTCCCGCACTGAATGTCCGGCGGTGCCCCTAGTGGCTCAGTTGCCGGCGGGGGAGCATGGTGAGTCGGATGCTGGGGCTAGCGGTCCGCAAACCCAGGTGTTGCGGTGCCAGGCCCGTTGGGAGGGGCCTCTCGGGGGCCGACGAAGGGATAGGGTTAGCCCCCAGGAGGCTGGCGGGCCCTATCCGCCGGCTGTGCGGCGAGTGGAGGGGCGGGCCGAGGTGAGGGCACTGGCTACCGGGAGAGTGGGCGCAAGCTTTCTGGCGTGGGGGGCCTTCGAAAGAGGCCGGGGGCTCCAAGGGCCCTTCCCGTTCTCCCGCCCTGAATGACCGGTGGTGCCACTAGCGGCCTGTGTGGCGGCGGGGCAGCACGGTGAGTCCAGCACTGTGGCTCGTGGGTCTCCAATGCCCGGCATTGCCGCTCCAGGCACCTTGGGATGAGCCCCTCCGAGGGTGAGCTAGGGTTAGGGTTAGCCCCCAGGAGGCCGGCAGGCCCGATCTGCCAGCTGTGTGGCGAGCGGAGGGGCAGGCCGAGGTGAGGGCGCTGAAGAGCAGGAGCGTGGGCCCAAGCGTTTTGGTGCGGGGGCCTTTGAAGGTCACCAGGGGCTCGGAGGACCCTGCCCGTTCTCCCGCCCTGGATGACCGGCGGTGCCCCTAGAGGCCCGGGTGGCAGCGGGGCGGGAGGGTGAGTCTGGCGCTGGGGCTTGTGGGTCCGGAATCCCGGGCATTGCGGCACCAGGCCCCTTGGGAGGGGCCCCTCGAGGGATCGAGCTAGGGTTAGGTTTAGCCCCCAGGGGACCGTCAGGCCCAATCCGTCGGTTGTGCAGGGAGCGGAGGGTGGGCTGAAGTGATGGTGCTGGCGAGCGGGAGCTTGGGCCCAAGTGTTTTGGTGCGGAGGGCCTTCAAACGGCGCTGGGGGCTCCGAGGGCCCTGTCCGTTGTTCTGCCCTGAATGACCGACAGCTCTCCTACCGGCCCGGGTGGCGGCGGGGCGGCACAGTGCGTCCGGCGCTGGGACTCGGGGGTCACCAATCCCAGGCATTGCAGCGATAGGCCCCTTGGGAGGGGCCCCTTGGGGGCCGACCTAGGGTTCGGGTTAGCCCCCAGGAGGCTGGCAGGCCCGATCCGCCGGCTCTGCCACATGCGGAGGGGCTAGCCGAGGTGAGGGCGCTGGCGAGCGGGAGCATGGCCCCAAGCGTTTTGTCGCGGGGGACCTTCGAAGGTCGCCGGGGGCCCGGGGGGCCCTGCCCGTTCTAACGCCCTGAATGAGGACGGCGCCCCTAGCGGGCCGGGTGGTGAGGAGCGGCAGAGTGCGTCTGGCGGTGGGGTTCGGGTGTCCCCAATCCCCAGCGTGGCGGCGCCAGGCCCCTTGGGAGGGGCTCCTCTGGGGCCGACCTAGGTTTAGGGTTAGCCCAAAGGAGGCCGGCAGGCCCGAACCGCCGGCTGTGCGGCGAGCAGAGGGGCGGGCCGAGGTGAGGGCGCTGGCGAGGGGGAGCATGGGCCCAGGGTTTTGGCACAGGGGGCCTTGGATTTTCACTGGGGGCTTGGAGGGCCCTGCCCATTCTCACACACTAAATGACCGGTGGCGCCCCTGTCGGCCAGGGTGGCGGCGTGTCGGCAGGATGAGTCTGGAGCTGGGGCTCAGTGGTCCCCGATCCCCGGTGCGGTGGCTCCAGGCACTTGGGAGGGGTCCCTCGGGGGCCAACATATGGTGAGTGTTAGCCCAAAGGAGGCCGGCGGGCCCAATCCGCCGGCTGTGCAGCGAGCGGAGGGGTGGGCCGACGTTAATGCGCTGGCAAGCGGGAGCGTGGGCCCAAGCGTTTTGGCATGGGGGGCCTTCGAAGCTCACTGGGGGCTCAGAGGGCCCAGCAAGTTCTCCTGCCCTGAATGCCCGGCGGCTCCCTAGCGGCCAGGGTGGCGGCGGGGAGGCAGGGTGAGTCCGGAGCTCGGGCTCGGGGGTCCCCAGTACCCGGCATGGCATTGCCAGGCCGCTTGGGAGGGGTCCCTCGGGGGCCGAGCTAGGGTTCTCGTTAGCCCAAAGGAGGCCGGCAGGCCCAATTGGCCGGCTGTGCGGTGAGGGGAGGGGTGAGCCGAGGTGAGGGTGCTGGCGAGCGGGAGCTTAGGCCCAAGCGTTTTGGTGCGGGGGGCCTTCGAAGGTCATCGGGGGCTCGGAGGGCCCTGCCCGTACTCCCTCCCTGAATGACCGGTGGCGCCCCTAGCGTCCTGGGTGGCGGCGGGGCGGCAAGGTGAGTCTGGAGTAGGGCTCAGGGGTCCAAATGCCCCGGCGTGGCGGCGCCTGGCCCCTTGGGAGGGGTCCCTCGGGGGCCGACCTAGGGTTGAGGTTAACCCAAAGGAGGCCGGGCCCGATCCGCCATCTGTGCAGAGAACGGAGGGGCGGGGCGAGGTGAGGGCGCTGGCGAGCGGGAGCGTGAGCCCAAGCGTTTTGGCGTGTTGGGCCTTCGAAGGTCACCGGGGGCTCAGAGGGCCCTGCCCGTTCCCCAGCCCTGAATGAGGACGGTGCCCCTAGCGATCCGGGTCGCAGCAGGGCGACAGGGTGAGTTCAGCCCTGGTGCTCGGTGGTCCCCAATCACCCGCGTGGCGGCGCCAGGCCCCTTGGGATGGGCCCCTCGGGAGCCGACCTAGGGTTAGGGTTAGCCACAGGAGGCCGGCAGTCCAGATCTGCCGGCTGTGCGGCGAGCGGAGGGGCGGGCTGAGGAGAGGGTGCTGGCGAGCAGGAGCCTAGGCCCAAGCGTTTTGTCACGGGGGGCCTTCAAAGGTCACTGGGGGCTCGGAGGGCCCTGCCCGTTCTCCCGCCCTAAATAACCGGTGGCGCCCCTAGCAGCCCGTGTGGCGGCAGGGCGGCAGGGTAAGTAATGCGCTGGGGCTTGAGGGTCCCCAATCCCCGGCGTGGCATCGCCAGGCCCCTTGGGAGGGGCCCCCCGTGAGCAGACCTAGAGTTAGGGTTAGTTCCCAGGAGGCTGGCAGGCCCAATCCGCTGTCTGTGCGGCGAGAGGGGGGGCGGACCGAGGTGAGGGCGCTTGCTAGCGGGAGCGTGGGCCCAAGCGTTTTGGCGTGGGGGGCCTCAAAGGTCGCCAGGGGCTCGGAGGGCCCTGCCCATTCTCCCGCTCTGAATGACTGGTGGCGTCCCTACTGGCCCGGTAGCTGTGGGGCGGAAGGGTGACTCCGGCGCTGAGGCTTGGGGGTCACCAATCCCCGGCGTTGTGGCACCAGGCCTTTGGAAGTGGCCCCTTGGGGTCTGACCTAGGGTTAGTGTTAGCCCCCAGGAAACAGGCAGGCCTGATCCGCTAGCTGTTCATCGAGTGGAGGGGCGGGCGGAGAAGAGGGCACTGGCGAGTGGGAGCGTGGGCCCAAGCATTTTGGCGCGAGGGGCCTACGAAGGTCGCGGGGGCTCAGAGGGCCCTGCCTGTTCTCCAGCACTGAATGACCGGCGGCGCCCCTAGCGGACTGGGTGGTGGTGGGGTGGCAGGGAGAGTCCAGCACTGGTGCTCGGGGGTCCCCAATCCCCGGCATTGCGATGCCAGGCCCCTTGGGAGGGGCCCCGTGGGGACAGACCTAGGGTTAGGGTTACACCCAGGGGGCTGACAGGCCCGATCCTACGGCTGTGCGGCGAGCGGAGGGGCGGGCCGAGGTGAGGGCGCTGGCTAGCGGGAGCGTGGGTCAAGTGTTTTGGTGCAGGGGGCCCTTCGAAGGTCGTGGGGGGATCGGAGGACCCTGCCCGTTCTCCCGCACTGAATGACCGGTGGCGCTCCTAGTGGTGCAGGTGGCAGGGGGAGGCCGGGTGAGTCCGGCAATGGGGTTCAGGGGTCCCCAATCCCCGGTGTTACGACTGCAGGCCCCTTGCTAGGGGCCCCTCGGGGGCCGACATATGGTAAGGGTTAGCCCCCAGGAGGCCCGCAGGCCCGATCCGCCAGCTCTGCGGTGAGTGGAGGGGTGGTCGGAGGTGAGGCCGCTGGCAATCTGGAGAGTGGGCCCAGTCATTTTGGCGCGGGGGTCCTTCGAATGTCGCCAGGGGTTCGGACGGCCCTGCCCGTTCTCCCGCCCTGAATGGCGGGCGGCTCCCCTAAAAGCCCTGGTGGAGGAGGGGCGGTAGGGTGAGTCGGGCGCTGGGACTCAGGGGTTCCCAATCCCCGGCGTTTTGGCGCCATGCCCCTTGGGAGGGGCCCCTCGGGGACTCACCTAGGGTTAGGGTTAGCTCCGAGGAGGCCGGCAGGCCCGATCCGCCGGCTGTGTGGTGAGCAGAGGGGCAGGCCGAGGTGAGGGCGCTTGTGAGCAGGAGCGTGGGCCCAAGCGTTTTGGCGCGGGGGGCCTTCGAATGTCGCCAGAGGCTCTGAGGGCCCTGCCCCTTGTCCCGCCCTGAATGACCGGCAGCGCCCCTAGTGGCCCATGTGGCAGCGGGGCAGCTGGTTGTGTCCAGCGCTGGAGCTCGGGGTTCTCCAATCCCTGGTGTTGCGGCTCTAGGCCCCTTGCTGGGGCCCCTAGGGGACTGACCTATGGTTAGATTTAGCCCCCAGGAGGCCGGAAGCCCGATCCGCCAGCTCTGCGGCAAGCGGAGAGGCGGGCGGAGGTGAGGCCGCTGGCGAGCGGGAGCGTGGGCTCAGGCGTTTTGGGGCGGGGGTCCTTCGAAAGTCGCTGGAGGCTTGGAGGGCCCTGTACGTTCTTCTGCCCTGAATGACCGGCAGCTCCCCTAGCGGCCCGGGTGGAGGAGGGGTGTTAGGGTGACTTGGGCGCTGGGGCTTGGGGGTCCCCAATCCTCGGCGTTGGGGCGCCAGGCCCCTTTGGAAGGGCTCTAGGGGGCCGACCAAGGGTTATTGTTAGCCCCCAGGGAGCCAGCAGGCCAGATCCGCCGGCTGTGAGGCGAGCGGAGGGGTGGACCCAGGTGAGGGCGCTTGAGAGCAAGAATGTGGACCCAAGCGTTTTGGCACAGGGCGCCTTCGAAGGTAATCGGGGGTTCGGAGGGCCCAACCCGTTCTCCTGCCCTGAATGACCAGCGGCGCTACTAGCGGCCCAGGGGGGCGGGGCGGCAGGGTGAGCCCGGCACTGGGGCTTGGGGGTCCCCAATCTCCGGCGTTGCGGGGGCAGACCCTTGGTAGTGGCCCCTCGGGGGCCGACCTAAGGTTACAGTTAGCCCCCAGGAGGCCGGCAGGCCCGATGTGCCAGCTGTGCGGCGAGCGGAGGGGCGGGCCGAGGTGAGATCGCTGGCGAGCGGGAGCTTGGCCGAAGCGTTTTGGCGCGGGAATCCTTCGATGGTCGCCGGGGGATCGGAGGACCCTGCCCGTTTTCCCGCCCTGAATGACCTGCAGCGCCCCTGGGGCCCGGGTGGCAGCAGGGCAGCAGGGTGAGCCATCGCTGGGGTTGGGGGGTTCCCAATCCCCGGTGTTGCGGCACCAGGCCCCTTCGCAGGGGCCCCTCGGAGGCTGACCTAGGGTTATGGTTAGCCCCCAGGAGGCCGCAGGCCCAATCCACCGGCTGTGCGGTGAGCAGAGGGGAGAGCCGAGGTGAGGGCGCTGGCGAGCGGTAGCGTAGGCCCATGAGTTTTGGCGCGGGGGGCCTTCGAAGGTCACCGGCGCTCAAGAAGCCCTGCCCGTTCTCCCGCACTGAATGTCCTGCGGTGCCCCTAGCGGCTCAGTTGCCGGCGGGGGAGCATGGTGAGTCCGGCGCTGGGGCTCAGGAGTCCCCAATCCCCGTCGTTGCAGCGCCAGGCCCCTTGGGAGGGGCCACTAGGGGGCCGACCTAGGGTTTGGGTTAGCCTCCAGAAGGCCCACAGGCCCGATTCACCATCTGTGCGGCGAGCGGAGGGGAGGGCCGAGGTAAGGGCGCTGGCGAGCGGGAGCGTGGGCCCAAGCGTTTTGGTGCAGGGGGCCTTCGAAGGTCGCCGGTGGCTTGGAGGGCCCTGGCCATTCTCCCTCCCTGAATGAACAGCGGCGCCCCTAGCGGCCCAGGTGGCGGTAGGGCGGGAGGGTCAGCTGGGCGCTGGGGCTCAGGAGTCCCCAGTCCCCAGTGTTGAGGCAATAGGAACCTGGGATGGGCCCCTCGGGGGCCCACCAAAGGTTAGGGTAACACCCAGGAGGCTGGCAGTCCTGATCCACCGGCTGTGCAGCGAGCGGAGGGGCGGAACGAGGTGAGGGCGCAGGCGAGTGGGAGCATGGGCCAAAGCATTTTGGCGCAGGGGGCCTTTGAAGGTCGCCAGGGGCTTGGAGGGATCTGCCCGTACTCCCTCCCTGAATGACCGACGGTGTTCCTAGTGGCCTGGGTGGTGGCGGAGCAATACGGTGAGTCCGGCGCTGGGGTTCGGGGGTCCCCAATCCCAGGCATTGCGGTGCCAGGCCCCTTTGGAGGGGCCCCTCAGGGGCCAACCTAGGGTTATGGGTAGCCCCAGGAGGCGGGCAGGCCTCATCCACCAGCTCTGCAGCAAGCGGAGGGACGGGCCGAGGTGAGGGCACTGAGGAGCAGGAGCGTGGGCTCAAGCGTTTTGGATAGGGGGGCCTTGGAAGGTCGCCGTGGGCTCGGAGGGCCCTGCCTGTTCTCTCACACTGAATGACCAGCGACACCCCTAGCGGCCCGGGTGGTGGAGGGGCAGCAGGGTGAGTCCGGCGCTGGGGCTCGGGGGTCCCCAACCCGGCGTTGCGGTCCCAGGCCCCTTGGGAGGGGCCCCTCAGCGGCCGACCTAGGGTTAGGGTTAGCCCCCTGGAGGCCGGGAGGCCCGATCTGCCAGCTGTGTGGGGAGCGGAGGGGCCGGCCGAGGTGAGGGCGCTGACTAGCGGAAGCGTGGGCGCAAGCGTCGTGGCGCAGGGGGCCTTCGAAGGTCGCCAGTGGCTCAGAGGGCCCTGTCCTTTGTTCCGGCCTGAATGACCTACAGCGCTCCTAGTGGCACGGGTGGTGGCGGAGCGGAAGTGTGAGTCCGGCGCTGAGGCTTGCGGGTCCAGAATCCCTGGCTTGTGGCGCCAGGCCCCTTGGGAGAGGCCCCTCGGGGGCCGACCTAGGGTTAGGGTTAGCTCCTAGGAATCCGGCAGGCCCGTATGCCGGCTGTGCAGCGAGCGGAGGGGCGGGACTTGGCGAGGGCGCTGGTGAGCAGGAGCATGGGCCCAAGCATTTTGGCGCAGGGGGCCTCTAATGGTCGCCGTGGCTCGGAGGGCCCTCCCCGTTCTCCCGCCCTGACTGACCGGCAGTGGCCCTAGAGGCCCGGGTGGCGGTGGGGTGGCAATGTGAGTCTGGCGCTGCGGCTCAGGGGTCACCAATTTCCGGCGTTGCAGCGCCAAGCCCCTTGGCAGGAATGACTCGGGGGCTGACCTAGGGTTAGGGTTAGACCTCAGAAGGCCGGCAGGCCTGAAACGCCAGCTGTGCGTAAAGCAGATGGGCGGGCCGAGGTGAGGGCGCTGGTGAGCCGGAGCGTGGGCCCACGCATTTTGGCACGGGAGGCCTACGAAGGCCGCAGGGGCCTGGGAGGTCCCTGCCTGTTCTCCCTCCCTGAATGACCGGCGTCACCTGCAGCGGCCCTGGTGGCGGCGGGGCTACAGGTTGAGTCCGGTGCTGGGGGTCGGGGGTTCCCAATCCCCAGCATTGTGCCACCAGGCCCCTTGGAAGGGGCCCCTCGGGGGCTGACCTAGGGTTAGGGTCAGCCCCCAGGAGGCCGGCAGGCCCGGGAGCCTGGGCCCAAACGTTTTGGCGCAGGGGGCCTTTGAATGTCGCCGGGGGCTAGGAGGGCCCTGCCTGTTCTCCCGCCCTGAATGACCGGCTGCACCCCTAGCGGCCCGAATGGCAGCGGGGCGGCAGGGTGACTCCGGCGCTGCAGCTTGGTCCCCAATCCCCGGCGTTGCAGCGCCAGGCCCCTTGGCAGGGGCCCCTCGGGTCTGACCTAGGGTTAGGGTTAGCCCCCAGGAGGCCTGCAGGCCCAATCCTCCAGCTGTGCAGGAGCAGAGGGGTGGGATGAGATGAGGGCACTGGCGAGCGGGAAGGTGGGGCCAAGCATTTTGGCGCGAGGTGCCTTCAAAGGTTGCCAGGGGCTCGGAGGGCCCTGCCTGTTCTCCTGCCCTGAATGACTGACGGCGCCCTTCGTGGCCCATTTAGCAGCGGGGCGGCAGGGAGAGTCTGGTGCTGGGGCTCGGGGGTCCCCAATCCCCGGCGTTGCAGCGCCAGGCCCTTTGGGATGGGCCCCTAGGGGGCCTACCTAGGGTAGGGTTAGCTGCCAGGAGGCTAGGATGCCTGATCTGCCGGCTGTGCGGCGAGCAGAGGGGCAGGCTGGGGTAAGGGCGATGGCAAGCAGGACCATGGGCCCTAGTGCTTTGGTGCAGGGGGCCTTCGAAGGTCGTTGGGGGCTCGGAGGGCCCTGCCCATTCTCCCGCACTGAATGACCGGCAGTGCCCCTAGTGGCCCGGGTGGCGGCGGGGGGCATGGTGAGTCCGGCGCTGGGGCTCGGGAGTCCCCTTTCCCCGTCGTTGTGGCACCAGGCCCCTTGGGAGGGGCCACTAGGGCCGACCTAGGTTTAGGGTTAGCCCCCAGAAGGCCCACAGGCCCGATCCGCCAGCTGTGAGGCGAGCGGAGGGGAGGGCCGAGGTAAGGGCGCTGGCCAGCGGGAGCGTGGGGCCAAGCGTTTTGGTGCGGGGGGCCTTCGAAGGTCACCGGTCGCTCAGAGGGCCCTGCCCGTTCTCCCTCCCTGAATGAATGGCGGCGCCCCTAGCAGCCCAGGTGGCGGTAGGGCAGGAGGGTGAGTCCGGCACTGGGGCTCGGGAGTCCCCAATCCCAGGCATTGCGGTGCCAGGCCCCTTCGGAGGGGCATCTCAGGGGACAACCTAGGGTTCTGGAGGAGTGCAGGCCTCATCTGCTGGCTCTGTGGCGAGCGGAGGGGCGGGCCAAGGTGAGGGCACTGAGGAGCAGGAGCGTGGTCTCAAGTGTTTTGGATGCGGGGGCCTTCGACGTTCGCCAGGGGCTCGGAGGGCCCTGCCCATTCTCCCGCCCTGAATGACCAGCGGCACCCCTAGCGGCCCGGGTGGTGATGGGGTGGCAGGGAGACTCCGGCGCTGGGGATCGGGGCTCCTTAATACCCGGCGTTGTGGCGTCAGGTCCCTTGGGACGGGCCCCTCGGGGGCCGACCTAGGGTTAGGGTTAGCCCCCAGGAGGCTGGCAGGCTCTTTCCGCCCATGTGCGGTGAATGGAGGTGTGGGTTGAAGTGAGGTAGCTGGCGAGTGGGGGCGTGGGCCAGAGCATTTAGGCTTTGGCTTGGGGTGCCTTCGAAGGTTGCAGGAGGCTTAGAGGGTCCTGCCCGTTCTGTCGCCCTGAAGGACTGGTGATGCCCCTAGTGCCCCATGTGGCGGCAGGGCGGCAGGGTGCATCCGGTGGTGGGACTCGGGGGTCCCCAATCCCTGGCATGCGGCGCCAGGCCACTTGGGAGGGGCCCCTCGGGTGCGACCTAGGCATAGGGTTAGCCCCCAGGAAGCCAGCAGGCCCGATCCGCCAGCTCTGCAGCGAGAGGAGGGGTGGGCCGAGGTTAGGGCGCTGGGGAGCAGGAGCGAGGGATCCAGAGTTTTTGCGCGGGGGGCCTTTGAAGGTCGCAGGGGGATTGGAGGGCCTTGCCCGTTCTCCCTTCTTGAATGACTGGCAACGCCCATAGCGCCCTGGGTGCTTGCGGGGTGGCAGAGTGAGTCCAGCACTGGGGTTCGGGGGTCCCAAATCCCCAGCATTGTGGTGCCAGGCTCCTTGGGAGGGGCCCCTCGGGGGCCGACCTCGGGTTAGGGTTCTTCCACAGGAGGCCGGCAAGCCCGGCGCTAAGTGGCTCTGACAATGTAACAAAAATGCCATACACTTATCTGAAAGAAATAACAGTGTACAGGAACCCTCTTAGCCCTAACATCATCCTTTGTGAATATGGAAGCCAGCCCCAAAGTGGTCGTGGAAGTCTGACGAAAGGGCTAAGCACTTTTCTCTGAGTCACCACACTGTACAGGGAAAGAGCAATGTACATCATCATTCACGAGTAGGAAGCATGAATGGAAGGTTCTGGAATTTCGAGGACTCTGACCCATCCTTATTGGTAATAAACCACCGTGTACAGGAAAACACCTTCAACTCTCATCAGCCTCCTCAATCCTGATTCCGATTCAACTTTGGGTGTGTAGGACTAGGGAAATGTCCACATCTTATTGCTAAGAAAGAACGATGTCAGGGTAATGCCCTTCAAGTCACCTCAGCCTTCCTGAAGACGGAAGCAGGAATCAAGCTGGTTATGTTACCATGAGGTAAGGAAGATGAGCATATAAGTGAGAAACAACAGTGGGCAGGACCTCTCTTCCAACGAACAGTATCTTTGCTTAATTTTGAATCCCTGTGGTAAGTGGTTGTGGGAATTTGTGAGGTCAAAATCTGAAGTGTTTTGTAAAACCTCTTGGCCATTCACAGATGAGACTAAGGTAGTTGGGGACTCCTAGGCAGTGATTTGTCCACTGTCAAAAATATGAAAAGATAAAAGAGACAGATGAGGTATCCTCAGGCATTGTCCTTTATCCTCATCCTCTGTGAGGATGGCCATCTCTGGACAGCTCAGTGTCAGAGTCTCATTCACATTGGGGGCATCTGTTCCTCACAGACATCAGGCAGGGAAATGGATTTGGTTCTCTGTGCCAGCCCAGCCACAGCTGAGTGTCACAGCACCCTCTCGTGGGCTCATAAGAGTTTCACTGTCACCAGGCAGGTCATTGTATTTGATAAACCACTGTGAGAGTTTGCAATTGCCTTCACCTGCAACCTCCAGAGGCAAATGCAGATCTCTGGTACCATGTGAAGTCATGTGAAGGCTTTGTGAGAAAGTGTCCTTTTGCTTAAGAAAAACATGGCTGGGGCTCCTGGCTGGCTCAGCCAGTTAAGCATGTGCCTTTGGCTCAGGTTATGATCCCAGGGTTCTGGAATCGAGCCGAGGGTCCCTGCTCAGCAGGAAAGGAGTAGGGAAATAGCTTAGAACCCACAGAGAATGTGAATAAAGGGGAGTGAAATGGAACTTGGTCTGTGTTTTGCTTTAGGGATTGGAAGTTAGTTTTTTCTCAATTGTGATTGTTCTTGAAACAGAACAGCTGTATTGTTTTTTTTTACCTTTAATTTTTTCCTAGTAACAATTTTTTATTATTATATGTTAGTCACTATACAGTATTTCCTTAGTTTTTGATGTAGTGTTCCGTGATTCATTATTTGCATATAACACCCAGTGCTCCATGCAATATGTACCTTCCTTAATACCCATCACTGGCCCATCCCAATCCCCCACCCCTCTCCCCTCTGAAGCCCTCAGTTTGTTTCCCAGAGTCCATAGTCTCTCCTGGTTCATTCCCCCTTCTGTTTAGGGTCCATTGTCTAAAGGGACAGACAGTGGAAGTTCACCAAATATAAGATCGAAATTTCATTGTTCATTATAGATGCCGCCAAGTAGCTCCCAGACATTTCATTCTACTCTAGTAATTGATTATACCTGTGCAGGTGCACGTGAAAGATAACTGATGAATGTATACTGGTAATAAAACATGCCCCACAGTAGTAGAATAATAGAGAATGCACATGTGTAAAATTATTCGACTACGGCTTCCATGCTTTCCCTTTGGTTCCTTGTTATCTATGAAATTGGACAATTTTTGTTCTCTAGGCTTAAAACTCATTGTCAGTATTCAGAGATTTTCAATGCTGATCTTCTCCTGTATAAGTTACCAAAAACCTAAAATATGTATGAACTTTAAAAAACGCTATATTGAAAATGACAGCAGGGAAGTTCCATTTTGTGAATATTGTGTCAATGGATCTCTATTTTGCCATCAGTGTTCATTAGAAATGATGACATTTCATGTGAGTATAAATATCAATGTGAAAAAGAAAAGGTAGGAAGAACCTTGAATGTTTAAGTAATTGGTGAAATGACAGGTGTGTGTGTGTGTGTGTGTGTGTGTGTGTGTGTGTGTGTGTGTGTGTAATTGATTTTCAGTGAATGGTTTAGGTCCTTGTAGGGCCTCTGAGAGAGCCCAGGTGAACCTTTCAATGAGTTGGTATCTGTTTTCAGAACATGGGAATCTCTTAGTCCAATAGTCAATCAGGCAAGCTTTGAGGTCTTGAAGAGTTTCAGTCCTCAGCGATGGTGTTGCAGACCCTTGTGAGCAAACCCTAGGTATGCTCAGAGCCCTCATTAGCTGGTACCAACGTGTGACGATTTCAGACAGCATTTCCCAAAGAAGTACCTCTTGAGTCTCTGTTCTTGTCAGTTCCCTACACTTCCTTACACTAGTTATGTGATCAGTGTGTTTCAGGATAATCCCCACATGTGATTTTTGCTATTTCCTACTAGTCCTATCTGTTTCTCATCTTCTTCTTTTATGGTAGGGGTTGGGAAGCAACCTGTGTGGTGGAGGAAGGGGTGTGGTAGTTGTCTGCCTTCAGAGGACCAAATGATGCCTAGAAATTGTACTGTAGTTTGAGGTCAATTGTCCATCCTCTGAGTGTCAGGAATTGCATCACTTTACTTTGATGCTAGTCTGTTCTTCAAGCTGTCCTCAGAAATAAGGACGTCATCCATCTAGGGAATACTGGTTTGTGTGTATGTTTTCATTTTAGGAAAGGCCTTGCTCTGCCTGAAAATAATACTGTAGAGCACCCTTTCCTGTTCTTATTGGCCATCAGTCAATCTTTTGTAAAGTATTCGTTTATAAATAGACTTTCTATGTTTGATGAGCAGGAATTCTTAATTGACAAGTCTTTGTCAGTGTGTGTATTGCAAATCTTTACTTCCCAGCCTGCGGTTCACTTTTTCATTTTCTTATGGTCATAAGATAAGGAGAAATGTCACATTTTTATGAAGTCCCACTGAATTCTTTTAAATGGTTTGTGCACCCTATGTCTTACCCCAAGATTGACAGGTTCTACGTTTTCTTTCAGAAACTGTCCAATGGGAAGCTACAATCCATTTTCTCTGTCCATTTATTGCTTACAAATTTCACATTTTTATGAAGTCCCACTGAATTCTTTTAAATGGTTAGTGCACCCTATGTCCTACCCCAAGATTGACAGGTTCTACGTTTTCTTTCAGAAACTGTCCAATGGGAAGCTACAATCCAATTTCTCTGTCCATTTATTGCTTACAAATGTATTTTGACCATCTGCTTCCTAGGAAACCTCTTTTGTTATTATTATTATTATTATTATTATTATTATTATTATTATTATTATTTTAAATTGCATTTTTAATTCTAAAAGGGTATTTATAGACTGTTTTGAATTTTCTATGTACACAATCGCGTTATCTGTGAATAGTCACTATTATCCCCTCAATTCTTATACTTTTTGTTTCTCTTGCCTTAAAACACTGGTAGATTCTCCGATGCCACGTTGAATAGAGCAGCATTGTTTAAAGATTTTCATATACCTTTCTCAATATCTGACAGAAAAAGCAGACAAAACATTGGTAACAAATGTGACCAAATTGACATATAGGGAACATTCCATAATAAGTGCAGAATACGTTATTTTCAAGTGATCATAGACTCTTTAACCAAATAGATGATAGGTGGGGCCACGAATCAAGGCTACAAATGTTAAACCCTGAAATTAACTAGATTCTATTCTTATACCACAGGGGAATTGAGTCACAGTCATAGCGAAAAGAAAACCAGGAAGTCCTTCAATGTTTAAAAATTAAATGGAACTTTGCTACATATCCTAAAGGTCAGAGAAGGAATCTCATTGGAAATTCTGAACCTTTTATACATGAGGGCTCACACACAATGGCACTTTCTTTGTTAAGAGCATAATAATAACCTAGACAGGAGTTGAGCCTTAAGTCAGAGTTCTGCCTGCCCCAGCCACACCTGGCAGGCTTGGCCTGTGATCCCCCTCAGCTGTCCTTTCTGGTGGCCCTGAGCTAAGGGGGTCAACATGGCCATATGGAAATGGGAAGCTCCCCTCTCATAGTGATGGCAGTGCCCCCTCCCCAGCTGCCCTTTCTGGTGGCTCTGAGCTAAGGGGGTCAACATGGCCGTATGGAAATTAGAAGCTCCCCACTCTTAGTGATGACATTGCTATCGTATCGTCCTCACCAGTCCAACAACATGATTTCTGAGTGAAATATGACACAAGAGCGACTTCTTGGCCTTCCTTCAGGTTTGAAAATCATCTGGTGAGTCATCTATTAGAAATAGGATTCAACATGTGTTCTTTCCTCTGGAAAAGAAATAGACCCAATAGCAATTATGGCTTCCTGAGCACCTGTTCTTGAGAGACATCACACTGGCTCTTTGTAGCATTCTGCCTCTTAAACTTCTCAACTAGGGTGTAGATATTTGTAGGCACATTTTCAGGTGGTTAGACAGGGACTCGGATGATATGAGTCACAGAGGATTTTAGTGTCAGAAACCTAAGTGGGATCCCCAAATTGACTCCAAATCCCTTGTTGTTCCATACAGGGTACTATTTCCCTCTTATCTCTGGTCTTCTCGATCTGGAAACCTATCAAGTATCAGGATTTTCTTGTCATGTGGACAACTGGAACGAATTCAGCGGGCCTTTTCACCTCTGCCCATGGTGATCATTAAGATCATTATGTTAGTGGAGGACCTCTGGGTAAGATACTCAAAGATCCTTAGGGATACAGACAGTATAATATTTTTCTGGTATTAAAGTTACTGAAACCAACTATCTTTTTTAGTCCATTCAGGCTCTGGTATGTTCAGAGGGTGCTGTAAAACAGGTCTGAAATAGTATTTAAAAACACTCAGCTCAGCCTCTTCTACAAAGTGAGCCAATGCTTATAAACATGGCTAAAATATTGCCTTACCTACGATGACTTCCCAGCCATCCTAGTGTTTATATGGTATGACTGTGACTTACATTAGTCAACATTTGCAGAGAAAG
Source organism: Ursus americanus (assembly GCF_024610735.1). Lineage (NCBI taxonomy): Eukaryota > Metazoa > Chordata > Mammalia > Carnivora > Ursidae > Ursus > Ursus americanus. The sequence goes on along the minus strand of NC_142141.1, from coordinate 585,459 downwards.
AACTTAGTGCATCCAGGGGGCACTTCATGTTGAAATTAGTTTGTGACAACGAGCTACTGTGTTTTATTCTGCAGTCCAAGGGAATGGTGCCAGACATCTCTAAGGTGTCTAGCAGTTTTACAATTCTGATTTTAAGTGGTCTGTGTGCTTCAGCGATTTGGGCAGGAGAAGGGCAGGAGTCCAGAGACTGTGAACACTTCTGTTACCTGTGCTGACCATGGAGCAGGTAGCCTTCTGTGGGCATCATTTTGATTTCTTGGTACTCTTGTGAAAGGTGCTTTTGTCTCAAATTCCTTCTTTTTAGGAGTAATTATAATGATGAAAGTAATTTTTATCTTATATCATCTGTGGGCCCTGATCCTGGGCTCCCAGGGAAGCTATCCTTTAACATTTTAACTGGCTCAAAATGATTGGGCAAAAACTCAAAGCATGAGCCCTATTTCTGCCCCAAGTACATGTTGTACATCTGATTCAAGAATAAAACAATAACCAAAAATGACAACATGAAAATAAGAAAAAATAAAGAACCTCTTTGGCTCCCATAAGATTAAAGTCATACTGACATGTACATACTGAAAATGCATGAAATCATTGCATTTCCTAAAGCCCAAGCCTTGGAGGGTCTGAGAACCACTGACATTGCCCAGAACCAGGCACACCCCAGCAGGGAGGGGTGGTCCAGAAAGGGAAGGGGCAGGACTCTGAGGGAGGTCTGCAGCTAGAGGGGTCCCTGGAAGGGGCCAGGTGTGTGTGTGGAGCCCGGCCCAGGACCCCAACCATGCCTGTGCTGGGTGTTGGGTAGAGGAGGCACCTCTTGGACTCCCTGCACTTTCAGGTTTCCAGGGGCTTGATGGCGGGTTGCCTGGCATCCCAGGGGCTGGGGCACCACCCTCCCTGACCAATCACCCCTTGGGGGTGGAGCTACATCTCTGTGGGCTGTTCCAGAGTTGCAGTGGGGTACAGACCTGGGGCAGAAGAAGGGGCACTGGGAGAGAGAGAGTTGCCCTGTGGAGGTCCCAGCTGCTGAGTGAGCAGAATGCACCAGGGGCGGGGGGGTTCGGGGGTAGGGTGCGACCCAGGTGGGAGGCAGGGTTCTCGAAGGGCACTTGGAGAGGGTTCATTGTGGGGACTCAGGTGAGTTTTCTTTTCCCCTTTAAAGTCTCTTCTGCCCCATGTCCTCAACTGGCCTTATTCCCCATACCCGTGAACTCCAGGGCGCCCAATCACCTGCGCTTTTGTGGGATGGGTTGCAGAATTTCAGGGTTTCCCCTGTTCCCTGGAAAAGTGTGGGTAAGGACCTCACAGAGTCCCCACCTTCAGTGATGTGTCCCCCTGTTCTCTGACACAGTGCAGGTGATGCATCTTGAGCAGTACCCCGAGTTCAGCAGGGTGTGCCCTGGTCCCCCAGGCACAGGTGTGGCAGTAGCAAGCCCCAGAGCCATACCCAACTTCAGCATTATGCCCCGTGTGCCCCCAGGTTAGTGGTCATTGGCTGTTGGAATCATGCAGGAAAATTCTCCAGGTGGGGGCCTGGAAGCGGGTGTAAACCAGACCCCACTCTAGTTGCACTGGGAATAGACAAATTGAGGGTTTCCTTAGAAGAGTAAGTCTGCTTTCCAGAAAAGGCAAGGTCATTGGTCTATTGAGAATGAAGATAATTACTGCTAAACAAGAAGTATGTGTTGCCCCTTTGCCCAGAAAACGAAGCAGGTGTGCAGGCTTTAAGTCAGAGGTGCCTTCTTCTCCACAGCTGACAGCACTTCTCTGCTCTGACTCCAAGACACCCGAGGTTTTGAACGTCAGTATCGGAGTCAGCGAGGCAGCTTGTCACAGGACGCCAGTGTTCAGAGAAAGCACAGGTATGTTTGGCAAAATGTCCTATGTCAGGGCTTTAGGTAAAACCTCTCATTATCCCAAAACCTCCTGGGCTTTTCTCTTTTCTCTAGTTGAGCCACAAAGTAAAATTGAAGTAACTGTCAGCATTCTGGGTTTGGTGCAAGAATTACAATTTTCCCTGCTGGTAGAACATTGCAGGGGATCACAATTTCTCTGTCCATTTATTGCTTACAAATGTATTTTGACCATCTGTTTCCTAGGAACCCTCTTTTATTAGAAAGGGAAGGTGAGATTCACTCTGTGCCTGTTTGTAACATCTAATTTGTTCCTTCATCTAACAATGTTTATTCAATTGGGCCTAAGACATGTTTGAGTGGCCAGCATCTAGAGTTAGGTGGCTTTTTTCATCTGATACAGCCTTGGATGATGTCATTTGACAAAGGTGATGTTTCATCATTGATTAGTTTATTCATCAAAAGAGTTAAAATTAGGGTGGAGGGAAAATTGAAAATTATCCAAAGCGGCCTGTTCCTGTTTAAAAGTTGAGCTTGACTTTCTAGTTTTACTAAATGTATTATCTCGATATTTTGAGGTGCCATATTCTCTCTGTAGTTTCTTTGGTGGTGGAGTCAGAAGGAGAGTCTGGGAATTCTTTTGGATAGTGGCATGCTGGTGGCTTCAAGGGGCTTGGCGTCAGGAGCCTTGGGGTGAAGTCTGCAACTGCTTGTCTGACCCTAGGAGCATCTCCCAGAGGTTTTGTTTCCTCTTATGAAATTGCCGGCAGATAATGTTCTGATTAAAGGGGAACCCTCCCATCCTGTTGGTGGGAATGCAAAGTGGTGCAGCCAGTCTGGGAAAAGTCTGGGGGTTCCTCAAAAAGTTAAACATTGAACAACCCCATGATCCAGCAATTGCTCTCCTAGGTATTTACCCAAAGGATACAAAAATGCAGATTTAAAGGGGGAACCTGAACCATGATGTTTATAGCAGAAATGTCCACAGTAGCCAAACTATGGAGAGAATCCCAACATCCATGCACTGATGAATGGATAAAGCAGATGTGGGATACATATATATACTGGAATATGACCCAGCTTCAAAAAGAATGAAATCTTACCATTTGCAAGGATGCGGATGGATCTAGAGTGTATTAAGGTAAGCAAAATCAGTGAGGAAAGACAAATATCCTATGCTCTTACGCTTGTGGAACTTCGGAAAGAAAACAGATGAACAGAGTGGAGGGGCGATGAGAGAGGCAAACAAGGAAATAGACTCAAACTTGGAGAACAAACTGAGTGTTACTGCAGGACAGGGGCATGGGGGGAAGAGTTAAATGGGTGAGAGGTATTAAGGAGGGCATTTGTGATGAGCATCGGGTACTGTATGCAGGTGAGGAATCGCTAAATCCTACCCCTGAAGCAAATGTTCCATGGCATGTGACTAACTGGAATTTAAGTAAGAGAAGAAAGGAAAAAGTGTTCTGCTTCATGAAGAGTGAGGTAAACTTGTAGTAATTTGGGCTGTACTATTCTATAGATGAGAGTTGTTAAACACCCTGTTGTAGGATACACTAGTTGCTTATCACATAAGGAGTCTTCAGAAAGCTGCAATGAAAGATTCAGGTGTCAGAGTATGTTCATGTTCCACTGATATGTTACAGTTTGCACAGGTAGGAAAGAAGATGGAGAGAAAGGCAACAGAAGGGGAAAGTAGGTGTGAACCTTTCATTACTTAGCATTATAGCTTTCTCATGAAAGCCTTGCGCCAGTGTGATTATGGAAGCAGAGGGGAATCCGGGAAATTTGCAGGAGACGGGGGAGTTCCAGATCTGGGTAAAGCTGCCAAGGGTCCCAGAGGAGAGCTGAATGCATTCTGCAGCAGGGTGTGGGCGGGGTGGGCTCCAGGGGTGGCTGTGGGTCTCCTGGGTGAGAGTTGTAACAGGTGAGGGCTGTGTGCAAGTTCCTGGCTGAGGACAAGTGAGGCACAGGTGGAGAGCTGGCAGAGAACCTTCTTCTGGGCCACCAGCCTCACCCAACACACAGCTTCATCTTCTGTCCCTTTCACTCCAATTCAGACTTCTCAGAAGGTGAGTGAGAACACATCAAGAGCATTCGAAACAGAAGGGAAAGCATGTGGAAAGGCTCTGGGGCAGGAGAATTCCAGGTATGTCCAGGAGCAGCAAGAAGGCCCTGTGGCCACAGGAGACAGCTTAGGACATGAGCTCAGAGAGGTGACAGATGGTGACAGAAAGCCATTCCAGGGCTATAACCCCATGAGACCCTGTTTCACTGGGCCATCCTGGCTACAGTGTTGAGAACAGATGACAGAGGGTTGAAGATGGCAAGGCAGGTCAATGACGAAGCTTTTCCAGGAACTCAGGCACTGTGGTCCAGACAGGTGGCCTTGGATGGAGTGGTTAGACCTATTCTGGGTCCATTTTGAAGATGGAGCTCACAGGATTTGCTGATGGGTTAGCTATTAGGAGCAGGAGAACAGAGGAATTGGGGTAACTCCCAGCTGTTGTGGGTTGTCCTGATCGAGGGGAAGGAGTGGGTTTTTCGGGTGGTAGGAGGTAGTCCGTGTTCTGCATGCTGAGGAAGGTGCCTTTCCCAGTGGATCTGCTGAGGTTTGTGTCTGAGAGAACCTTTCACTTCTCCTCCCTCAGCAATGCTCAAGTACAAGTATCCCCCACTTTTTAAACGTTCACAGTAAGACACTTGGTTTTCTTGAAATAACTACGTAATTACCCATCTTCAGTAAGAGGAAGAGACCTGAAGAGGATTTCCCTCTTATGAAAAAAGGTGAACTGTGAGAATCGCGTTCAGCATCTGTTTTGGGGAGAAGCTCCTTCCGTTGGGAACCGCTTTCCGCATCCAGCCACCAGCACTTTGAATGGTGTCTGTGAGCCTCTATTGTGCTTTATCTTCATTTATGCTGGGCCTCCGTTAGGTACTTGTGTCCTGAGGCCTAAGAAAAGCCAAAAGAAGGAATTTTGGGGTCTGAGCACACTGTCTAATTGTTCCGTGTAAATTAATGGCCATTCCTTCTTGACACCATTTCTGCTGTGCAAGGTTTCTCAGAAGCCCTGCACTTTCAAAGAGCAGGGAAACCTATACCCCATGCTGCGGGGTTAGTTTTAGTCTCCATGCTGGACAGAACATTTCATGACTGTCAGATTTTCTCACTCAAACATTGAGACTTTGACCACCTTCACCCATTTCTACCACCCCATCCCCGAATCTGGCACCTACCAATCTGCTATCAGTATCTATGCATTCAGTATTTGTTTATTCCACGTGGAATGTACATGAGAGCATCTGGGATTGGTCTTTCTGTGTCTGAGTTACTTGGAATAAGGTCCCCAAGGTCTGTGTTTCCAGGTCTGATTCTTGTGAATAATGCTGCAGTGAACGTGGGAGTGCATCTGTCTTTTTGAGGCAGTATTTTTGTGTTCTCCGAATCAATACTCAGTAGAGCCATTACTGTGCCATGTGGTAGTTGCATTTATTTTTTCAGGAACCTCCATACCATTTGTCACAGTGGCTGCACCAATTTCCATTCCCACCAACAGTGCACAGTGTCTCCTCCTCTGCAAACCCTTGACCCCAACTGGTGTCTGTCTCTGGACAATTGGTGATCCAACTGTTGTGAGGGGATAGCCGATTGTGGGTTTGACTGATGTTTCCCTGACGATTTTTAGTGATGTCTAACAACTTTCTCTGTCTGTTGGCACCTGTGTGCCATCTTTGGAAAGTATCTATTCACATATTCCCCACGTTTTTTTATACAGTTTTTTTTGTTTCTTTTGATTTGTATGAGTGTTGTGTGTATTTTTGATATTAGCCTCTTCTCACACATATGATTCGCAGATATTTTTTTCTTATTGGGTCAGTGGCCTTTTAAGTTTTTGCTGGTTTCTTTTGCCGTGTGGAAGATTTCAGTTTGATATTGTTCCACTTGTTTATTTTTGCTTTTGTTGCCTTTGCATTTGGTGTCCGATCTGAAGACTCTTTGCCAAAACCAATGTCGAGAGACTTAGTACCTGTGTCTTCTTGGAGGTTTATGGATTCAGGTCTTATGTTCAAATCATTCATCCATTAAAAATTTTGTGTGTGGTGTAAGAAAGTGGACCAGTTATATTCTTCTGCATTTACTGTCCAGTTTGCATGTTACCGCTCACTGAAGAGACGGTCCTTCCCTCATGGCATATCTTCTGCTGCTGTGTCGTAAGTTAGGATCATCTACGTGTGGGTAAGTTTCTGAGCTTTCTGTTCTGTTCCACTGAACTGGTGTCTGTGTTTATGCCAGTACCATCCTGTTTTGATGACAACAGCTCTATAATCTAGCTTGAAATCCAGGAGTGTGTTGACTGCACCTTTCTTTCTCCAGGTTGCTTTGGGTATTTGGGGTCTTTTGTGATTCCATACAAGTTTGAGGACTGTTTTCTATTTGCTCGAATAATGCCAGTGGAATTCAGATAGGGATTTCATCACATCTGTCGATTGCTTTGGGTACGATGGACATGTTCACATAATTAAATCTTCCAGTTAAGGAGTATGGCGTATGCTTCCATTTGTTTGTGTTGCCTTCCAAATCTTTGACCCATACATTCTGCCCCCCCTTGACACACATGTTTTTCATTTCTTTTCTTCCATGTGTTGAGTGTACTATGTCTTTCGCATTTTTGGTTACTTTTATTCCTAGATTTTTTTTGATGCAATTGTAAATGGCATTGCTTTTTTAATTTCTCTTTGCGAACGTGTGTCATCAGTATACAGAAATGCAAGAACTTGGGTCATCTGGGTGGCCCCATAGGTGAAGCGTCTGCCTTCAGCTCAGGTCATGATCCCAGAGTCCTGGATCGAGCCCCATGTTGGGCTCCCCGCTTATCGAGGGTCTGCTTCTCCCTCTTTCCTACACTCCCCCTGTATGTGCTTTTTCTCTTCCTCTCAAATAAATAAATAAAATCTGAAAAAAATAAAGACAACAGGTCTCTGTATATTGACTTTATATCCTGCAGCTTTCTTGCATTTGTTTAAACTAACTGTTTTTTTTTTTTGTGTGTGTGTGTAATCTTTCGGGATTTCATGTCATTTGCAAATAGTGACAGTTTTCCTGTATGGATTTCATATCTTTCTCTTTTTTTAAAATGATGTTAGTCACCCTACAGTACTTCATTTGTTTTTGATGAAGTGTTCCATGATTCATTGTTTGTATATAACACCTAGTGCTCATTATGACACGTGCCCTCCTTAATACCCATCACCAGGATAACCCATTCCCCTACCCCTCCCTTACTGCAACCTTCAGTTTGTTTCCCAGTGTCAACAGTCTCTCATGGTTCCTCTCCCCCTCTCATTCCCCCCCTTCACTTTTCCCTTCCTTCTTCTAATGTCCTCCATGCTATTCCTTCCATTCCACATAGGAGTCAAACCTTATGATAATTCTCTTTCTGTGCTTGCCTTAATTTCACTTAGCATAATCCCCTCCTGGTCAATTCACATTGGTGCAAATGGTGGGTATTCATCCTTTCTGATGACTGAGTAATATTCCATTGTATAGATGAACCACATCTTCTTTGTCCATTCATCTGCTGAAGGACATCTTGGCTCCTTCCACAGTTTGGCTATTATGGACATTGCTGCTATGAACATTGAGATACAGGTGCCCCTTCTTTTCATTACTCTGTGTCTATGGGGTAAATACCCAGTAGTGCAATTGTTGGGTCATAGGATAGCTCTGTGTTTAATGTCTTGCGGAACATCCATATTGTTCAAAAGTGGTTATACCAGTTGAATTCTCACGAGTAGTGTAAGAGGGCTCCCCTTTCTCCACATCATCTCTGACTTTTTGTAATTTCCTGTCTTGTTAATTTTTTTCTCAAGATTTTATTTATTTATTTGATAGAGATAGAGACAGCCAGCGAGAGAGGGAACACAAGCAGGGGAAGTGGGAGAGGAAGAAGCAGGCTCATAGCGGAGGAGCCTGATGTGGGGCTCGATCCCATAATGCCAGGATCACGCCCTTAGCCGAAGGCAGATCCTTAACCTCTGTGCCACCCAGGTGCCCCCTGCCTTGTTAATTTTAACCATTCTGACTGGTGTAAGGTGGTATCTCATTGTCGTTTTGATTTGTATTTGCCTGATGGCAAGTGATGTGGAGCATTTTTTCATGTGTCTGTTGGCCATTTGTATGTCTTCTCTGGAGAAGTATCTCTTTGTGTCTTCTGCCCATTTTTTGTGTGTCGAGTTTGAGGAGTTCTTTATAGATCTTGGATACCAGCCCTTTATCTGTAATATCATTTGCAGATATCTTCTTCTTTTCCATAGGTTGCCTTTGTGTTTTGTTGATCGTTTGCTTTGCTGTGCAGAAGGTTTTTATCTTGATGAAGTGCCAATAGTTCATTTTTGCTTTTATTTCCTTTGCCTTTAGAGACATGGCTTGCAAGAAGTTGTTGTGTCCATGGTTGAAGAGTTCTTTTGATTTGGATATGATACAGGAATCCATTATCTTTCTTTCCTGATTGTATTCAATTCCTCTGTCTTTCTTGGTGAGTCTAGCTAAGTTTTTCAGTTTTATTTATCTTTCCAAAAAAGGCACCTTTCAATTTCATTGTTTTTGTTGTTTTTTTTTTTTTTTGGTCTTTTTAGTCTCTGTTGGATTTATTTATGCATTCCTTTTTGTTATTTCCTTATTTCTACTATATTGGGTCTTTGTTGTTTTATTTTTTACTTCTTTACCACATAAATCAGGTTGTTAATGGAGACCCTTCTCATGGATTGATGAAGACTTGAGTTTCTATGAATGTCCCCCATAGAGCTACTTTTGCTGCATCCCATAAGTTTTTGTAAGTTGTCTTTTTCTTCAGTGTCAAGGTACTTCTAAAATCTTCTTTGATTTCTTCTTTGACTGTTGGTTGTTCGGTAGCATGTTTTTAATTCTCCACATATTTTTTCTGAGATTATTTAAGTATCTGACAGAGAGTGAGACAGTGAGAGAGGGAACGCAAGCAGGGGGGGTGAGAGAGGGAGAAGCGGGCTTCCCACTGAGCAAGGAGCCTGATTCCAACCTAAATCCCAGGATCCTGGGATCAGGACCTGAGCTGAAGGCAGATCCTTAACAACTGATCCACCCAGGCTCCCCAATCTCCACCTATTTTTGACTGTCCCATTTTTTTCTTGAGACTGATTTCTAGTTTCATATCTTTGTGGTTGGACAAGATTTGAAGCAGAAGGTGAAGAGCATTCAGATTAAAAGTTTGTTTCCTGGAGGGATTTCTGAGGGCAGACCATGAGTTCTGTGGGGACGGAGGAAGGTTTTGTGAGACGGGGGTGGGGTTAACCCTTGTTAGAATTACTGACTACTACCATGCAGGCTGTGTGCTACTGTTCACACCGTAGTCCTGATGGACTTGTACTTCATTAGGAACATTTTCTAGGAGGTTTAGGCATAGCCTTCTCTTAAAGAAAGGTGCCATGTGGGTTCATGGCATGACCCCAGGTCAGCAACCAGGATGTATGGTATTGTGGGGGATGAGAAACAGGCTTTCTGTGGGAAGTGACAGAAATAGTTTATGGTGAGCTCCATGACCATAGGTGAGGTCCCGAGTGACCCACTGGGTGTTGGGTTCTGTGGATCTGTCTCATCAGGTGCTGTGGAATTCAGGGACACCCTCCTGTCTGTGGATTTGTGTGGAGACAGGTAGACATCAGTGTTTGGCCAGGCACAAGGGTCGCACTGGACCACCACCAGAGGTGCAGCGTGTGCGGGAGCCACTGCTTGCTTTCCACGAAAGCTGACCAGGGTCTTTGACCGTGATTTCTAGCAGCTGCAAGGGGAGAGGAGGCCGGGGGTGGTGCACACTTCCTAGAGTTGTGGTCAGGACTAGTCTGGAACCCACTGAAGTCAGCCACACTGGGCACAGAAGGCCCCCAGTCAGTGTAGCTGTGGGCACTGCTCCCTTGGTACTTTCGGGCCGGCTCCATGCTGCCACCTCCTGCTTTTCATCATCATCTTCAAAGTCATGTGCCTCTGCTCTTGCCCCATGGCCTCCAGGGTATTGTCAGTCCTCCATCTGGCCCTCGTCCCTGTTGCCCTGTGCAGTCCGATGCCAGGATAGCCTTCTCGAGACAATCATCTGGCCCTGATGGAACACTTCCATGGATCTCGTGTGATGCAAGGATGAAGCCCTGCCCTGGAAGGGGGCTGCAGGTCCCCAATCAGGAGAGCCATGTCTCCCTTTTCAGCATGGCCTGCCCTCCCCTCAGTCTTCTTCAGGGAAGCTCTCCCCACTTCCTGAGATGACAGCTCTGAACTTAAAAATGAATGTTATTTTACATATCTCTATGCCTTAGTTCATCCATGGCATGTCTTTCAACCCCGTTAGTGGGGTTTTTTTTTTTAGCAGTTCTGAAGGGCTGTCTGCTCAAGGAGGGGATGACCCGGGTGGGGCAGCTTTCCCTCTCATCTCCCTCAGCATGTCTCTGAGCCCTGGGGCCAACTGTGCCACTGAGGATTGAGGGACCCGAGCCAGCTCATCCTGAGCCCAGGCTCTGTCAGCTGTGTAGACGGATGCGTGTCAGAGTGGTGGGCAGCGGCATGGGCCAGGGGCAGGCAGTGTCTCCTCATTCCTTCCCTCCCTTCCTCGCAGATATAGCTCAGAGCAGCCTTCAACCCCTGCATCTCCAGATCCCTTGACCTGTGCCTCCTGTGTTCAGCTGGTGACCTTGGAGTTTTGCATTGATTCTACCTCCCATACCCTCTCCTGTAGCAGTTCCTGGATCAGGGGAGTGGTGGGACTCTTGTCTGCTTTTGATCTTCTTCCTGTCCCGCACCAAGCCCACCCACCTTTGCATCTTCCATGTAAGTGCTTGGAAGCAAGCCCATCCACAGGGAACCTATTAGCCAAATGGATCCAGGCAAAGAACATTGAAGTAGAGATCCAGGATCCATAATAAACCTGCTCGGAAACTTGTCCCAAAGTCTGTGACTCTCTCACAATGTAACAGAAACAATAATAGCTTTCTGGACTGTGAAGTGACATGTGTCTCTACTTCTAATCTTAAATGCATAGGTGCTGAGCCTGGACTGAAAAGGACCATGGCTCCCGTGGGCTGGGATCCACAGTAAGAACTCAGTGAAATCTGAATTCAAGGCATAGAGTGAATAATTATTGTAGAGTGAATCCTCCCAAGTAGGGCTTATGAACAATGCACAGGAAAAGCTTTTTCAAAGAGGTTTCTGAAAGAAAAATCTTTTTTAAAAATTTATTTTAATTCCAGTAGAGCTAACCTACAGTGTTACATTCGTTTCAGGTGTACAATAGAGTGATTCAGTAATTCTATATATTACTCAGTGGTCATCAAGAAAAGTGTCCTCTTAATCCGCTTCATCTATTTGACTCATCCCTCTATCCACCTCCTCTCTGGTATCCATCCGTTTGTTCTCTATTGTTAAGAGTTTGTATTTTGCCACAACCATACTCAGGCAACCCTGTTTGGGTAGAGTTGCCCTGTCCCCTGCGAGGGGGGATGGGTGTGGGAACGCTGTGAGCCAGTATTTCCAGGCTTTTGTTCCCTGGCATCTTTCTCTGGCGGTCTGCTGTGCCTCTTCTGAGAGTCAGAGCAGCAGAGGCTGAATTGTCACAGAACAGAGGGATTGCGGCATGTTCTTCACGGATGTTCTGGCCACTTTAACTCCGTTACTGTTGGTGCTGCTCAACCCCATAGCGTCCCTGGATGTGTGCCCCACACCTGGTGTCCCTGTCCTCACTTCCAGGGCAGGTGCATCTCTGTCCTTTGTGTTTCTAAGGCCACCAGCCACCAGCCGTCCCCTGGAGCTCCCAGATCTCCAGGTCTCAGTCTGGATCCCGTGAGCACACCAGGATTACGGAGTTTCCTGAGAAGCCTGGTGGCATACCACCTCCTTCAGGGTCTCAGTCTGCTGTTTCCTGGGTGCCAACCACGAGTTCGCCCGCTGCCCCATGCAGGTGGCCCACCAGCCGCCAGCCGCCCCGCGTGCTCCCGGGTCTCTGGGTCTGTCTATTCCCGGTGAGCACACTGGGATTCCGGAGTTCCGTGAGAAGCCTGGTGGTGGGCGCACCTGGTTCAGGGTCTCAGTCTGCTGTTTCCTGGGTTCTGACCATGAATCTGCCCTCTCCCCTGTGCAGGTGGCCTGCCAGCCTCCAGTGGACCCGCACGCGCTCCAGGAGCTCTCATTCTCATTCTGGATCCCATGAGCACACTGGGATTCCTGTGTTCTGGGAGATGCCTAGTGGTGTGCTCTCTGGGCTCACCAGTCTCAGTCCTCTCTCTAGGGGTGCCTTCTGTGAATCTGCCAGCTCCCCTGTGCAGGTGGCTGCTACTTCCTGGCGCCCAAATGCGGTGGCTCCCTCCCCCTTCCTTTTATCTTCCAGTATCTGTGCCAGGTTTCAGGACTCCCCGCTTCCTACCTCAATACACAGCACTGGAGATGTTCATTTGTAGAGATCCAGATATATCTTCCTGCCTCTCAGGCTGATTCCGTGGTTGTTTAGGCTGGCCTGCTACCTATCCAGCAGGACTCAGGGGATCTGCGGAAAAAGGAATCCCCTACTCCTCCACCATCTTAACTCCTCTCTTGTACCTGAAATAGTATTTAAAAACACTCAGCTCAGCCTCTTCTACAAAGTGAGCCAATGCTTATAAACCTGGCTAAAATATTGCCTTACCTACGTTGACTTCCCAGCCATCCTAGTGTTTAAATGGTGTGACTGTGACTTACATTAGTCAACATTTGCAGAGAAAGAACTTAGTGCATCCAGGGGGCACTTCATGTTGAAATTAGTTTGTGACAACGAGCTACTGTGTTTTATTCTGCAGTCCAAGGGAATGGTGCCAGACATCTCTAAGGTGTCTAGCAGTTCTACAATTCTGATTTTAAGTGGTCTGTGTGCTTCAGAGATTTGGGCAGCAGAAGGGCAGGAGTCCAGAGACTGTGAACACTTCTGTTACCTGTGCTGACCATGGAGCAGGTAGCCTTCTGTGGGCATCATTTTGATTTCTTGGTACTCTTGTGAAAGGTGCTTTTGTCTCAAATTCCTCCTTTTAGGAGTCATTATAATGATAAAAGTAATTTTTATTTTATATCATCTTTGGGCCCTGATCCTGGGCTCCCAGGGAAGCTATCCTTTAACATTTTAACTGGCTCAAAATGATTGGGCAAAAACTCAAAGCATGGGCCCTATTTCTGCCCCAAGCACATGTTGTACATCTGCTTTGAGAAGAAAACAACCAAAAATGCCAACATGAAGATAAGAAAAAAAAAGAACCTCTTTGGCTCCCATAAGATTAAAGTCATACTGACATGTACATACTGAAAATGCATGAAACCATTGCATTTCCTAAAGCCAAAGCCTTGGAGGGTCTGAGAGCCACTGACCTTGCCCAGAGCCAGGCACACCCCAGCAGGGAGGGCTGGTGCAGAAAGGGAAGGGGCAGGACTCTGAGGGTTGTCTGCAGCTAGAGGGGTCACTAGAAGGGGCCAGGTGTGTGTGGGTGCCCTGGCCCATGACCCCACCCATTCCTGTGCCGGGTTTTGGGTAGAGGAGGCGCCTCTTGGGCCCCCTGCACTTTCAGGGTTCCAGGGGCTTGAGGGCGGGTTGCCCAGCATCCAAGGGGCTCAGGCACCAACCTCCCCAACCATTCACTGCTTGGGGGTGGAGATGTCTCTGTGGGCAGTCCCAGATTTGCAGTGGGTTGCAGAATTGGGGCAGAAGAAGGGGCACTGAGAGAGAGAGAGTTGCCCTGTGGAGATCCCTGCTGGTGAGTGAGCAGCTTGCACTGGGGTGGGGGTCTGGGGGTAGGGTGCGCCCCAGGTGGGAGGCAAGGTTTTGGAAGGGCACGTGGAGAGGGTTCATTGTGGGTACTCAGGTGAGTTTTCTTTTTCCCTTTAAAGTCTCTTCTGCCCCATGTCCTCAACTGACCTTATTCCCCATACCCGGGAACTCCAGGGCACCCACTCACCTGAGCTTTTGTGGGATGGGTTGCAGAATTGCAGGGTTTCCCCTGTTCCCCTGGAAGAGTGCGGGTAACGACCTCACACAATCCCCACTTTCAGTTCTCTGACACAGTGCAGATGATGAATCTTGAGCAGTACCCTGAGTTCAGCAGGGTGTGTCCTGGTCCCCCAGGCACAGGTGTGGCAGTAGCAAGCCCCAGAGCCATCCCCCAACTTCAGCATTATGTCCCGTGTGCCCCTGGGTAGTGGTAATTGGCTATTAGAATCATGTAGGAATATCCTCCAGGTGGGGGCCTGGAGGCGGGCGTAAACCAGACCCCACTCTAGTTGCATTGGGAATAGACGAATTGAGGGTTTCTTTAGAAGAGTAAGTCTGCTTTCCAGAAAAGGCAAGGTCATTGGTCTATTGAGAATGAAGATAATTACTGATAAACAACAAGTATGTGTTGCCCCTTCGCCCAGAAACCGAAGCAGGTGTGCAGGCTTTAGGTCAGAGGTGCCTTCTTCTCCCCACCTGACAGCAATTCTCTGCTCTGGCTCCAAGAAACCCGAGGTTTTGAACGTCAGCATCAGAGTCAGCGAGGTAGCTTGTCACAGGATGCCAGTGTTCACAGAAAGCAAAGGTATGTTTGGCAAAATGTCCTATCTATGTCAGGGCTGGAGGTAAAACCTCTCATTATCCCAAAACCTCCTGGCCTGTTCTCTTTTCTCTAGTTGAGCCACAAAGTAAAATTGAAGTAGCTGTCAGCATTCTGGGTTTGGTGCAGGAATTACTTAGTTTCCCTGGAGGTAGAACGTTGCAGGGGATCACAATTTCTCTGTCCATTTATTGCTTACAAATGTATTTTGACTATCTGTTTCCTAGGAACCCTCTTTTATTAGAAAGGGAAGGTGAGATTCACTCTGTGCCTGTTTGTAACATCTAATTTGTTCCTTCATCTAACAGTGTTTATTCAATTGGGCCTAAGATATGGTTGAGTGGCCAACATCTAGAGTTAGGTGGCTTTTTTCATCTGATACAGACTTGGATGATGTCATTTGACAAAGTTGATGTTTCATCATTGATTAATTTATTCATCAGAAGAGTTAAAATTAGGGTGGAGGGAAAATTGAAAATTTTCCAAAGCGGCCTGTTCCTGTTTAAAAGTTGAGCTTGACTTTCTAGTTTTACTAAATGTATTATCTCGATATTTTGAGGTGCCATATTCTCTCTGTAGTTTCTTTGGTGGTGGAGTCAGAAGGAGAGTCTGGGAATTCTTTTGGATAGTGGCATGCTGGTGGCTTCAAGGGGCTTGGCGTCAGGAGCCTTGGGGTGAACTCTGCAACTGCTTGTCTGACCCTAGGTGCATCTCCTAGAGGTTTTGTTTCCTCTTATGAAATTGCTGGCAGATAATGTTCTGCTTAAAGGGGAAGCCTCCCATCCTGTTGGTGGCAATGCAAAGTGGTGCAGCCAGTCTGGGAAACAGTGTGGGGGTTCCTCAAAAAGTTAAAAATTGAACAACCCCATGATCCAGCAATTGCTCTCCTAGGTATTTACCCAAAGGATACAAAAATGTGGATTCGAAATGGGTACATGCACCATGATGTTTATAGCAGAAATGTCCACAGTAGCCAAACTATAGAGAGAATCCCAACGTCCATGCACTGATGAATGGGTAAAACAGATGTGGGATACATATATATATACACTGGAATATGACCCAGATTCAAAAAGAATGAAAACTTACCATTTGCAAGGATGTGGATGGACCTAGAGTGTATTAAGCTAAGCAAAATCATTGAGGAAAGACAAATATCCTATGCTCTCATGCCTGTGGAACTTCAGAAAGAAAACAGATGAACAGAGTTGAGGAGTGATGAGAGAGGCAAACAAGGAAATAGACTCAACCTTGGAGAACAAACTGAGTGTTGCTGCAGGACAGGGGCATGGGGGGAAGAGTTAAATGGGTGAGGGGTATTAAGGAGGGCACTTGTGATGAGCACCGAGTTCTGTATGCAGGTGAGGAATCACTAAATCCTACCCCTGAAGCGAATATTCCATGGCATGTGAACTAACTGGAATTTAAGTAAGAGGAGAAAGGTAAAAGTGTTCTGCTTCATGAAGGGTGAGGTAAAATTGTAGTGATTTGGGCTGTACTATTCTATAGATGAGAGTTGTAAATCACCCTGTTGTAGGATACACTAGTGGCTTATCACATAAGGAGTCCTCAGAAAGCTGCAATGAAAGATTCAGGTCTCAGAGCATGTTCATGTTCCACTGATATGTTACAATTTGCACAGGTAGGAAAGAAGGTGGAGAGAAAGGCAACAGAAGGGGAAAGTAGGTGTGAACCTTTCATTAGTTAGCGTTATAGCTTTCTCATGAAAGACTTGTGCCAGTGTGATTTTGGAAGCAGAGAGGTAATCCGGGAGCTTTGCAGGAGATGGGGGAGTTCCAGGACTGGGTAAAGCTGACAGGGGTTCCAGAGGAGAGCTGAATGCATTCTGCAGCAGGGTGTGGGCAGGGTGGGCTCCAGGGGTGGCTGTGGGTCTCCTGGGTGAGAGTTGTGACATGTGAGGGCTGTGTGCAAGTTCCTGGCTGAGGACAAGTGAGGCACAGGCGGAGAGCTGGCAGAGAACCTTCTTCTGGGCCACCAGCCTCACCTAACACACACAGCCTCATCTTCTGTCCCTGTCACTCCAATTCAGACTTCTCCGAAGGTGAGTGAGAACACATCAGGAGCATTCTGAACAGAAGGGAAAGCATGTGCATAGCTCTGGGGCAGGAAAATTCCAGCTATGTCCTGGAGTAGCAAGATGGCCCTGTGGCCACAGGAGACAGCTTAGGACATGACCTCAGAGAGGTGACAGAAAGCCATTCCAGGGCTATAACCCCATGAGACCCTGTTTCACTGGGCCATCGTGGCTACAGTGTTGAGAACAGATGACAGAGGGTTGAAGATGGCAAGGCAGGTCAATGACGAAGCTTTTCCAGGAACTCAGGCACTGTGGTCCAGACAGGTGGCCTTGGATGGAGTGGTTAGACCTATTCTAGGTCCATTTTGAAGATGGAGCTCATAGGATTTGCTGATGGGTTAGCTATTAGGAGCAGGAGAACAGAGGAATTGGGGTAACTCCCAGCTGTTGTGGGTTGTCCTGATCGAGGGGAAGGAGAGGGTTTCTCAGGTGGTAGGAGGTAGTCCGTGTTCCACATGCTGAGGAAGGTGCCTTTCCCAGTGGATCTGCTGAGGTTTGTGTCTGGGAGAACCTTTCACATCTCCTCCCTCAGCAATGCTCAAGTACAAGTATCCCCCACTTTTTAAACGTTCACAGTAAGACACTGGGCTTTCTTGAAAGAACTACGTTATTACCCAGCTTCAGTAAGAGGAAGAGACCTGAAGAGGATTTCCCTCATGAAAAAAGGTGAACAGTGAGAATCGCGTTCAGCATCTGTTTTGGGGAGAAGCACGACAGAGGCGTCGTGCACCCCAACCTGCTCCTTCCGCTGGGAACTGCTCTCCGCATCCAGCCACCAGCACTTTGAATGGTGTCTGTGAGCCTCTGCTCTGCTTTGTCTTCATTTATGCTGGGCCTCCATTAGAAACTTGTGTCCTGAGGCCTAAGAAAAGCCAAAGAGAAGGAATTTTTGAGTCTGAGGACACTATCTAATTGTGCCGTGTAAATTAATGGCCATTCCTTCTTGAACACCATTTCTGCTGTGCAAGGTTTCTCAGAAGCCCTGTACTTTCAAAGAGCAGGGAAACCTATACCCCATGCTGCGGGGTTAGTTTTAGTCTCCATACTGGACAGAACATTTCATGACTGTCGGATTTTCTCACTCAAACATTGAGACTTTGACCACCTTCACCCATTTCTAACACCCCATCCCCGAATCTGGCACCTACCAATCTGCTATCAGTATCTATGCATTCAGTAATTGTTTATTCCACGTGGAATGTACATGAGAGCATCTGGGATTGGTCTTTCTGTGTCTGAGTTACTTGGAATAAGGCCCCCAAGGTCTGTTTCCATGTCTGGTTCTTGTGAATAATGCTGCAGTGAACGTGGAAGTGCATCTGTCTTTTTTAGGCAGTATTTTTGTGTTCTCCAAATCAATACTCAGTAGAGCCATTAATGGGTCATGTGGTAGTCGCATTTATTTTTTCAGGAACCTCCATACCGTTTGTCACAGTGGCTGCACCAATTTCCATTCCCACCAACAGTGCACAGTGTCTCCTCGTCTGCACACCCTTGACCCCACTTGGTGTCTGTCTCTGGGACAATTGCTGTTCCAACTGTTGTGAGAGGATAGCCGATTGTGGGTTTGACTGATGTTTCCCTGATGATGATGAGTGATGTCTAACAACTTTCTCTGTCTGTTGGCACCTGTGTGCCATCTTTAGAAAGTATCTATTCACATATTCCCCACATTTTTTATACAATTTTTTTGTTTTGATTTGTATGAGTGTTGTGTGTATTTTGGATATTAGCCTCTTCTCACACATATGATTCGCAGATATTTTTTTTCTTATTGGGTCAGTGGCCTTTTAAGTTTTTGCTGGTTTCTTTTGCCGTGTGGAAGATTTCAGTTTGATGTTGTTCCACTTGTTTATTTTTGCTTTTGTTGCCTTTGCATTTGGTGTCCGATCTGAAGACACTTTGCCAAAACTAATGTCGAGAGACTTAGTACCTGTGTCTTCTTGGAGGTTTATGGATTCAGGTCTTATGTTCAAATCATTCATCCATTAAAAATTTTGTGTGTGGTGTAAGAAAGTGGACCAGTTATATTCTTCTGCATTTAGTGTCCAGTTTGCCTGTTACCGCTCACTGAAGAAACAGTCCTTCCCTCATGGCATATCTTCTGCTGCTGTGTCCTAAGTTAGGATCATCTACGTGTGGGTAAGTTTCTGAGCTTTCTGTTCTGTTCCACTGACCTGGTGTCTGTGTTTCTGCCAGTACCATCCTGTTTTGATGACAACAGCTTTGTAATCTAGCTTGAAATCCAGGAGTGTGTTGACTGCACATTTCTTTCTCCAGGTTGCTTTGGGTATTTGGGGTCTTTTGTGATTCCATACAAGTTTGAGGACTGTTTTCTATTTGCTCGAATAATGCCGCTGGAATTCAGATAGGGATTTCATCATATCTGTCGATTGCTTTGGGTACGATGGACATGTTCACATAATTAAATCTTCCAGTTAAGGAGCATGGCGTAAGCTTCCATTTGTTTGTGTTGCCTTCCAAATCTTTGACCCATACATCCTGCCCCCCTCGACACACATGTTTTTCATTTCTTTTCTGCCATGTGTTGAGTGTACTATGTCTTTCTCATTTTTGGTTACTTTTATTCCTAGATTTTTTTTTGATGCAATTATAAATGGCATTGCTTTTTGAATTTCTCTTTGCAAAAGTGCGTCATCAGTATGCAGAAATGCAAGAAGTTGGGTCACCTGGGTGACCCCATAGGTGAAGCTTCTGCCTTCATCTCAGGTCATGAACTCAGAGTTCTGACATTGAGCCCTGTGTTGGGCTCCCCGTTTAGCGAGGGTCTGCTTCTCCCTCTTTTGGACACTCCCACTGCCCTTGCTTTTTCTCTTCCTCTCAAATAATTAAATAAAATATGAAAAAAAAAGAGAACAGGTCTCTGTATATTGACTTTATATCCTGCAGCTTTCTAGAATTTGTTTATTCTAACAGTTTTGTGTGTGTGTGTGTGTGTAATCTTTTGGGATTTCATGTCATTTGCAAATAGTGACATTTTTCCTGTATGAATTTCATATCCTTCTATTTTTTTAAAATGATGTTAATCACCCTACAGTACTTCATTTGTTTTTGATGAAGTGTTCCATGATTCATTGTTTGCATATAACACCTAGTGCTCATTATGACACGTGCCCTCCTTCTTTTTAAAAAGAATTTATTTATTTATTCGATAGATAGAGACAGCCAGCGAGAGAGGGAACTCAAGCAGGGGGAGTGGGAGAGGAAGAAGCAGGCTCACAGCGGAGGAGCCTGTTGTGGAGTTCGATCCCCTAATGCCGGGATCACGCCCTGAGCCGAAGGCAGATGCTTAACCGCTGTGCCACCCAGGTGCCCCAACACGTGCCCTCCTTAATACCCATCACCAGGATAACCCATTCCCCTACCCTCCCTTTCTGCAACCTTCAGTTTGTTTCCCAGTGTCAGTAGTCTCTCATGTTTCATTTCCCCTCTCATTACCTCACTTCACTTTTCCCTTCCTTCTTCTAATGGCCTCCATGCTATTCCTTCCATTCCACATAGGAGTGAAACCATATGATAATTGTCTTTCTCTGCTTGCTTTAATTTCACTTAGCATAATCCCCTCCTGGTCCATGCACGTTTGTGCAAGTGGTGGGTATTCATCCTTCTGACGACTGAGTAATAGTCCATTGTATAGATGAACCACATCTTCTTTGTCCATTCATCTGCTGAAGGACATCTTGGCTCCTTCCACAGTTTGGCTATTATGGACATTGCAGCTATGAACATTGGGATACAGGTGCCACTTCTTTTCATTACTCTGTGTCTATGGGGTAAATACCCAGTAGTGCAATTGGTGGGTCGTAGGATATCTCTGTGGTTAACGTCGTGAGGAACATCCATATTGTTTTCAAAAGTGGCTGTACCAGCTTGAATTCTCACGAGTAGTGTAAGAGGGCTCCCCTTTCTCCACATCCTCTCTGACATTTTTTTTTCTGTCTTGTTAATTTTTTTTCAAGATTTTATTTATTTATTCCACAGAGATAGAGACATCCAGCGAGAGAGGGAACACAAGCAGGGGGAGTGGGAGAGGGAGAAGAAGCAGCATCATAACGGAGGAGCCTGATGTGGGGCTCGATCCCATAATGCCAGGATCATGCCCTGAGCCGAAGTCAGACGCTTAACCGCTGTGCCACCCAGGTGCCCCCTGCCTGGTTAATTTTAACCATTCTATCTGGTGTAAGGTGGTATCTCATTGTCGTTTTGATTTGTATTTGCCTGATGGCAAGTGATGTGGAGCATTTTTTCATGTGTCTGTTGGCCATTTGTATGTCTTCTCTGGAAAAGTATCTCTTTGTGCCTTCTGCCCATTTTTTGGGTGTCGAGTTTGAGGAGTTCTTTATAGATCTTGGAAACCAGCCCTTTATCTGTAATATCATTTGCAGATATCTTCTTCGATTCCATAGGTTGCCTTTTTGTTTTTTGATCATTTGCTTTGCCAAGCAGAAGCTTTTTATCCTGATGAAGTGCCAATAGTTCATTTTTGCTTTTATTTCCTTTGCCTTTAGAGACGTGGCTTGCAAGAAGTTGTTGTGTCCAAGGTTGAAGAGTTCTTTTGATTTTGATATGAGACAGGAATCCATTATCTTATTTTCCTGATTATATTCGAGTCCTCTGTCTTTCTTGGTGAGTCTAGCTAAGTTTGTCGGTTTTGTTTATCTTTCCAAATAAGGCCGCTCTCATTTTCATTGTTTTTTTTTTTTTTTTGTCTTTTTAGTATCCATTGGATTTATTTATGCATTCCTTTTTGTTATTTCCTTATTTCTACTAATTTGGGGCTTTGTTTGTTGTTTTTTTTCCTACTTCTTTACCACATAAATCAGGTTGTTTATTGGAGACCATTCTCATGGAATGATGAAGACTTGAATTGCTATGAATGTCCCCCATAAAGCTACTTTTGCTGCATCCCATAAGTTTTT
This sequence comes from Ursus americanus, assembly GCF_024610735.1. Lineage (NCBI taxonomy): Eukaryota > Metazoa > Chordata > Mammalia > Carnivora > Ursidae > Ursus > Ursus americanus. The sequence continues at coordinate 563,950 of NC_142141.1, read as the reverse complement.
GTAGGTTGTCTTTTTCATCAGTGTCAAGGTACTTCTAAAATTTTTTTGATTTATTCTTTGACTGTTGGTTGTTCAGTAGCATGTTGTTAAATCTCCACACATTTATTTAAGATTATTTAAGTATCTGACAGAGAGTGAGACAGCGAGAGAGTGAACACAAGCAAGGGGGTGGGAGAGGGAAAAGTGGGCTTCCCACTGAGCAAGGAGCCTGATATGGGGCTAGATCCCAGGATCCTGGGATCAAGACCAGAGATGAAAGCAGTTCCTTAACGACTGAGCCACCCAGGCCCCAAAAATCTCCACCTATTTTTGACTGTCCCATTTTTTTCTTTAGACTGATTTCTAGTTTCATATCTTTGTGGTTGGACAAGATTTGAAGCAGAAGGTGAAGAGAGCATTCAGATGAAAGGTTTGTTTCCTGGAGGGCTTTCTGAGGGCAGACCATGAGTTAAGTGGGGATGGAGGAAGTTTTTGTGAGACAGGGAGTGGGGTTAACCCTTGTTAGAATTACTGACTACTACCATAAAAGCTGTGTGCTACCGTTCACACCATAGTCCTGATGGACTTGTACTTCATTAGAAATATTTTCTAGGAGGTGTAGGCATAGCCTTCACTTAAAGAAAGGTGCTATGTGGGTTCATGGCATGACCCCAGGTCACCAACCAGGATGTATGGTATTGTGGGGGATCATAACCAGGCTTTCTGTAGTAAGTGACAGAAATAGGGTATGGTGAGCTCCATGACCATAGGTGAGGTCCCGAGTGATCCACTGGGTGTTGGTTTCTGTGGATCTGTCTCATCAGGTCCTGTGGAATTCAGGGACACCCTCCTGTCTGTGGATTTGTATGGAGACAGGTAGACATCAGTGTCTTGCCAGGCACAAGGGTCGCACTGGACCAACACCAGAGGTGCAGCGTGTGCGGGAGCCACTGCTTGCTTTCCACGAAAGCTGACCAGGGTCTGTGAACGTGATTCCTAGCAGCTGCAAGGGGAGAGGAGGACGGGGGTGGTGCACACTTCCTAGAGTTGTGGTCAGGACTAGTCTGGAGCCCACTGACGTCAGCCACACCTGGCACAGAAGACACCCATTCAGTGAAGCTGTGGGCGCTGCTCCCATGATACTTTTGGGACGGCTCCATGCTGCCACCTCCTGCTTTTCATCATCATCTTCAAGGTCCTGTGCCTCTGCTCTTACCCATGGCCTCCGGGGTATTGTCCGTCCTCCATCTGGCCCTCGTCTCTGGTGCCCTGTGCAGTCCAATGCCAAGGTAGCCTTCTCGAGACAAACATCTGGCCCTGATGGAACACTTCCATGGATCTCTTTTGATGTGAGGATGATGCCCTGCCCTGGAAGGGGGCTGCAGGTCCCCAATCAGGAGAGCCATGTCTCCCTTTTCAGCATGGCCTGCCCTCCCCTCAGTCTTCTTCAGGGAAGCTCTCCCCACTTCCTGAGATGACAGCTCTGAACTTAAAAATGAATGTTATTTTACATATCTCTATGCTTTAGTTCATCCATGGCAAGTCTTTCAACCCCGTTAGTGGGTTTTTTTAGCAGTTCTGAAGGGGTGTTTGCTCAAAGAGGGGGTGACCAGGGTGGGGCAGCTTTCCCTCTCATCTCCCTCAGCATGTCTCTGAGCCCTGGGGACAGCTGTCCCACTGAGGATTGAGGGACGCGAGCCAGCCCATCCTGAGCCCAGGCTGTGTCAGCTGTGTCGACTGATGCGTGTCGGAGCGGTGGGCAGCTGGCATGGGCCAGGAGCAGGCAGTGTCTCCTTCTCATTCCATCCCTCCCTTCCTCCCAGAGGTAGCTCAGAGCAGCCTTCAACCGCTGCATCTCCAGATCCCTTGACCTGTGCCTCCTGTGATCAGCTGGTGACCTTGGAGTTTCGCATGAATTCTCCCACCTGTACCCTCTCCCATAGCAGTTCCTGGATCAGGGGAGGGGTCGGACCCTTGTATGTTTTTGGTCTTCTTCCTGTCCCGCACCAAGCCCACCCACCTTTGCATCTTTCATGTAAGTGCTTGGAAGCAAGCCCATCCACAGGGAACCTATTAGCCAAATGGATCCAGGCAATGAACATTGAAGTAGAGATCCAGGATCCATAATAAACCTGCTCTGAAACCTGTCCCAAAGTCTGTGACTCTCACACTGAAACAGAAACAATAATAGCTTTCTGGAATGTGAAGTGACATGTGTCTCTACTTCCAATCTTGAATGCATAGGTGCTGAGCCTTGACAGAAAAGGACCATGGCTCCCGTGGGCTGGAATCCACGGTAAGAACTCAGTTAAATATGAATTTGAGGCATGGAGTGAATAATTACTGTAGAGTGAATCCTCCCAAGTAGGGCTTATGCACAGTGCACAGGAAAAGCTTTTTCAAAGAGGTTCCTGAAAGAAAAATCTTTTTTAAAATTTATTTTAATCCCAGTAGAGCTAACATACAGTGTTACATTCATTTCAGGTGTACAAGAGAGTGATTTAGTAATTCTATATATTACTCAGTGGTCATCAAGAAAAGCGTCCTCTTAATCCCCTTCATCTATTTCACTCATCCCTCTATCCACCTCCTCTCTGGTAACCATCCGTTTGTTCTCTATTGTTAAGAGTTTGTATTTCGGTGTGTCTCCTTTTTCTCTTTTAGTTACTTATTTTGTTTGTTTTGTAAATTCCCCATTAGAATGACATCGTATGGGATTTGTCTTTCTCTGACTGACTGATTTTAGTTAGGATAATACTCTCTAGCTCCATCCATGTGTCTGCAAATAGCAAGGTTTCATTCTTTTTCAAGCCGAGTCATACTCCATTGTGTGTGTCTGTGTGTGTGTGTGTGTGTGTGTGTGAATACACACACCTATCATCTCATTTGTCAATTTTTCTACAGACACTTGGGTTGCTTCCATATTGTGATATTGTAAATAATGGTGCAAGAAACATAGGGGTGCACGTATCCTTTTACGTTACTGTTTTCCTATTCTTTGGGTAAATACGAGTAGTGTGATTGTTGGATCGTAGGGTAGTTCTATATTTAATTTTTTGAGGAACCTTCATACTGTTTTCCACGGTGGCCAACACAGTTTGCATTCCCACCCACAGTTCGCTAGGATTCCCCTTTATCCACATCCTCCCAAAACCTGCTCTTTGTTGTGCTTTTGATGTTAGCCATTCTGACAGGTTTGAGGTATTACCTCATTGTCCTTTGGATTTACATTTTCCTGATGATGGGTGATGGTGAACATCTTTTCACGGGACTGTTGGCCATTTGTATTTCTTCTTTGGAGAAATGTCTGTCCATGTCTTCTGCCTATTTTTTAACTGGAGTATTTGTTTTTTGGGGGGTCGAGTAGTATCAGTTGTATATGTTTTGGACACTATCCCTTTATTGCATATGATCTTTGCAAATATCTTCTCCCTTTGAGTAAGTTGTCTTATTATTTTTACGTTTTCATTGTTCTTCTGCCATGTGGAAACTTTTTATTTTGCTGTATTCCCAATAGTTTATTTTGCTTTCATTTCCTTTGCCTCAGGACACAGTCTAGAAAAACGTTGGTATGGTCCATGTCAAGAAGTTACTGTCTTCCCTCCTGTAGGATTTTTATGGATTCAGGTCTCATATTGAGGTCTTGAAACTGTTTTCTGTTTGTCTGTATTGTGTAAGAAAGCAGTCTAATTTCATTCTTTTGTGCATAGCTGTCTAGTTTTCCCAACACCATTTGTTGTAGAGACTGTCCATTTCCCTTTTGATATCGTTGCTTGCTTTGTGGAAGATTCATGGACCACATAATTGTGGGTTTCTGTCTGAACTTGTATCCTGTTCCTTTGGTCGCTGTGTCTATTTTTGTGCCGTACTGTCTTGTTAGGATGACTGCAGCTTTGTAGTATAACCTGAAATCTGAAATTGTCAGTCCTCCAGCTTTGTTTTTCTTTTCCACATTGCACTGGCTGTTCGGAATCTTTAGTGGTTCCATACAAATGTGTAGGATTGTTTATTTGAGGTCTTTTGTTCTTTAATTTAAATTCAATTAGCCAACTTACAGTACATCATTCGTTTCAGATGTAGTCTTCAATAAATTTTCAGTCATGTGTAACACCCAGTGCTCATTGTATCGTGTGACCTCCTTAATGCTACTCACCCAGTTACCCCCCCCCCAACTTCTCCTCCAACAATCATCAGTTTCTTGCGATAGTTAAGCGTCCATTATGGGTTTTCTCCCTCTCTGATGACTTCCCATTCTATTTTCCCTTCCTTGTCCTATGGTCTTCTTCCTTGTTTCTGATATTCCACATAGGAGTGAAAGCATATGATCATTGCCTTTCTTTCATTGGCTTATTCCACTCACTATACTACCCTCCAGCTCCACCCAGGTCGGTGTGATGGTAAGTGTTCATGCTTTCTGATGGCTGAGTAATATTCCATTATATATATGATCCACATCTTCTTTATCCATTCATCTATCCATGGTCATCTGCACTCCTTCCACAGCTTGTCTATTATGGTTATTGCTTCTATGAACACTGGGGTGCATGTGTCCCGTCTTCACTACCTCTGTCTCTTTGGGGGTAAATAGCCAGTAGTGCAATTGCTGGGACATAGGGTAACTTTATTTATAACTTCTTGAGGAAACTCCGTACCATTTTCAAGAGTGGCTGTACCGGACTGCATTCGTACAGGGGTGTAAGAGGGTTCCTGTTTCACCACATCCTCTCCAACATGTATAGTTTCATGTCTTCTTATTTTTAGATATTCAGCCTCGTGTGATATGGCATCTATAGGGGTTTAGATTTGCATTTCCCTAAAGCCAAGTGATATGAAGCATTTATGCATGTATCTTTTGGTCACCAGTACGTCGTCATCAGTGAAGTGACTTCCCATTTTAATCCATCTCAAGACCTAAAGCTGGGTAAGGCACTGAAGCTGGATGATGCCATCGGTTGGAAGTGTGGAGAATTTCAAAAGATCTCCGTGGAGAGCAAGTTCCAAGTTCAGTGTGAAGCTACTAATTGGATCCGGGGAGATCTCTGAAATTGGGGGTTGCCTGGGATGGGCTGAAGGGGGACCTCCGATTTTCCTATGAATTCTTGCTGCAGCCCAAAATGGACAGTTTCCTGCTGTGGGACAGGCTGAGTCCTCTAGTCTTGCAGAGGTGAGCCCAATGCCTGGTGCCTTGGAGGCAGGCAAACGGGGAGGGACCCTCAGCAGAAGACCCAGGGTTAGGTTAGGCCTCAAGAGACAGCAGATCTGAACTGCCCAGTGCTCAGAGAACTCTCATGCCGAGTGTAATGAGGGCACAAGGGCGGGTGAGTGTGAGCCTTGGGGTTTCATCTGGAAGGGCCCACAAAGGTCGGGGTTCACCAGAAGGGGCTCTCAGGGGGTGCCCCAAATCTCTTGCCCTGAATGCTCTGTTGTGTCCCAAAATGGTACAGTTTACTGTGGGTTGCAGGCTGAGTCCTGCGGTGGGGCTTTGGTGTCCCCATCCCCTGTAGTTGTTTGCCAGGACCCTGGGGAGGGGCCCCTCTCTGCCCAACCTAGGGTAAGGGTTAGGGTCCCGGAGCCCAGCAGGGATATCTGCAGGCTGTTAGGCGAGCTCTGTGGAGGGCTGAGAGGAGGCCATGGGGGAGGGTGAGCATGGGCCTCAGGGTTGGGGCATGGGGGGCTGCCAAAGGATGGGGATGGGCTCCGGGGGCCTCCCCAAGTTCTCGTGCCCTGTAGGCTCCTTAGAGCCCCAAGGGGCAATGTTTCCTGTCGGGTGGCAAGCTGAGTCCTGCAGTGGGGCACAGGTATCCCAATTCCCCGGGGCTGCGGTGTAAGGCTCCTGGGGAGGCCCCCATACCCACAGCCGACCTAGGGCTAGGGTTAGGTCCAGGAGCCCCGCAGGCCCGATTTGCTGGCTGTATGGCGAGCTACACGGGCTGAGGTGAGGGTGTGGGGAGGGTGAGCATGGGCCTCAGGGTTCCGGTGCGGGAGGCCGCCGAAGTTCGCTGGTGGCTCAGGAGGGCCCTCCTGGTTCTCCCGCCCTGAATGCTCTATGGCCTCCCAAGGGGCACGGTTTCCTGCGGGGTGGCAGACTGAGTCCTGCTGTGGGGCTCAGGTGTCCCAAATGCCCGCAGCTGCGGCTCCAGGCTCCTGGGGAGGGGCCCCTCCACAGATGAACTAGGGTTAGGGTTGGCGCCCAGGAACCCCGCAGGCCAGATCTGCCCACTATGTGGCGAGCTCCGCCATGGGCTGAGGTGAGGGTGTGGGGTGGGGTGAGCATGGGCTTCAAGGTTGGGTTTAGGGATTGCCAATGTTCGCTGGGGGCTCTGGGGGCCCTCCTGGTTCTCCCGCCCTGAATGCTCTACAGCCTCCCAAGGGGCACGGTTTCCTGCGGGCTGGCAGGCTTTGTCCTGCAGTGGGGCTCAGGTGTCCCCAGTCCCTGGGGCTGCGGCACCGGGCCCCAGGGGAGGGGCCCTACCCAGCTGACCTAGGGTCAGGTGTAGGCCCCAGGAACCCGGCAGGCCTGATCTGCTGGCTCTGCGACGAGCTCGGTGGCAAGCTGAAGGGAAGGTGTGGGGCGGGATGAGCGTGGGCCTCAGGGTTGGGGTATAGGGGGCCGCCGAGGATCGCTGGGGGCTCAGGGGGGCCCTACCAGTTTTCCTGCACGGGATGCTCTGTGGCGCCCCAAGGGGCATGGTTTCCTGAGGGGTGGCAGGCTGAGTCCCATGGTGGGGCTCAGGTTTACTAATCCCCGGGGTTAGGGTACGGTTTAGGGTATGGGTTAAGGTTAGGGTATGGGTTACGGTTAGGGTATGATTGAGGGTAAGGGTTAGGGTTAGGGTAAGGAGAGGGTACGGGTTAGGGTTGGGTTTAGGGGTTACAGTTTAGAGGTTACGAGTTAGGGTACAGATTAGGGTTTAGGGTAAGGGTTAGGGTTTAGGGTTAGGGTTAGGGTTGGAGTACGGGTTAGGTTTAGGATACGGGTTAGGGTTAGGGTATGGGTTAGTGTACACATTAGGGTACAGTTTAGGGTACGGGTTAGGGTACGGTTTAGAGTAAGTGTTGGTGTACGGATTTGGGTACGGCTTAGGGTATGGGTTAGGGTTAGGGTTAGGGTACGGGTTAAGGTACAGATTAGAGTATGTGTTAGGGTTACGTTTAGGGTTAGGGTACAGGTTAGGGTAGGATTAGGGTTAGGTTTAGGGTTAGGTTACGGGTTAGGGGTAGGGTTAGCTGAAGGGGTAGGTTTAGGGGTAGGGTTAGGGGTATGGTAGGGCCGGGTAGGGTTAGGGTTTAGGGTTAGGGTTTGGGGTTTGGAGTTAGTGGTTAAGGTTAGGGTTTAGAGTTTAAGGTTTCGTGATTAGGGTTAGGGGTTAGGGTTTAGGGTTTAGTGTTAATGTTAGGGTTTAGGGTTTAAGGATTAGGGTTTATTGTTAGGTTTAGAGTAGGGTTATGGTTAGGGTAAGGGTTAGAGGTTAGAGTTAGGGTTAGGTTTAGGGGTTAAGGTTTAGGGTTTAAGGTTAGGGGTTAGGGTTTAGGGTTAGGGTTAGCCCCAGTAGGCCAGCAGGACCCATGTGCCAGTTGTGCGGGGAGTGGAGGAGTGGGATGAGGTGAGTGCGCTACCGAGCAGGAGTATGGTATCTAGCGTTTTGGCGCAGGGGGCCTTTGAAAGTCGCTAGAGGCTCGGAGGGCCCTGTCCGTTCTCCCGCCCTGAATGACCGGCGGCGCCCCTAGCGCCTGGGTGGTGGCAGGTTGGCAGTGTGAGTCTGGCTTTGCGGTTTGGGGGTCCCCAATGCCATGCATTGCAGCGCAAGGCCCCTTGGGAGGGGCCCCTCTGGGGCCATCCTAGGGTTACTGTTAGCACCCAGGATTCCAGTAGACATTATCTGCCAGCTGTGCGGTAGCGGAGGGCCAGGCCGAGGTGAGGGCGCCGGCGAACTGGAGCGTGGGCCCAAGCATTTTGTCACGGGGGGCCTTGGAAGGTCGCTGGGGTCTCGAGGGCCCTGCCTGTTCTCCCACCCTGAATGAACAGTAATGCCCCAGCGTGCCCGGTGTCAGCGGGGCGGCACAGAGAGTATGGTGCTGGGGCTCGGGGGTCCCCAATCCCTGGCGTTGCTGCGCCAGGCCCCTTGGGAGGTTCCCCTTGGGGGCCAACCTAAGGTTAGGGTTAGCCCCCAGGAGGCTGGCAGACCTGATCAGCTGGCTGTGCGTCGAGCAGAGGGGCGGGTCGAAGTGAGGGCGCTGCTTAGCGGGAGCATGGGCCCAAGCATTTTGGAACATGGGCCCTTAGAAGTTCACCAGGACTCAGAGGGCCCTGCCCATTCTCCCGCCCTGAATGACCAGTGGCGCCCCTAGTGGCCTGGGTGCCAGCGGGGCAGCAGGGTGAGTCCAGCACTGGGGCTTAGGGGTCATCAATCCCCGGTGTTGCGGCGACAGGCCCCTTGGGAGGGGCCCCTTGGGGGCCAACCTAGGGTTAGGTTTAGCCCCCAGTAGCCCGGCAGGCCCGATCCACCTGCTGAGTGGCGAGCAGTGGGGCGGGCCGAGGTGAGTGCGCTGGCGAGCGGGAGCGTGGTCCCAAGCGTTTTGGAGCAGGGGGCCTTCGAAAGTCACTGGGGGCTCGGAGGGCCCTGCTCGTTCCCTCACCTGGATGACCGGCGGCGCCCCTAGCGGCCCGGGTGATGGCGGGGCGGCAGGGTGAGTCCAGTGCTGAGGCTCGGGCTTCCCTATACCCGACGTTGCAGTGCGAGGCCCCTTGGGAAGGGCCCCTCTGGGGCCAAGGTAGGGTTAGAGTTAGCCCTCAGGAGGCCGTCAGGCTCGATCCACCATCTTGAGGTGAATGGAGTCGCGGTCCGAGGTGAGGCCGCTGGCAAGCGGAGCGTGGGCCCCAGCGTTTTGGTGCTGGGGCCTTCAAAGTTCACCGGGGCTCAGAGGGCCCCGCCCGTTCTCCCGCCCAAAACGATCTGTGGCGCCCTAGCACCACTGGTGTCAGCGGGGCAGCAGGGTGAGTCCGGCATTACGACTCGAGGGTCCCCAATCCCCGGCGTTGTGGCGGCAGGCCCCTTCAGAGGGGCCCCTCTGGGGCCAACCTAGGATTAGAGTTAGCCCCCAGGAGGCCGGCAGGCCTGATCTGCCAGCTGTGCAGAGGGCGGAGGGGCAGGCTGAGGTGAAGGCGCTGGCGAGCTCCAGCGTGGGCCCCAGCATTTTGGCGCGGATGGCCTTCAAAATTGACCGGAGTCTCGAGGGCCCTGCCCATTCTCCCACCCTGAAGGACCAGTGATGCCCCAGAGAGCCTGATGTCGACAGGACGGCAGGGTGAGTCCGGCGCTGCGGCTCGGCTGTCCCCAATCCCCGGCTTTTGTCACAAGTCCCCTTGGGAGGGGCCCCTCTGGGCCAACCTAGGGTTAGGGTTAGCCCCCAGGAGGCCGGCAGGCCCGATATGCCAGCTAGACTGTGAGAGGAGGGGCGGGCCAAAGTAAAGGTGCTGGCGAGCAGGAGCCTGGGCACCAGCGTTTTGACTTGGGGCTTTCAAAGGTCGCCGGGGTCTCGAGGGCCCTGCCTGTTCTCCCACCCTGCATGAACGGCGGTGCCCCTAGCGGCCCGGGTGGTGAGGGGTGGCAGGGTGAGTCAGGCCCTGAGGCTCAGGTATCTCCAATCCCCAGCGATGCGGCGCCAGGCCCCTTGGGAGGGGCCCCTCGGATGACAACTTAGGGTTAGGTTTAGCCCCTAGGAACTCGGCAGTTCCTATTCGCCAGCTGTGTGGAGAGTGGAGTGGCGGACCTAGGTGAGGGTGCTGGTGTTTGGGAGCGTGGGCCCAGGCATTTTGGCGCGGGGGGGATTCGAAGGACACCGTGTATCGGAGGGCCCTGCCCGTTCTCCCGCCCTGAATGAACGGCAGCACCCCAAGCCCCTGGGTGGCGGCTGGGTGGCAGGGTGAGTCAGGTGCTGAGGCTCAGGGTCCCCAATCCCCTGTGTTGCAGCGCCAGGCCCCTTGGGAGGGGCCCCTCAGGGGTCGATCTAGGGTTACGGTTAGCCCCCCGGATGCCGGTGGACCCGATCAGCGTCTGTGCGGCACGCAGCAGGGTGGGCCGAGGTGAGGGCGCTGGCGAGCCTGAGCATGAGCCCAAGCATTTTAGCGTGGGGGGCTTTCGAAGGTCAGTGGGGGCTCGGAGGGACCTGCCCGTTCTCCCGCTCTGAATGACCAGCGGGGTCCCTAGTGGCTCAGGTGGCTGAAGGGCAGCAGGGTGAGTCTGGCACTTGGGCTCGGTTGCCCCATCCCCGGCGTTGGGGCGCCAGGCCACTTGAGAAGGGCCCCTCAGGGGCCGACCTACAGTTAGGGTTAGCCCCCAGGAGGCCGGCAGGCCCTATACACCGCCTGTGCGTGGAGCGGAGAGTTGGGCCGAGGTGAGGGTGCTGGTGAACATGAGCCTGGGCACAAGCATGTTGGTTCTGGGAGCCATTGAAGGTGGGTGGGGGTTCGGAGGCCCCTGCCAGTTCTCCCGCCAAGAATGAATGGCGGCGCCCCTAGCGGCCCGTGTGGGGCGGGATTGCAGGGTGCACCCGGTGCTGGGGCTTGGGGGTCGCCAATCCCTGGCGTTGCACCGCAAGGCTCCTTAGGAAGGGACCCTCAGGGGCCGTCCTAGGGTTAGGGTTAGCGCCCAGGAGGCCGGCAGGCCCGAGTCGCCGGCTGTGCGAGTAGCGGAGGTGTGGGCTGAGTTGAGGGGGATGCAGAGCGGGAGCATGGGCCCCAGCGTTTTGGCGCCCTGGGCCTTCGAATGTGCCATGTCTCGGAGGGCCCTGCCCATTCTCCTGCTCTGAATAACCAGTGACACCCCTAGCGGCTCTGTTGGCAGTGGGGTGGCAGGGTGAATCCCACGCTGTGGCTCGGGGATCCCCAATCCCTGGTGTTGCGGTGCCAGGCCCCTTGGGAGGGGCTCCTCCTGGGCCGACTTAGGGTTAGAGTTAGCCCCCATGAGGATGGCAGGCCCGATCCTCTGGCTGGGCGGCGAGAGGTGGGTGGGCCGAGCTAAAGGCGCTGGGGAGCGGGATTGTGGGCCCCTGCATTTTGGCGCTGGAGGCTTCAAATGTCCCGGTTTCTCCAGGGCTCTGTCCATTCTCCCGCCCTGAATGACCGGCGGCGCCCCTCGCGGCCCGGGTGGCAGCGTTGTGGGAGGGTGAGTCTGGCTCTGGGGCTTGGGGTCCCAGATCCCCAGTGTAGTGGCACCAGGACCCTTGGGAGGAGCCCCTGGGGCGCCGACCTAGGGTTAGGGTTAGCCCCAAGGAGACCTTCAGGCCCAATCCGCACACTGTGCGGCGAGCGGAGGTGCAGGCCGAGGTGAGGGCGCTGGGGAGGGGGAGCGTGGGCACCAGTGTTTTGGCACGGGGAGCCTTTGAATGTCACTGGTGGCTCAGAAAGCCCTGCCCTTCTCTCGCCCTCTATGACCTGCGGCGCCCCTAGCGGCCCGGGTGGGGACAGTGCGGCAGGGTGAGTCTGGCTCTGGGGCTCTGAGTCACCAATCCCCAGCATTGCAGAGCCAGGCCTCTGGGGATGTCCCCACAGGGCCAACCTAGGGTTTTGGTTAGCTGCCAGAAGCCCAGCAGGCCCTATCCACCAGCTCTGAAGCAAGCAGAGGGGCGGGACGAGGCGAGGGCGCTGGTGAGCAGGATCCTGGGAGCCAACGTTTTTGCGCAGGGAGCCTTCAAAGGTCAGCGTGGGCTCGGAGGGCCCTGCCCGATCTGCCCTGATTGACCGGCGGGGCCTCTAGCGGCTCCAGTGGCTGAAGGGCAGCAGGGTGAGTCTGGCACATGGGCTCAGGATCCCCATCCCCAGCGTTGTGATGCCAGGCCCCTTGGGTAGAGCCCCTCGGGGGCCGACCTATGGTTAGGGTTAGCCTCAAGGAGCCCCACAGGCCCGATACACCACCTGTGCGTCGAGCAGAGAATTGAGGCGAGGTGAGGGTGGTGGTGAACATGAGCCTGGGTCCAAGCTTTTTGGTTCGGTGCGCCTTCGAATGTCGGCAGGGGTTCGGAGGGACCTCCAGTTCTCCCACCCTGAATGAATGGCGGCGCCCCTAGCAGCATGTGTGGGGCGGGCGGCAGCATGCATCTGGCGCTGGGGCTTGGGGGTCCCCAATCCCTGGTGTTGCGTCGCCAGGCCCCTTAGGAAGGGACCTTCAAGGGCTGTCCTAGGGTTAGGGTTAGCGCCCAGGAGGCCGGCAGGCCCGAGTCGCTGGCTCTGCGAAGAGCGGAGGTGCGGGCCAAGGTGAGGGTGATGCAGAGTGGGAGCGTGGTCCCCAGCGTTTTTGCACCCTGGGCTTTTGAATGTTGCCATGTCTCAGAGGGCCCTGCCCATTCTCCTGCCCTGAATAACCAGCGGCGCGCTTTGCGGCTCCGTTGGAGGTGGGGCGGCAGCGTGAGTTCCGCACTGCGGCTCAGGGATCCCCAATCCCCAGCATTGAGGGGCCAGGCCCCTTGGGAGGGGCTCCTCATGGGCGGACCTAGGGTTAGAGTTAGCACCCAGGAGGCCGGCAGGCCCAATCCTCTGGCTGGACGGCGAGAGGTGCACGGGCCGAGGTAAAGGCTCTGGCGAGCAGGAGCGTGGGCCCCTGCATTTTGGCGCAGGAGGCTTCAAATGTCGATGGTTTCTCCAGGGCCCTGTCCGTTCTCCCACCCTGAATGAGCGGCGGCGCCCCTAGCGGCCTGGGTGGGAACAGTGCGGCAGGGTGAGTCTGGCTCTGGGGCTCTGAGTCACCAATCCCCAGCGTTGCAGAGCTAGGCCCCTTGGGTTGTGCCCCACGGGGCCGACCTAGGATTTCAGTTAGCCCCCAGGATCCTGGCAGGCACTATCCACTGGCTCTGCAGCAAGCGGAGGGGCGGGCTGAGGTGAGGGCGCTGGCGAGCAGGAGGATGGGAACCAATGTTTTTGCACGGGGGGGCTTCGAAGGTCAGCGGGGGCTCCGAGGGCCCTGCCCATTCTCCCGCCCTGATTGACCAGTGGTCTCTAGCAGCTCAGGTGGCTGAAGGGCAGCAGGGTGAGTCTGGCACTTGGACTCGGGGTCCCCATCCCCAGTGTTGTGATGCCAGGCCCCTGGGAAGTGCCCCTCGGGGGCCGAACTATGGTTAGGGTTAGCCCCCAGGAGGCCGGCAGGCCCGATACACCACCTGGGCGTTGAGCGGAGAGTTGGGCTGAGGTGAGGGTTCTGGTGAATATGAGCCTGGGCCCAAGCATTTTGGTTCGGGGTGCCTTCAAAAGTTGGTGGGGATTCGGAGGGCCCTGTCCATCCTCCCATGGTGAATGAATGGCGGCGCCCCTAGCGGCCTGGGTGGGGAGGGGCGGCAGGGTGCATCCGGCACTGGGGCTTGGGGGTCCCCAATCCCCGGCGTTGTGGCACCAGGCCCCTTGGGAGGGGCCCTTCGGGGCCCAACCTAGGGTTAGATTTAGCCCCTAGGAGGCCAGCAGGCCCTATTCGCCAGCTGTGTGAAGAGAGGAGTGGCAGACCTACGTGAGGGCGCTGGTGAGTGGGAGGGTGGGCCTGGGCATTTTGGCGCGGGAGGCCTTCGAAGTTCACCGTGTCTCGGAGGGCCCTGCCCCTTCTCCCGCCCTGAATGAACGGCAGCACCCCAAGCCTCCGAGTGGCGGCTGGGCGGCAGGTGAGTCAGGTGCTGGCGCTCGGGGTCCCCAATCCCCGGCGTTGTGGCGCGAGGCCCCTTGGGAGGGCCCCCTCAGGTGCTGACCTAGGGTTAGGGTTACCCCCAGGAGGCCAGGAGACCCAATCTCCCGGCTGTGCAGTGAGCGGAGGGGCGGGTTGAGATGAGGGTATTGGCGAGCGGGAAAGTGGGCCCAAAGTTTTGGAGCGAGGGGCCATCGAAGGTCACCAGGGGCTCAGAGGGTCCTGCCTGTTCTCCCGCCCTGAATGACCGGGGGTGCCCCTTGTGGCCCAGGTGGCGGTGGGGGGCATGGTGAGTCCAGCGCTGGGGCTCAGGAGTCCCCAATCCCCGTCGTTGAGGCTCCAGGCACCTTGGGAGGGGCCACTAGGGGGCCGACCTAGGGTTTGGGTTAGCCCCCAGAAGGCCCGCAGGCCCAGTCAGCCAGCTGTGCGGCGAGCGGGGGGGAGGGCCGAGGTAAGGGCGCTGGCCAGCGGGAGCGTGGGCCCAAGCGTTTTGGTGCGGGGGGCCTTCGAAAGTCGCCGGTGACTTGGAGGGCCCTTGCCATTCTCCCTCCCTGAATGAAAGCGGCGCCCCTAGCGGCCCAGGTGGCGGTAGGGCAGGAGGGTGAGTTGGGCGCTGGGGCTCGGGAGTCCCCAATCCCCGGTGTTGCGGCAATAGGAACCTGGGATGGGCCCTTCGGGGGCCCACCAACGGTTAGGGTAACACCCAGGAGTCTGGCAGTCCAGATCCACCGGCTGTGCAGCGAGCGGAGGGGCAGACCGAGGTGAGGGTGCAGGCGAGCGGGAGCATGGGCCCAAGCGCTTTGGCACGGGGGGACCTTCGAAGGTCGCCAGGGGCTCGGAGGGATCTGCCCATTCTCCCTCCCTGAATGACCGACGGTGCTCCTAGGGGCCCGGGTGGTGGCGGGGCAACATAGTGAGTCTGGCACTGGGGCTCGAGGGTCCCCAATCTCAGGCATTGCGGTGCCAGGCCCCTTCGGAGGGGCCCCTCAGGGGCCAACCTAGGGTTATGTGTAGCCCCAGGAGGAGGGCAGTCCTCATCCCCCAGCTCTGCAGGGAGTGGAGGAGTGGGCCAAGGTGAGGGTGCTGAGGATGGGGAGCATAGGCTCAAGCGTTTTGGATGTGGGGGCCTTCGAAGGTCGCCGTGGGCTCGGAGGGCCCTGCCGTTCTCCCGCACTGAATGACCAGGGACACCCTAGCGGCCCGGGTGGTGGTGGGGCAGCACGGTGAGTCCGGCGCTGGGGCTCGGCAGTCCCTGATACCCAGCGCTGCGGCGCCAGGCCCCTTGGGACGGGCCCCTCGGGGACTGACCTAGGGTTAGGGTTAGCCCCCAGGAGACTGGCAGGCTCGTTCCGCCCATGTGCAGTGCATGGAGGTGTGGGTCGAGGTGAGGTAGCTGGTGATCGGGAGCGTAGGCCATAGCATTTGGCTTTGGCTCGGGGTGCCTTCGAAGATTGCAGGTGGCTCAGAGGGTCCTGCCCATTCTGTCGCCCTGAAGGACTGGCGACGCCCCTAGCACCCCAGGTGGCGGCGGGGTGGCAGGGTGCGTCTGGCGCTGGGACTTGGGGGTCCCCAATCAATGGCATGCCGCGCCAGGCCACTTGGGAGGGGCCCCTCGGGGGCGACCTAGGGATAGGGTTAGCCCCCAGCAAGCCAGCAGGCCTGATCCGCCAGCTCTGCAGCAAGCTTAGGCATGGGCCGAGGTTAGGGCGCTGGCGAGCAGGAGCATGGGAGCCATAGTTTTTGCACGGGGGGCCTTCGAAGGTCGCAGGGGGATCGGAGGGCCCTGCCCGTTCTCCCTTCCTGAATGACTGGCAACGCCCCTAGCGCCCTGGGTGCTTGCGAGGTGGCAGAGTGAGTCCAGCACTGGGGCTCGGGGGTCCCAAATCCCCGGCATTGCGGTGCCAGGCCCCTTCGGAGGGGCCCCTCAGGGGACAACCTAGGCCCCTCAGGGGACACCCTAGGAGGGCAGGCCTCATCCGCCGGCTCTGCGGCGAGCAGAGGGGAGGGCCGAGGTGAGGGCGCTGAGGAGCCGGAGCGAGGGCTCAAGTGTTTAGGATGGGGGGCCTTCGAAGATTGCCATGGGCTCGGAGGGCCCTGCCCATTCTCCCGCCCTGAATGACCAGCGGCGCCCCCAGCGGCCGGGTTGGCGGTGGGGCAGCAGGGTGAGTCTGGCGCTGGGGCTTGGGTGTCAGCAATCCCAGGCGTTGTGGCACCAGGCCCCATCGGACGGGCCCCTCGGGGGCCGACCTACGGTTAGGGTTAGCCCCCAGGAGGCTGGCAGGCCTGATCCGCCAGCTGTGAGGTGAGTGGAGGGGCGGGCCGAGGTAAGGGCACTGGCAAGCGGGAGCGTGGGCCGAAGCATTTTGTCGCTGGGGGCCTTCAAAGGTCTCAGGGGGCTCAGAGGGCCCTGCCCATTCTCCCACACTGAATGACTGGCGGCGCCCCTAGCGGCCCGGGTAGCAGTGGGGCGGCAAGGTGAGTCCGGCGCTGCGGCTCGGGGGTCACCAATCTCCAGCGTGCAGCGCCAGGCCCCTTGGGATGTACGCCTCGGGGGCTGTCCTAGGGTTAGGGTTAGACCTCAGGAGGCTGGCAATCCCGAAATGTCAGTTGTGCGGCGAGCGGATCGGTGTTCTGAGGTGAGGGCGCTGGCGAGGGGGACCATGGGAGCATTTTGGGGCGGGGCACTTTCGAATGTCGCCTTGGGCTCGAAGGGCCCTGCCTGTTCTCCCACACTGAATGAAGGGCGGCTCCCCTAGCACCCCGGGTGGCGACGGGACGACAAAATGAGTCCTGGCTGGGGCTCTGGGGTCCCCAATCCCCGGCGTTGTGGGGCCAGGCCCCTTAGTAGGGGCCCCACAGAGGCCGACCTACGGTTAGTGTTAGCCCCCAGGAGGCCGGCAGGCCCGGGAGTGTGGGCCCAAATGTTTTGGTGCAGGGGGACTTCGAATGTCGCCGGGGGCTAGGAGGGCCCTGCCCATTCTCCCGCCCTGAATGACAGGCTGTACCCCTAGCGGCCCGAATGGCGGCGGGGCGGCAGGGTGAGTCCAGCACTGCAGCTTGGGTGTCCCCAATCCCCGCGTTGCGGCGCCAGGCCCCTTGGCAGGGGCCCCTTGGGTCTGACCTAGGGTTAGGGTTAGCCCCCAGGAGGCCGGCAGGCCCGATCCTCCGGCTGTGCACGAGCGGACGGGTGGGATGAGATGAGGGCGCTGGCGAGCGGGAAGGTGGGCCCAAGCATTTTGGCGTAAGGGGCCTTCAAAGGTTGCCAGGGGCTCGGAGGGCCCTGCCTGTTCTCCTGCCCTGAATGACCGACAGTGCCCCTCGCGGCCCGTTTAGCAGCGGGGCGGCAGGGAGAGTCTGGCGTTGGGGCTCGGGGGTCCCCAATCCCCGGTGTTGCAGCGCCAGGCCCTTTGGGATGGGCCCCTAGGGGGCCTACCTAGGGTTAGGGTTAGCCACAAGGAGGATAGGATGCCTGATTCGCCGGCTGTGTGGCGAGCGGAGGGGCAGGCCGAGGTAAGGGCGATGGGAGCGGGAGCATGGGCCCTAGTGCTTTGGTGCAGGGGGCCTTCGAAGGTCGCCGTTCGCTGGGAGGGTCTTGCGCGTTCTCCCGCCCTGAATGACCGGCGGTGCCCCTAGTGGCCCGGGTGGTGGCGGGGGGCATGGTGAGTCCAGCGCTGGGGCTCAGGAGTCCCCTTTCCCCGTCGTTGCAGCGCCAGGCCCCTTGGGAGGGGCCACGAGGGGGCCAACCTAGCTTTAGGGTTAGCCCCCAGAAGGCCCCCAGGCCCGATCCGTCAGCTGTGCGGCGAGCGGAGGGGAGGGCCGAGGTAAGGGTGCTGGCCAGCGGGAGCATGGGCCCAAGCATTTTGGTGCGGGGGGCCTTCGAAGTCGCCGGTCGCTGGGAGGGCCCTGCCCGTTCTCCCTTCCTGAATGAACGGCGGTGCCCCTAGCGGCCCAGGTGGCGGTAGGGCGGGAGGATGAGTCTGGCGCTGAGGCTCCGGAGTCCCCAATCCCCAGTGTTGCGGCAATAGGAACCTGGGATGGGCCCCTTGGGGGCCCACCAAAAGTTAGGGTAACACCCAGTAAGCCTGCAGTCCCGATCCACTGGCTCTACAGTGAGTGGAGGGGCGGACCGAGATGAGGGCGCAGGTGAGCGGGAGCATGGGCCCAAGCGTTTTGGCGCGGGGGGCCTTCGATGGTCACCAGGGGCTTGGAGGGATCTGCCCATTCTCCCTCCCTGAATGACCGACGGTGCTCCTGGCGGCCCGGGTGGCGGTGGGGCGATAAGGTGAGTCCGGCGCTGGGGCTCGGGGGTCCCCAATCCCAGGCATTGCAGTGCCAGGCCCCTTCGAAGGGGCCCCTCAGGGGACAACCTAGGGTTCTGGGTAGCCCCCAGGAGGAGGGCAGGCCTCATCCGCAGGCTCTGCGGCGAGTGGAGGGGTGGGCCGAGGTGAGGGTGCTGAGGAGCGGGAGCATGGGATCAAGCATTTTGGATGGGGGGGCCTTCGAAGGTCCCGCGGGCTCGGAGGCCCCTGCCCGTTCTCCCGCCCTGAATGACCAGTGGCACCCCTAGCATCCCGGGTGGCGGCGGGGCGGCAGGGTGAGTACGGCGCTGGGGATCGGGGCTCCCTAATACCCGGTGTTGCGGCCTCAGGCCCGTTGGGACGGGCCCCTTGGGGGCCGACTTAGGGTTAGGGTTAGCCCCCAGTAGGCTGGCAGGCTCGTGCCGCCCATGTGCGGTGAATGGAGGTGTGGGTCGAGGTGAGATAGCTGGCAAGCAGGGGCGTGGGCCAGAATATTTTGGCTTTGGCTCGGGGTGCATTTGAAGGTCGCAGGTGGCTTGGAGCGTCCTGCCAGTTCTGTCGCCCTGAAGGACTGGTGACGCCCCTAGTGCCCCATGTGGCGGCTGGGCGGCAGGGTGCTTCCAGTGCTGGGACTTGGGGGTCCCCAATCCCTGGCATGTGGTGCCAGGCCACTTGGGAGAGTCCCCTTAGGGGCGACCTAGGGATAGTTTTAGCCCCCAGGAAGGCAGCAGGCCCGATCCACCAGCTCTGCAGCGAGAGGAGGGGTGGGCCGAGGTTAGGGCGCTGGGGAGCAGGAGCGTGGGAGCCAGAGTTTTTGCGCGGGGGGCCTTTGAAGGTAGCAGGGGAATCAGAGGGCCCTGCCTGTTCTCCCTTCTTGAATGACTGGCAACACCCCTAGCACCCTGGGTGCTTGTGGGGTGGCAGAGTGAGTCCAGCACTGGGGCATGGGGGTTCAAAATTCCCCGGCATTGCGCTGCCAGGATCCTTGGGAGGGGCCCCTCGGGGGCCGACCTAGGTTAAGTTTTAGGCCCCAGGAGTCCAGCAGGCCCCTTCTGCCAGCTCTGCGGCAGGCGGAGGGGCAGGCCGAGGTGAGGGCACTGGCGAGAGGGAGTGTGGGCCCAAGCATTTTGGCGCGGGGGGCCTTCGAAGGTCACCGGGGGCTTGGAGGGCCCTGCCCATTCTCTCGCCCTGAAAGACTGGCGGCGCCCCTAGCAGCCTGGGTTGCTGCGGGGCGGCAGGGTGACTCCGGCGCTGGGCTCGGGGGTCCCCAATCCCCGGCGTTGTGGCACCAGGCCCCTTGGAGGGGCCCCTCGGGGGCCGACTAGGGTTAGGGTTCGTCCCCAGGAGGCCGGCAAGCCCAACGCTAAGTGGTTCTGGCAATGTAACAAAAATGCCATACACTTATCTGTAAGAAATAACAGTGTACAGGAACCCTCATAGCCCTAACATCATCCTTTGTGAATATGGAAGCCAGCCCCAAAGTGGTCGTGGAAGTCTGACGAACGCGCTAAGCACTTTTCTCTGAGTCCGACCACAATATACAGGGAAAGACCAATGTACATCATCTTTCACGAGTAGGAAGCATTAATGAAAATGTTCTGGAATTTCGAGGACTCTGACCCATCCTTATTGGTAATAAACCACCGTGTACAGGAAAACACCTTCAACTCTCATCACCTCCTCAATCCTGATTCCGATTCAACTTTGGGTGTGTAGGACTAGGGAAATGTCCACATCTTATTGCTAAGAAAGAACGATGTCAGGGTAATGCCCTTCAAGTCACCTCAGCCTTCCTGAAGACGGAAGCAGGAATCAAGGTGGTTATGTTACCATGAGGTAAAGAAGATGAGCATATAAGTGAGAAACAACAGTGGGCAGGACATCTCTTCCAAGGAACATTATCTTTGCTTAATGTTGAATCCCTATGGTAAGTGGTTGTGGGCATTTGTGAGGTCAAAATCTTAAGTGTTTTGTAAAACTTCTTGGCCATTCACAGATAAGACTAAGGTAGTTGGGGACTCCTAGGCAGTGATTTGTCCACTGTCAAAAATATGAAAAGATAAAAGAGACAGATGAGGTCTCCTCAGGCATTGTCCTTTATCCTCATCCTCTGTGAGGATGGCCATCTCTGGACAGCTCAGTGGCAGGGTCTCATTCACAGTGGGGGCATCTGTTCCTCACAGACATCAGGCAGGGAAATGGATTTGGTTCTCTGTGCCAGCCCAGCCACAGCTGAGTGTCACAGCACCCTCTCGTGGGCTCATAAGAGTTTCACTGTCACCAGGCAGGTCATTGTATTTGATAAACCACTGTGAGAGTTTGCAATTGCCTTCATCTGCAACCTCCTAGAGGCAAATTCAGATCTCTGGTACCATGTGAAGTCATGTGAAGGCATTGTGAGAAAGTGTCCTTTTGCTTAAGAAAAACATGGCTGGGACTCCTGGCTGTCTCACCAGTTAAACATGTGCCTTTGGCTCAGGTTATGATCCCAGGGTTCTGGGATCGAGCCCGGGCTCCCTGCTCAGCAGGAAAGGAGGTTGGGAAATAGCTTAGAACCCACAGAGAATGTGAATAAAGGGGAGTGAAATGGAACTTGGTCTGTGTTTGGCTTTAGGGATTGGAAGTTAGTTTTTTCTCAATTGTGATTGTTCTTGAAACAGAAAAGCTGTATTTTTTTTTACCTTTAATTTTTTTCTAATAATTTTCATTATGATATGTTAGTCACTATACAGTATTTCCTTAGTTTTTGATGTAGTGTTCCGTGATTCATTATTTGCATATAATACCCAGTTCTCCATGCAATATGTACCTTCCTTAATACCCATCACTGGCCCATCCCAATCCCCCACCCCTCTCCCCTCTGAAGCCCTCAGTTTGTTTCCCAGAGTCCATAGTCTCTCGTGGTTCATTCCCCCTTCTGTTTAGGGTCCATTGTCTAAAGGGACAAACAGTGGAAGTTCACCAAATATAAGATCGAAATTGAATTGTTCATTATAGATGCCACCACGTAGTTCCCAGACATTTCATTCTACTGTAGTAATTCATTATACCTGTGCAGGTGCACGTGGAAGACAATTGATGCATGCAGAGTGGTAATAAAACACGCCCCTCAGTAGTAGAATAATAGGGGATGCATATGTGTAAAATTATTCGACTACAGCTTCCATGCTTTCCCTTTGGTTCCTTATTATCTATGAAATTGGACAATTCTTGTTCTCTAGGCTTAAACCTCATTGTCAGTATTTAGAGTTTTTCAATGCTGATCTTCTCCTGTATAAGTTACCAAAAACCTAAAATATGTATGAACTTTAAAAAACGCTATATTGAAAATGACAGCAGGGAAGTTCCATTTTGTGAATATTGTGTCAATGGATCTCTATTTTGACATCAGTGTTCATTAGAAATGATGACATTTCATGTGAGTATAAATATCAATGTGAAAAAGAAAAGGTAGGAAGAACCTTGAATGTTTAAGTAATTGGTGAAATGACAGGTGTGTGTGTGTGTGTGTGTGTGTGTGTGTGTGTAATTGATTTTCAGTGAATGGTTCAGCTACTTGTAGGGCCTCCGAGGGAGCCCAGGTGAACCTTTCAATGAGTTGGTATCTGTTTTCAGAACATGGGAATCTCTTAGTCCAATAGTCAATCAGGCAAGCTTTGAGGTCTTGAAGAGTTTCAGTCCTCAGCGATGGTGTTGCAGACCCTTGTGAGCAAACCCTAGGATATGCTCAGAGCCCTCATTAGCTGGTACCAACGAGTGACGATTTCAGACAACATTTCCCAAAGAAGTACCTCTTGAGTCTCTGTCCTTCTCAGTTCCTTACACTTCCTTACACTAGTTATGTGATCAGTGTGTTTCAGGATAATCCCCACATGTGATTTTTGCTATTTCCTACTAGTCCTATCTGTTTCTCATCTTCTTCTTTTATGATAGGGGTTGGGAAGCAACCTGTGTGGTGTAGGAAGGGGTGTGGTAGCTGTCTGCCTTCAGAGGACCGAATGATGCCTAGAAATTGTACTGTAGTTTGAGGTCAATTGTCCATCCATCCTCTGAGTGTCAGGAATTCCATCACTTTACTTTGATGCTAGTCTGTTCTTCAAGCTGTCCTCAGAAATAAGGACGTCATCCATCTAGGGAATACTGGTTTGTGTGTATGTTTTCATTTTAGGAAAGGCCTTGCTGTGCCTGAAAATAATACTGTAGAGCACCCTTTCCTGTTCATATTGGCCATCAGTCAATCTTTTGTGAAGTATTTGTTTATAAATAGTCTTTTTATGTTTGATGAGCAGGAATTCTTTATTGACAAGTCTTTGTCAGTGTGTGTATTGCAAATCTGTACTTCCCAGCCTGCGGTTCACCTTTTCATTTTCTTGTGGTCATAAGATAAGGAGAAATGTCACATTTTTATGAAGTCCCACTGAATTCTTTTAAATGGTTAGTGCACCCTATGTCCTACCCCAAGATTGACAGGTTCTATATTTTCTTTCAGAAACTGTCCAATGGGAAGCACAATCCATCTCAAATTTATAAATTGCATTTTTAATTCTAATAGGGTATATAGACTGTTTTGGATTTTCTATGTATACAATCGTATTATCTGTGAATAGTCACAATTATCCCCTCAATTCTTATACTTTTTGTTTCTCTTGCCTTCTAACACTGGTAGACTCTCCGATGCCACGATGAATAGAGCAGCATTGTTTGAAGATTTTAATATACCTTTCTCAATATCTGACAGAAAAAGCAGACAAAACATTGGTAACAAATGTGACCTAATTGACATATAGGGAACATTCCATAATAAGTGCAGAATATATTATTTTCAAGTGGTCATAGACTCTTTACCCAAATAGATGATAGGTGGGGCCATGAATCAAGGCTACAAATGTTAAACCCTGAAATTAACTAGGTTCTATTCCTAGACCACAGGGGAATTGAGCCACAGTCTTAGCGAAAAGAAAACCAGGAAGTCTTTCAATGTTTAAAAATTAAATGGAACTTTGCTACATATCCTAAAGGTCAGAGAGGGAATCTCAATGGAAATTCTGAACCTTTTCTACATGAGGGCTCACACACAATGGCACTTTCTTTGTGAAGAGCATAATAATAACCTAGACAGGAGTTGAGCCTTAAGTCAGAGTTCTGCCTGCCCCAGCCACACCTGGCAGCCTTGGCCTGTGGTCCCCCTCAGCTGTCCTTTCTGGTGGCCCTGAGCTAAGGGGGTCAACATGGCCATATGGAAATGGGAAGCTCCCCACTCATAGTGATGGCAGTGCCCCCTCCCCAGCTGCCCTTTCTGGTGGCTCTGAGCTAAGGGGGTCAACATGGCCGTATGGAAATTAGAAGCTCCCCACTCTTAGTGATGACGTTGCTATTGTATCGTCCTCACCAGTCCAACAACATGATTTCTGAGTGAAATATGACACAAGAGCGACTTCTTGGCCTTCCTTCAGGTTTGAAAATCATCTGGTGAGTCATCTATTAGAAATATGGATTCAACATGTGTTCTTTCTTCTGGAAAAGAAATAGACCCAATAGCAATTATGGCTTCCTGAGCACCTGTTCTTGAGAGACATCATACTGGCTCTTTGTAGCATTCTGCCTCTTAAACTTCTCAACTAGGGTGTAGATATTTGTAGGCACATTTTCAGGTGGTTAGACAGGGACTCGGATGATATGAGTCACAGAGGATTTTAGTGTCAGAAACCTAAGTGGGATCCCCAAATTGACTCCAAATCCCTTGTTGTTCCATACAGGGTACTATTTCCCTCTTATCTCTGGTCTTCTCGATCTGGAAACCTATCAAGTATCAGGATTTTCTTGTCATGTGGACAACTGGAACGAATTCAGCGGGCCTTTTCACCTCTGCCCATGGTGTTCATTAAGATCATTATCTCAGTGGAGGACCTCTGGGTAAGATACTCAAAGATCCTTAGGAATAGAGACAGTATAATATTTTTCTGGTATTAAAGTTACTGAAACCAACTATCTTTCTTAGTCCGTTCAAGCTCTGGTATGTTCAGAGGGTGCTGTAAAACAGGTCTGAAATAGTATTTAAAAACACTCAGCTCAGCCTCTTCTACAACGTGAGCCAATGCTTATAAACATGGCTAAAATATTCCCTTACCTACGATGACTTCCCAGCCATCCTAGTGTTTATATGGTATGACTGTGACTTACATTAGTCAACATTTGCAGAGAAAGAACTTAGTGCATCCAGGGGGCACTTCATGTTGAAATTAGTTTGTGACAACGAGCTACTGTGTTTTATTCTGCAGTCCAAGGGAATGGTGCCAGACATCTCTAAGGTGTCTAGCAGTTCTACAATTCCGATTTTAAGTGGTCTGTGTGCTTCAGAGATTTGGGCAGGAAAAGGGCAGGAGTCCAGAGACTGTGAACACTTCTGTTACCTGTGCTGACCATGGAGCAGGTAGCCTCCTGTGGGCATCATTTTGATTTCTTGGTACTCTTGTGAAAGGTGCTTTTGTCTCAAATTCCTCCTTTTTAGGAGTAATTATAATGATGAAAGTAATTTTTATCTTATATCATCTGTGGGCCCTGATCCTGGGATCCCAGGGAAGCTATCCTTTAACATTTTACCTGGCTCAAAATGACTAGGCAACACCTCAAAGCATGGGCCTTGTTTCTGCCCCAAGCACGTTGTACATCTGCTTTGAGAAGAAAACAATAACCAAAAATGCCAACATAAAGATAAGAAAAAATAAAGAACCTCTCTGGCTCCCATAAGATTAAAGTCATACTGACATGTACATAGTGAAAACATAAGAAAGAGTCTGTCACTTTCTGGAATCTAAGAAGATCCTCATTGTGGTGTGTAACTCTGTATGTAAAACAAAACAGAAAAAAATATATAAGCCTGCCCCAAAAGTTCCTTCCCCGGAGCACTCCCTTCTTGGTGAAGATTGTGTCTGCCAGGCAGCTGTCCTGACTTGGGTTTGAATAAAGGTCTCTTCCTTTCTCTCTAAAATGTTTTTAAAAGTTCATTCACGCAATGTCGACAATAACAGTGTTTTCTATTTAAGTGAGAAATAAATGTTCCACTCTAGTTGCATTGGGAATAGATGAATTGAGGGTTTCTTTAGAAGAGTAAGTCTGCTTTCCAGAAAAGGCAAGGTCATTGGTCTATTGAGAATGAAGATAATTACTGCTAAACAACATATATGTGTTACCCCTTCGCCCAGAAACCGAAGCAGATGTGCAGGCTTTAGGTCAGAGGTGCCTTCTTCTCCCCACCTGACAGCAATTCTCTGCTCTGGCTCCAAGAAACCCGAGGTTTTGAACATCACCATCTGAGTCAGTGAGGCAGCTTGTCACAGGACGCCAGTGTTCAGAGAAAGCGCAGGTATGTTTGGCAAAATGTCCTAACTATGTCAGGGCTGGAGGTAAAACCTCTCATTATCCCAAAACCTCCTGGGCTTTTCTCTTTTCTCTAGTTGAGCGACAAAGTAAAATGGAAGTAGCTGTCAGCATTCTGGGTTTGGTGCAAGAATTACTTAGTTTCCCTGCAGGTAGAACTTTGCAGGGGATCACAATTTCTCTGTCCATTTATTGCTTACAAATGTATTTTGACCATCTGTTTCCTAGGAACCCTCTTTTATTAGAAAGGGAAGGTGAGATTCACTCTGTGCCTGTTTGTAACATCTAATTTGTTCCTTCATCTAACAGTGTTTATTCAATTGGGCCTACGATATGGTTGAGTGGCCAGCATCTAGAGTTAGGTGGCTTTATTCATCTGATACAGACTTGGGTGATGTCATTTGACAAAGGTGATGTTTCATCATTGATTAGTTTATCCATCAGAAGAGTTAAAGTTAGGGTGAAGGGAAAATTCAAAATTATCCAAAGCGGCCTGTTCCTGTTTAAAAGTTGAGCTTGTCTTTCTAGTTTTACTAAATGTATTATCTCGATATTTTGAGGTGCCATATTCTCTCTGTAGTTTCTTTGGTGGTGGAGTCAGAAGGAGAGTCTGGGAATTCTTTGGGATAGTTAAATGCTGGTGGCTTCAAGGGGCTTGGCGTCAGGAGCCTTGGGGTGAAGTCTGCAACTGCTTGCCTGATCCTGGGTGCATCTCCCAGAGGTTTTGTTTCCTCTTATGAAATTGCCGGCAGATAATGTTCTGCTTGAAGGGGAACCCTCCCATCCTGTTGGTGGCAATGCAAAGTGGTGCAGCCAGTCTGGGAACCAGTTGGGGGTTCCTCAAAAAGTTAAACATTGAACAACCCCATGATCCAGCAATTGCTCTCCTAGGTATTTACCCAAAGGATAATAAATTGCAGATTCAAAGGGGGAACATGCACCATGATGTTTATAGCAGCAATGTCCACAGTAGCCAAACTATGGAGAGAATCCCAAAGTCCATGCACTGATGAATGGATAAAGCAAATGTGGGATACATATATATATATATAATGGAATATGACCCAGCTTCAAAAAGAATGAAATCTTACCATTTGCAAGGATGTGGATGGATCTAGAGTGTATTAAGCTAAGCAAAATCACTGAGGAAAGACAAATATCCTATGCTCTCACACTTGTGGAATTTCAGAAAGAAAACAGAGGAACAGAGTTGAAGCGTGATGAGAGAGGCAAACAAGGCAATAGACTCAACCTTGGAGAACAAACTGAGTGTTGCTGCAGGACAGGGGCATAGGGTAAGAGTTAAATGGGTGAGGGGTATTAAGGAGGGCACTTGTGATGAGCACCGGGTACTCGATGCAGGTGAGGAATCACTAAATCCTACCCCTGAAGCGAATATTCCATCGCATGTGAACTAACTGGAATTTAATAAAAGAAGAATGGAAAAAGTGTTCTGCTTCATGAAGAGTGAGGTAAAATTGTAGTGATTTGGGCTGTAGTCTTCTCTAGATGATAGTTGTAAAACACCCTGTTGTAGGATACACTAGTTGCTTATCACATAAGGAGTCCTCAGAAAGCTGCAATGAAAGATTCACGTCTCAGAGCATGTTCATGTTCCACTGATATGTTACAGTTTGCACAGGTAGGAAAGAAGGTGAGAGAAAGGCAACAGAAGGGGAAAGGAGGTGTGAACCTTTCATTACTTAGTGTTATAGCTTTCTCATGAAAGCCTTGCGCCAGTGTGATTTTGGAAGCAGAGAGGTAATCCGGGAGCTTTGCAGGAGACGGGGGAGTTCCAGGTCTGGGTAAAGCTGACAGGGGTCCCAGAGGAGAGATGAAAACATTCTACAGTAGGGTGTGGGCAGGGTGGGCTCCAGGGGTGGCTGTGGTCTCCTGGGTGAGAGTTGTGACAGGTGAGGGCTGTGTGCAAGTTCCTGGCTGAGGACAAGTGAGGCACAGGCGGAGAGCTGGCAGAGAACCTTCTTCTGGGCCACCAGCCTCACCCAACACACACAGCCTCAACTTCTGTCTCTGACACTCCAATTCAGACTTCTCCGAAGGTGAGTGAGAACACATCAAGAGCATTCTGAACAGAAGGGAAAGCATGTGCAAAGGCTCTGGGGCAGGAGAATTCCAGGTATGTCCAGGAGCAGCAAGAAGGCCCTGTGGCCACAGGAGACAGCTTAGGACATGAGCTCAGAAAGGTGACAGAGGGTGACAGAAAGCCATTCCAGGGCTATAACCCCATAAGACCCTGTTTCACTGGGCCATCCTGGCGACAGTGTTGAGAACAGATGACAGAGGGTTGAAGATGGCAAGGCAGGTCAATGACGAAGCTTTTCCAGGTACTCAGGCACTGTGGACCAGACAGGTGGCCTTGGATGGAGTGGTTAGACCTATCCCGGTCCATTTTGAAGATACAGCTCACAGGATTTGCTGATGGGTTTGCTATTAGGAGCAGGAGAATGGAGGAATTGGGGTAACTCCCAGCTGTTGTGGGTTGTCCTGATCTAGGGGAAGGAGAGGGTTTCTGGGGGTAGGAGGTAGTCCGTGTTCCGCATGCTGAGGAAGGTGCCTTTCCCGGTGGGTCTGCTGAGGTTTTTGTCTGGGAGAACCTTTCACATATCCTCCCTCAGCAATGCTTAAGTACAAGTATCCCCCACTTTTTAAACGTTTACAGTAAGACACTGGGCATTCTTGAAAGAACTACGTTTATTACCCAGCGTCAGTAAGAGGAAGATACCTGAAGAGGATTTCCCTCTTATGAAAAAAGGTGAACAGTGAGAATCGCGTTCAGCATCTGTTTGGGGGAGAAGCAGGACAGAGGAGGCGTGCACCCTAACCAGCTCCTTCCGCTTGGAACCGCACTCCGCATCCAGCCACCAGCACTTTGAATTGTGTCTGTGAGCCTCTGCTGTGCTTTATCTTCATTTATGCTGGTCCTCCGTTAGAAACTTGTGTCGTGAGGCCTAAGAAAAGCCAAAGAGAAGGAATTTTGGAGTCTGAGGACACTGTCTAATTGTTCCGTGTAAATTAATGGCCATTCCTTCTTGACACCATTTCTGCTGTGCAAGGTTTCTCAGAAGCCCTGTACTTTCAAAGAGCAGGGAAACCTATACCCCATGCTGTGGGGTTAGTTTTAGTCTCCATGCTGGACAGAACATTTCATGACTGTCGGATTTTCTCACTCAAACATTGAGACTTTGACCGCCTTCACCCGTTTCTACCACCCCATCCCCGAATCTGGCACCTACAAATCTGCTCTCAGTATCCATGTGTTCAGTATTTGTTTATTCCATGTGGAATGTACATGAGAGCATCCGGTATTGGTCTTTCTGTGTCTGAGTTACTTGGCATAAGGCCCCCAAGGTCTGTGTTTCCATGTCTGGTTCTTGTGAATAATGCTGCAGTGAACGTGGGAGTGCATCTGTCTTTTTGAGGCAGTATTTTTGTGTTCTCTGAATCAATACTCAGTAGAGCCATTACTGGGTCATGGGGTAGTTGTATTTATTTTTTCAGGAACCTCCATACCGTTTGTCACAATGCCTGCACCAATTTCTATTCCCACCAACAGTGCACAGTGTCTCTTCGTCTGCACACCCATGACCCCACTTTTTGTCTGTCTCTGGGACAATTGGTGTTCCAGCAGTTGTGAGGGGATAGCTTATTTTTGGTTTGACTGATGTTTCCCTGACGATGATTAGTGATGTCGAACAACTTCTTCTGTCTGTTGGCACCTGTGTGCCATCTTTGGAAAGTATCTATTCACATATTCCCCCCATTTCTTATACCGTTTTTTTTTATTGTTTTGATTTGTATGAGTGTTGTGTGTATTTTGGATATTAGCGTCTTCTCACACATGATTCACAGATATTTTTTTCTTATTGGGTCAGTGGCCTTTTAAGTTTTTGCTGGTTTCTTTTGCCATGTGGAAGATTTCAGTTTGATGTTGTTCCACTTGTTTATTTTTGCTTTTGTTGCCTTTGCATTTGGTGTCTGATCTGAAGACTCTTTGCCAAAACTAATGTCGAGAGACTTAGTACCTGTGTCTTCTTGGAGGTTTATGGATTCAGGTCTTATGTTCAAATCATTCATCCATTAAAAATTTTGTGTGTGGTGTAAGAAAGTGACCCAGTTATATTCTTCTGCATTTAGTGTCCAGTTTGCCTGTTACCGCTCACTGAAGGGACAGTCCTTCCCTCATGGCATATCTTCTGCTGCTGTGTTGTAAGTTAGGATCATCTACGTGTGGGTAAGTTTCTGAGCTTTCTGTTCTGTTCCACTGACCTGGTGTCTGTGTTTATGCCAGTACCATCCTGTTTTGACGACAACATCTTTGTAATCTAGCTTGAAATCCAGGAGTGTGTTGACTGCACATTTCTTTCTCCAGGTTGCATTGGGTATTTGGGGTCTTTAGTGACTCCATACAATTTTAAGGACTATTTTCGATTTCCTCGAATAATGCCACTGGAATTCAGATAGGGATTTCATCACATCTGTCGATTGCTTTGGGTACGATGGACATGTTCACATAATTAACTCTTCCAGTTAAGGAGCATGGCGTATGCTTCCATTTGTTTGTGTTGCCTTCCAAATCTTTGACCCATACATTCCGCCCCCCTTGACACACATGTTTTTCGTTTCTTTTCTGCCATGTGTTGAGTGTACTATGTCTTTCTCATTTCTGGTTACTTTTATTCCTAGATTATTTTTGATGCAATTGTAAATGGCATTGCTTTTTAAATTTCTCTTTGCGATAGTGTGTCATCAGTATACAGAAATGCAAGAAGTTGGGTCATCTCGGTGGCCCCATAGGTGAAGCGTCTGCCTTCAGGTCAGGTCATGATCTCAGAGTTATGGGATTGAGCCCCGTGTTGGGCCCCCGCTTAGCAAGGGTCTGCTTCTCCCTCTTTCTGACACTCTCCCTGCTCGTGCTTTTTCTCTTCCTGTCAAATAAATAAATAAAATCTGAAAAGAAATAAAGACAATAGGTCTCTGTATATTGACATTATATCCTGCAGCTTTCTTGAATTTGTTTATTCTAACAGTTTTTTTTTTTTGTGTGTGTGTGTGTGGAATCTTTCGGGATTTCATGTCATTTGCAAATAGTGACAGTTTTCCTGTATGGATTTCATATCTTTCTCTTTCTTTAAAATGATGTTAGTCACCCTACAGTACTTCATTTGTTTTTGATGTAGTGTTCCATGATTCATTGTTTGCATATAACACCTAGTGCTCATTATGACACGTGCCCTCCTTAATACCCATCACCAGGATAACCCATTCCCCTACCCTCCCTTTCTGCAACCTTCAGTTTGTTTCCCAGTGTCAGTAGTCTCTCATGGTTCATGTCCCCCTCTCATTCCCCCTCTTCACTTTTCCTCTCCTTCTCCTAATGTCCTCCATGCTATTCCTTCCATTCCACATAGGAGTGAAACCATATGGTAATTGTCTTTCTCTGCTTGACTTAATTTCACTTAGCATAATCCCCTCCTGATCCATCCACGTTGGTGCAAATGGTGGGTATTCATCCTTTCTGATGACTGGGTAATATTCCATTGGACAGATGAACCACATCATCTTTGTCCATTCATCTGCTGAAGGACATCTTGGCTCCTTCCACAGTTTGGATATTATGGACATTGCTGCTATGAACATTGGGATACTGGTGCCCCTTCTTTTCATTACTGTGTGTCTATGGGGTAAATACCCAGTAGTGCAATTTGTGGGTCGTAGGATAGCTCTGTGTTTAACGTCTTGAGGAGCCTCCATATTGTTTTCAAAAGTGGCTGTACCAGCTTGAATTCTCATGAGTAGTGTAAGAGGGTTCCCCTTTCTCCACATCACCTCTGACTTTCTTTTATTTCCTGTCTTGTTAATTTTTTTTCAAGATTTTATTTATTTATTCCACAGAGATAGAGAAAGCCAGCGAGAGAGGGAACACAAGCAGGGGGAGTGGGAGAGGAAGAAGCAGCATCATAACAGAGGAGCCTGATGTGGGGCTCGAGTGCATAATGCCAGGATCACGCCCTTAGCTGAAGGCAGACACTTAACCGCTGTGCCACCCAGGTGCCCCCTGCCCTGTTAATTTTAACCATTCTAACTGGTGTAAGGTGGTATCTCATTGTCGTTTTATTTGTATTTGCCTGATGGCAAGTGATGTGATGCATTTTTTCATGTGTCTGTTGGCCATTTGTATGTCTTCTCTGGAGAAGTATCTCTTTGTGTCTTCTGCCCATTTTTTGGGCGTTGAGTTAGAGAAGTTCTTTATAGATCTTGGATACCAGCCCTTTCTCTGTAATATCATTTGCAGATATCTTCTTCGATTCCATAGGTTGCCTTTTTGTTTCGTTGATCGTTTGCTTTGCCGAGCAGAAGCTTTTTATCCTGATGAAGTGCCAATAGTTCATTTTTGCTTTTATTTCCTTTGCCTTTAGAGACGTGGCTTGCAAGAAGTTGTTGTGTCCAAGTTTGAAGAGTTCTTTTGATTTTGATATGAGACAGGAATCCAGTATCTTATTTTCCTGATTGTATTTGAGTCTTCTGTCTTTGTTGGTGAGTCTAGCTAAGTTTGTCAGTTTTGTTTATCTTTCCAAAAAGGCAGCTTTCATTTTCATTGTTTATTTTTTTGTCTTTTTAGTCTCCATTGGATTTCTTTATGCATTCCTTTTTCTTATTTCCTTATTTCTACTAATTTGGGGCTTTGTTTGTTGTTTTTTTTCTACTTCTTTACCATATAAATCAGGTTGTTTATTGGAGAGCATTCTCATGGATTGATGAAGACTTGAATTTCTATGAATGTCCCCCATAAAGCTACTTTTGCTGCATCCCATAAGTTTTTGTAGTTTGTCTTTTGCATCAGTGTCAAGGTACTTCTAAAAATTTTTTTGATTTCTTCTTTGACTGTTGGTTGTTCAGTAGCATGTTGTTAAGTCTCCACATATTTTTTTAAGATTATTTGAGTATCTGACAGAGAGTGAGACAGCGAGAGAGGGAACGCAAGCAGGGGGGTAGGGAGAGGGAGAAGCGGGCTTCCCACTGAGCAAGGAGCCTGCTTCGGGGCTAGATCTCAGGATCCTGGAATCACGACCTGAGCTGAAAGCAGATCCTTAACGACCGAGCCACCCAGGCCCCCCAATCTCCACCTATTTTTGACAGTCCCATTTTTTTCTTGAGACTGATGTCTAGTTTCATATCATTGCGGTTGGACAAGATTTGAAGCAGAAGGTGAAGAGAGCATTCAGATGAAAGGTTTCTTTCCTGGAGGGTTTTCTGAGGGCAGACCATGAGTTCACTGGGGATGGAGGATGGTTTTGTGAGACGGGGGTTGGGGTTAACCCTTGTTAGAATTACTGACTACTACCATGCAGGCTGTGTGCTACTGTTCACACCATAGTCCTGATGGACTTGTACTTCATTAGAAATATTTTCTAGGAGGTGTAGGCATAGCCTTCTCTAAAAGAAAGGTGCCATGTGGGTTTATGGAATGACCCCAGGTCAGCAACCAGGATGTATGGTATTGTGGGGGATCAGAAACAGGCTTTCTGTGGGAAGTGACAGAAATGGGGTATGGTGAGCTCCATGACCATAGGTGAGGTCCCGAGTGACCCACTGGGTGTTGGGTTCTGTGGATCTGTCTCATCAGGTGCTGTGGAATTCAGGGACACCCTCCTGTCTGTGGATTTGTATGGAGACAGGTAGGCATCAGTGTCTGGCCAGGCACGAGGGTCGCACTGGACCACCACCAGAGGCGCAGCGTGCGGGGGAGCCACTGCTTGGTTTCCACGAAAGCTGACCAGGGTCTGTGACTGTGATTCCTAGCAGCTGCAAGGGGAGAGGAGGCCGGAGGTGGTGCACACTTCCTAGAGTTGTGGTCAGGACTAGTCTGGAACCGACTGAAGTCAGCCACACCTGGCACAGAAGGCACCCAGTCAGTGTAGCTGTGGGCACTGCTCCGATGGTACTTCAGGCTGGCTCAATGCTGCCACCTCCTGCTTTTCATCATCATCTTCAAGGTCATGTGCCTCTGCTCTTGCCCCATGGCCTCCGGGGTATTGTCCGTCCTCCATCTGGCCCTCGTCCCTGGTGCCCTGTGCAGTCCGATGCCAGGTAGCCTTCTCGAGACAAACATCTGGCCCTGATGGAATACTTCCATGGATCTCGTGTGATGCGAGGTTGATGCCCTGCCCTGGAAGAGGGCTGCAGTTTCCCAATCAGGAGAGCCATGTCTCCCTTTTCAGCATGGCCTCCCCTCCCCTCAGTCTTCTTCAGGGAAACTCTCCCAATTCCTGAGACAACAGCTCTGAACTTAAAAATGAATGTTATTTTACATATCTCTATGCCTTAGTTCATCTATGGCATGTCTTTCAACCCCATTAGTGGTTTTTTTTTTAGCAGTTCTGAAGGGCTGTCTGCTCAAGGAGGGGATAACCTGGGTGGGGCAGCTTTCCCTCTCATCTCCCTCAGCATGTCTCTGAGCGCTGGGGACAGCTGTCCCACTGAGGATTGAGGGACCCGAGACAGCCCATCCTGAGCCCAGGTTGTGTCAGCTCATAGACTGATGCGTGTCGGAGCGGTGGGCAGATGGCATGGGCCAGGGGCAGGCAGTGTCTCCTTCTCATTCCTTCCCTCCCTTCCTCCCAGAGGTAGCTCAGAGAAGCCTTCAACCCCTGCATCTCCAGATCCTTTGACCTGTGCCTCATGTGTTCAGCTGGTGACCTTGGAGTTTCGCATGGATTCTACCTCCCGTACCCTCTCCCGTAGCAGTTCCTGGATCAGGGGAGGGTTCCGACCCTTGTCTGTTTTTGATCTTCTTCCTGTCCCGCACCAAGCCCACCCACCTTTGCATCTTCCATGTATGTGCTTGGAAGCACGCCCATCCACAGGGAACCTATTAGCCAAATGGATCCAGGCAATGAACATTGAAGTAGAGATCCAGGATCCATAATAAACCTGCTCTGAAACCTGTCCCAAAGTCTGTGACTCTCTCACACTGAAACAGAAACAATAATAGCTTTCTGGACTGTGAAGTGACATGTGTCTCTACTTCCAATCTTGAATGCATAGGTGGTGAGCCTGGACAGAAAAGGACCATGGCTCCCGTGGGCTGGGATCCACGGTAAGAGCTCAGTTAAATATGAATTTGAGGCATGGAGTGAATAATTATTGTAGAGTGAATCCTCCCAAGTAGGGCTTATGCACATTGCACAGGAAAAGTTTTTTCAAAGAGGTTCCTGAAAGAGAAATATTTTTAAAAAATTTATTTTAATTCCAGTAGAGCTAACATACAGGGTTACATTCGCTTCAGGTGTACAATAGAGTGATTCAGTAATTCTATATATTACTCAGTGGTCATCAAGAAAAGCGTCCTCTTAATCCCCTTCATCTATTTCACTCATCCCTCTATCCACCTCCTCTCTGGTAACCATCCGTTTGTTCTCTATTGTTAAGAGTTTGTATTTT
This sequence comes from Ursus americanus, assembly GCF_024610735.1. Lineage (NCBI taxonomy): Eukaryota > Metazoa > Chordata > Mammalia > Carnivora > Ursidae > Ursus > Ursus americanus. The sequence continues at coordinate 529,173 of NC_142141.1, read as the reverse complement.
GGTGCGTCTCCTTTTTCTCTTTTAGTTATTCATTTTTGTTTGTTTCTTCAATTCCCCATAAGAGTGACATCGTATGGTATTTGTCTTTCTCTGACTGACTGATTTTATTTAGGATAGTACTCTCTAGCTCCATCCATGTGTCTGCAAATGGCAAGGTTTCATTCTTTTTCAAGCCGAGTAATACTCCATTGTATGTGTGTGTGTGTGTGTGTGTGTGTGTGTGTGTGTGTGTGAGTACACACATCTATCATCTCATTTGTCAATTTTTCTACAGACACTTGGGTTGCTTCCATATTGTGATATTGTAAATAATGGTGCAAGAAACATAGGGGTGCACGTATCCTTTTACGTTACTGTTTTCCTATTCTTTGGGTAAATACGAGTAGTGTGATTGTTGGATCGTAGGGTAGTTCTATATTTAATTTTTTGAGGAACCTTCATACTGTTTTCCACGGTGGCCACCACAGTTTGCATTCCCACCCACAGTTCGCTAGGATTCCCCTTTATCCACATCCTCCCAACACCTGCTCTTTGTTGTGCTTTTGATGTTAGCCATTCTGACAGGTTTGAGGTATTACCTCATTTTCCTTTGGATTTACATTTTCCTGATGATGAGTGATGGTGAACATCTTTTCACGGGACTGTTGGCCATTTGTATTTCTTCTTTGGAGAAATGTCTGTCCATGTCTTCTGCCTATTTTTTAACTGGAGTATTTGTTTTTTGGGGGGTCGAGTAGTATCAGTTGTATATGTTTTGGACACTATCCCTTCATTGCATATGATCTTTGCAAATATCTTCTCCCTTTGAGTAGGTTGTCTTATTATTTTTACATTTTCATTGTTCTTCTGCCATGTGGAAACTTTTTATTTTGCTGTATTCCCAATAGTTTATTTATTTTTTTTTTTTTTAAAGATTTTATTTATTTATTCGACAGAGAGACAGCCAGCGAGAGAGGGAACACAGCAGGGGGAGTGGGAGAGGAAGAAGCAGGCTCCTAGCGGAGGAGCCTGATGTGGGACTCGATCGCGGAACACCGGGATCACGCCCTGAGCCGAAGGCTGACGCTTTAACGACTGCGCTACCCAGGCGCCCCCAATAGTTTATTTTTGCTTTCATTTCCTTTGCCTCAGGACACAGTCTAGAAAAACGTTGGTATGGTCCATGTCAAGAAGTTACTGTCTTCCCTCCTGTAGGATTTTTACGGATTCAGGTCTCATATTGAGGTCTTGAAACTGTTTTGTGTTTGTCTTTATTGTGTAAGAAAGCAGTCTAATTTCATTCTTTTGTGCGTAGCTGTGTAGTTTTCCCAACACCATTTGTTGTAGAGACCGTCCTTTTCCCTTTTGATATCGTTGCTTGCTTTGTGGAAGATTCATGGACCATATAATTGTGGGTTTCTGTCTGAACTTGTATCCTGTTCCTTTGGTCGCTGTGTCTATTTTTGTACCGTACTGTCTTGTTAGGATGACTGCAGCTTTGTAGTATAACCTGAAATCTGAAATTGTGAGTCCTCCAGCTTTGTTTTTCTTTTCCACATTGCACTGGCTGTTTGGAATCTTTAGTGGTTCCATATAAATGTTTAGGATTGTTTATTCAAGGTCTTTTGTTCTTTAATTTAAATTCAATTAGCCAACTTACAGTACACCATTAGTTTCAGATGTAGTCTTCAATAAATTTTCAGTCGTGTGTAACACCCAGTGCTCATTGTATCGTGTGACCTCCTTAATGCTACTCACCCAGTTACCCCCCCCAACTTCTCCTCCAACAATCATCAGTTTCTTATGATAGTAAAGAGTCCATCATGGGTTTTCTCCCTCTCTGATGACTTCCCATTCTATTTTCCCTTCCTTGTCCTATGGTCTTCTTCCTTGTTTCTGATATTCCACATAGGAGTGAAAGCATATGATCATTGTCTTTCTTTCATTGGCTTATTCCACTCAGCATAATACCCTCCAGCTCCACCCAGGTCGGTGTGATGGTAAGTATTCATCCTTTCTGATGGCTGAGTAATATTCCATTATATATATGATCCACATCTTCTTTATCCATTCATCTATCCATGGTCATCTGCACTCCTTCCACAGCTTGTCTATTATGGATATTGCTGCTATGAACTCTGTGGTGCATGTGTCCCGTCTTCACTACCTGTCTCTTTGGGGTAAATACCCACTAGTGCAATTGCTGGGATATAGGGTAGCTTTATTTATAACTTCTTGAGGAAACTCCGTACCATTTTCAAGAGTGGCTTCACTGAACTGCATTCGTACAGGGGTGTAAGAGGGTTCCCGTTTCTCCACATCCTCTCCAACATGTATAGTTTCATGTCTTCTTTTTTTTAGATTTGGCCTCGTGTGATATGGCATGTATAGGGGTTTAGATTTGCATTTCCCTTAAGCGAAGTGATATGAAGCATTTATGCTTGTATCTTTTGGTCACCAGTACTTCGTCATCAGTGAAGTGACTTCACATTTTAATCCATCTCAAGACCTAAAGCTGGGTAAGGCACTGAACCTGGATAATGCCATCAGTTGGAAGTGTGGAGAATTTCAAAAGATCTCCGTGGAGAGCAAGTTCCAAGTTCAGTGTGAAGCTACTAATTGGATCCAGGGACATCTCTGAAAGTGGGGGTTGCCTGGGATGGGCTGAAGGGGGACCCTCTGATTTTACTATGAATCCTTGCTGCAGCCCCAAATGACAGTTTCCTGCTGTGGGGCAGGCTGAGTCCTCTAGTCGTGCAGAGGTGAGCCCAATGCCTGGTGCCTTGGAGGCAGGCAAACGGGGAGGGACCCTCAGCAGAAGACCCAGGGTTAGGTTAGGCCTCAAGGACAGCAGGTCTGAACTGCCCAGTGCTCAGAGAACTCTCATGCCGAGTGAGATGAGGGCACAAGGGCGGGTGAGTGTGAGCCTTGGGTTTCATCCGGAAGGGCCCACAAAGGTCGGGGTTCACCAGAAAGGGCTCTCACGGTGTGCCCCAATTCTCTTGCCCTGACTGCTCTTTGTGCACCAAAATGGTACAGTTTACTGTGGGCTGCAGGCTGAGTCCTACGGTGGGGCTTGGGTGTCCCCAATCCCCCGGAGTGTGGTGCCAGGACCCTGGGGAGGGGCCCCTCTCTGCCCAACCTAGGGTAAGGGTTAGGGTCCAGGAGCCCGGCAGGGATATCTGCAGGCTGTGCGGTGAGCTTTGTGGAGGGCTGAGAGGAGGCCATGGGGGTGGGTGAGCATGGGCCTCAGGGTTGGGGCACGGGGGGCTGCCAAAGGTGGGGACGGGCTCCGAGGGCCTCCCCAAGTTCTTTTGCCCTGTAGGCTCCATAGAGCCCCAAGGGGCAATGTTTCCTATCGGGTGGCAAGCTGAGCCCCCGGTGGGGTATAGGTATCCCAATTCCCTGGGGCTGTGGTGTAAGGCTCCTGGGGAGACCCCCACACCCGCGGCCGACCTAGGGCTAGGTTTAGGCCCCAGGAGCCCCGCAGGCCCGATCTGCTGGCTGTATGTCGAGCTACACGGGCTGAGGTGACGGTGTGGGGAGGGTGAGCATGGGCCTCAGGGTTGGGGTGTGGGAGGCCGCCGAAGGTCGCTGGTGGCTCAGGAGTGCCCTCCTGGTTCTCCCGCCCTGAATGCTCTATGGCCTCCCAAGGCACACGGTTTCCTGTGGGGTGGCAGACTGAGTCCTGCTGTGGGGCTCAGGTGTCCTGAATCCCCGTGGCTGTGGCTCCAGACTCCTGGGGAGGGGCCCCTCCACAGATGAACTAGGGTTAGGGTTGGGGCCCAGGAACCCCGCAGGCCAGATCTGCCCACTATGTGGCAAGCTCCGCCGCGGGCTGAGGTGAGGGTGCAGGGTGGGGTGAGCATGGGCTTCAAGGTTGGGTTTAGGGATCACTGAAGTTCCCCGGGGGCTCTGGGGGCCCTCCTGGTTCTCCCGCCCTGAATGCTCTACAGCCTCCCAAGGGGCACGGTTTCCTGCGGGCTGGCAGGCTTTGTCCTGCAGTGGGGCTCAGGTGTCCCCAGTCCCTGGGGCTGCGGCACCGGGCCCCAGGGGAGGGGCCGTACCCAGCCGACCTAGGGTCAGGTCTAAGCCCCAGGAACCCGGCAGGCCTGATCTGCCGGCTCTGCGATGAGCTCGGTGGCAAGCTGAACGGAAGGTGTGGGGCAGGATGAGCGTGGGCCTCAGGGTTGGGGTATAGGGGGCCGCCGAGGATCGCTGGGGGCTCAGGGGGGCCCTACCAATTCTCCTGCATGGGATGCTCTGTGTCGCCGCAAGGGGCATGGTTTCCTGAGGGGTGGCAGGCTGAGTCCCGTGGTGGGGCTCAGGTGTACCCAACCCCGGGGGTTAGGGTACGGATTAGGGTATGGGTTAAGGTTAGGGTATGGGTTACGGTTAGGGTATGGGTGAGGGTAGGGGTTAGAGTTAGGGGAAGGAGAGGGTACGGGTTAGGGTTGGGTTTAGGGGTTACAGGTTAGAGGTTATGCGTTAGGGTACAGATAAGGGTTTAGGGTACGGGTTAGGGTTTAGGGTTTGGGGTTAGGGTGGGGTTAGGGTTGGAGTATGGGTTACGTTTAGGGTATGGGTTAGGGTTAGGGTACGGGTTAGGGTACGCATTAGGGTACGGTTTAGGGTACGTGTTAGGGTACGGCTTAGGGTAAGTGTTGGCGTACGGATTTGGGTACGGTTTAAGGTACGGGTTAGGGTTAGGGTATGGGTTAGGGTTAGGGTACAGTTTAGGGTTATGGTACAGGTTGGGTTATGGTTTAGGGTTGGGGTTAGGGTACGGGTTAGGGAACGTGTTAGGGATAGGTATAGGGTATGGTTTAGGGTTAGGGTATGGGTTAGGGTACGGGTTAGGGTACAGGTTAGGGTTAGGTATGGGTTAGGGTATGGGTTAGGTTCCGGGTTTGGGATAGGGTACGGGTTATGGTATGGGTTAGTGTACGGGTTAGGGTATGGGTTAACGTTAAGGGAAGGATACTGGTTAGGGTTAGGATACGGGTTACGGTTTAGGGTTTAGGGTTATAGTTAGGGTACGGGTTAGGGTTAGGTTACGGGTTGGGTTAGGGTACGGGTTATGGTATGAGTTAAGGTATGGGTTAGGGTCAGGGTTTAGGGTTTAGGGTTAAGGTTAGGGTTCAGGTTAGGGTACGGGTTAGGTTTAGGTTTAGGGTTAGTTTACAGGTTAGGGGTAGGGTTAGCTGAAGGGGTAGCGTTAAGGGGAGGGTTAGGGTTTGGGGTTTGGGGTTAGTGGTTAAGGTTAGGGTTTATTGTTTAGGGCTTCGGGATTAGGGTTAAGGTTTATGGTTTAGTGTTAATGTTAGGGTTTAGGGTTTAAGGATTAGGGTTTAGGGTTAGATTTAGGGTAGGGTTAGGGTTAGGGCAAGGGTTAGGGGTTATGGTTAGGGTTAGGGTTAGGGGTTAAGGTTTAGGGTTTAAGGTTAGGGGTTAGGGTTAGACCTCAGTAGGCCAGCAGGCCCGATGCACCGTCTGTGCGGCAAGCAGAGGAGTGGGCCTAGGTGAGGGTCCCGGCGAGCGGGAGTATGGTATCCAGCGTTTTGGAGTAGGGGCCTTTGAACGTCACTAGAGGCTCGGAGGGCCCTGCCCGTTCTCCCGCCCTGAATTACCGGCGATGCCCCTAGCGGCTCCATTCACGGTTGGCCAGCAGGGTGAGTCCCACGCTGCGGCTCGGTGATCCCCAATCCCCGGCGTTGCAGTGCCAGGCCCCTTGGGAAGGGCTCCTTGTGGGCCGACCTAGGGTTAGATTTAGCCCCCATGAGGCCAGCAGGCGTGATCCTCTGGCTAGGCGGCTAGAGGTGGGCGGGCCAAGGTGGAGGTGCTGGGAAGCGTGATGGTGGGCCCCAGCATTTTGGGGTGGGAGGCTTCAAATGTCGCCGGTTTCTCCACGGCCCTGTCCGTTCTCCCACCCTGAATGACCGGTGGTGCCCCTAGCGGCCCGGGTGGCTGCACTGTGGAGGGTGAGTCCAGCTCTGGGGCTTGGGGTACCACATCCCCGGCGTAGTGGCACCAGGACCCTTGGGAGGGGCCCCTGGGGCCACGACCTAGGGTTAAGGTTAGCCCCAAAAAGTCCGTCAGGCCCAATCCGCACACTGTGCGTCGAGTGGAGGTGCGGGCCGAGGTGAGGGCGCTGGGGAGAGGAAAAGTGGGCCCAAGCAGTTTAGCGCAGGAGTTCTTCGAAGGTCGCCAGGGGCTCAGAGGGCCCTGCCCCTTCTCCCTCCTTGAATGATCGGCGGCGCCCCTACTGGCCCAGTTGGCGGCAGGGCGGCAGGGAGAGTCTGGCACTGGGGCTCGGGTGTCCCCAATCCCCGGTGTTGCGGTGCAAGGCCCCTTGGGAGGGGCCCCTCGTGGGCCGACCAAGTGTTAGAGTTAGCCCCCAGGATGCCAGCAGGCCTGATCTGCCAGGTGTGCGGCAAGCGGAGGGGCGGGCTGAGATGTGGGTGCTAGTGAGCAGGAGTGTGGGCCCAAGCGTATTTGCAAGTTGGCCTTCGAAGGTCGCCAGGGGCTCGAAGGGCCCTGCCTGTTTCCCACACTGAATGACCGGCAGCGCCCCTAGCAGCTCGGGTGGCGTCGGGGCAGCAGGGTGAGTCCGGCGCTGGAGCTCAGGGGTCCCCAGTCCCTGGCATTGCTGCGCCAGGCCCCTTGGGAGGTTCCCCTCGGGGGCCAACCTAGGGTTAGGGTTAGCCCCCAGGAGGCTGGCAGGCCCAATCCGCTGGCTGTGCAGCCAGCAGAGGGGCTGGCTGAGGTGAGGGCGCTGGTCAGCGGGAGCATGGGCCCAAGCATTCTGGCTCCTGGGGCCTTAGAAGTTCACTGGGACTGGGAGGGCCCTGTCCATTCTCCCGCCCTGAATGACCGGTGGTGCCCTAGCGGCCTGGGTGCCGGCGGGGATGCAGGGTGAGTCCGGCGCTGGGGCTGGGGGTCATCAATCCCCGGTGTTGTGGCGACAGGCCCCTTGGGAGGGGCCCTTTGGGGGCCAACCTAGGGTTAGGGTTAGCCCCCAGGAGGCCGGTAGGCCTGATCCGACAGCTGTGTGTTGAGCAGAGGGCGGGCCAAGGTGAGCAAGCTGGCGAGCAGGAACATGGGCCCAAGCGATTTGGTACGGGGGGCCTTCGAAGGTCGCCGGGGCCTCAGAGGGCCCTGCCCATTCTACCGACCTGAATGAGTGGCGGCGTCCCTAGCGGCCGGGTTGGCAGCAAGGCGGCAGGTTTTGTCTGGCGCTGGTGCTGGGGGTCCCCAAGCACCGGTGTGGCAGTGCCAGGTCCCTTGGGAGGAGCCCCCAGGAGGCCGACATGCGCAATCCGCCGGCTGTGCAGTTTGCAGAGGTGCAGGCCGAGGTGATGGCGCTGGCGAGCGGGAGCGTCGGCCCAGGAGTTTTGGCGCGGGGTTCTTCAAAGGTCGATGGAGGCTTGGAAGGCCCTGCATGTTCTCCCTCCGTGAATGACCGGCGGCGCCCCTAGCGGCCCGGGTGGTGCCGGGGCGGCAGGGTGAGTCCGGCGCTGGGGCTCGGGCGTCCCCAATCCCTGGCGAGGCGACGCCAGGCCCCGTGGGAGGGGCCCCTCGGGGGCCGACCTGGAATAGGTTTAGCCCCCAGGAGGCAGGCAGGCCTGATCCCCCGGCTGAGCGGGGTGTGGAGCGGTGGGCCAAGGTGAGGGTGCTGGGGAGCGGGTGCGTGCGCCCAAGCGTTTTGGCGCAGGGTAACTTCAAATGTTGCCGGGGTCTCTGAGGGCCCTGCTCATTCTCCTGCGCTGAATGACTGGTGGTGCCGATAGCAGCCCAGATGGACGCAGGGCGGCAGGGTTAGTCCAGACCTGGGGCTCGGGGGTCCCCAATCCATGGCGTGGTGACGCCAGGCCCCTTGGGAGGGGCCCCTCGGGGGTTGACCTAGGGTTAGGGTTAGCCCTCAGGAGGCCGGCAGGCCCAATCTGCCAGCTGTGCAGCAAGCAGTGGGGTGGGCCGAGGTGAGGGCACTGGGGAGCAAGAGCATGGGCCTAAGCCTTTTGGTGCGGGGGGCCTTCGAATGTCACCGATGTTTCGGAGGGCCCTACCCGTTCTCCCAACCTGAATAACCGGCGGCACCCCTAGTGTCCCGGTTGGCGGTGGGGTGGCAGTGTGAGTGTGGCGAAGGGGCTCCGGGGACCCCAGTCCCCAGCGAGGCGGCACCAGGCACCTTGGGAGGGGGCCCACCGGGGCTGACCTAGGTGTAGAGTTAGCCCCAAGGGGGCCGGCAGGCCAGATCTGCCAGCTGTGCGGTGAGCGGAGGGGTGGGCCGAGGTGAGGGCACTGGCGAGTGGGAGCGTGGGCCCAAGAGTTTTGGCAAGGGGGCTTTCGAAGTTTGCTGGGGGCTCGGAGGGCACTGCACGTTCTCCCGCACTGAATGACCGGCGGCACCCCTAGAGGCCAGGGTGGAGGCGGGGCTGCAGGGTGAGTCTGGCGCTAGGGCTAGGGCATCCCCAATCCCTGGCGTGGCGACATCAGGCCCCTTGGGAGGGGCCCCTTGGGGGCCGACGTAGGGTTTGGAGTTAGTTCCCAGGAGGCCGACAGGCCCGATCCACCAGCTGTGTGGAGAGTGGAGTGGCGGGCCAAGGTGAGACGCAGCGGCAGGGTGAGTCCACAGCTGGGGCTTGGGGGTCTCAATCACTGGCGTGATGGCGCCAGGCACTTGGGAGGGGTCCCTTGGGGGCTGACCTAGGGTTAGTGTTAGCTCAAAGGAGGCCAGCAGGCCCGATACGCCGGCTGTGTGGAGAGCGGAGTGGCGGGCCAAGGTGAGGGCTCTGGGGAGCGGGATCGTTGGCTGAAGCGTTTTTGCACGGGGGGCCTTCCAATGTCATCAGGGGCTCGGAGATCCCAGCCCGTTCTCCCGCCCTGAATGACCGGCGCCGCCCCTAGCAGCCCGGGTGGTGGTATGGTGGCAGGGTGAGTCTGGCGCTGCTGCTGAGCGTGCCCAAGCACAGGAGTGGTGGCTCCAGGACCCTTGTGAGGGGCCCCTCGGGGGCTGACACAGGGTTTGTGTTAGCCCCCAGGATTTCGGCAGGCCTGATCTGCCAGCTTTGCGGCGTGCAGAGGGGCAGGCCGAGGTGAGAGTGCTGGCAAGCGGGAGCGTGGGCCCAGGCGTTTTGGTGTGGGGGCCTTCAAAGATCGAGGGTGGCTCAGAAGGCCCTGTACGTTCTCCAGCCCAGAATGACCAGCAGCGCCCCTAGTGGCCCGGGTGGTGGAAGGGCAGCAGGCTGCATCTGGCGTTGTGGCTCAGGAGTCCCCAATCCTTGGTGTGGCAGCGCCAGGCCCCTCGGACGGGCCCCTCTGGGGCCGACCTAGGGTTAGTGTTAGCTCCTAGGAGGCCGACAGGCCTGATCCGCCAGTGGTGCGGCGAGCGGAGGGGTGGGCCGAAGTGAAGGCACTGGCGAGCGGGAGCGTGGGCCCAAGCGTTTGGCGCGGGGGGCCTTTAAAGATCGCCAGGAGCTCATAGAGCCCTGCCCTTTCTCCCGCCCTGAATGATCTGCGGCGCCCCAGGCGGCCCGCAAGGCGGCGGGGCAGCTGGGTGAGTCTGGCGCTGGGACTCAGGGGTCCTCAATCCCCGGTGTTGCGGCGCCAGGCCGCTATGGAGGGGCCCCTCGGGGGCCGACCTAGGGTTAGGGTTAGCCCCCAGGAGGCCTGCAGGCCCAATCCGCCGGCTGTGTGGTGAGCAGAAGGGCGGGCCGAGGTGAGGGCGCTGGGCAGCAGGAGTGTGGGCCCAAGCGTTTTGGCGCAGGGGGATTTCAAATGTCGCCAGGAGCTCGGAGGGCCCTGCCCGTTCTCCCATCCTGAATGACTGGTGGCGCCCCTAGAGGCCTGGGTGGCGGCGGGGCAGCAGGGTAAGTCCTGCGCTGGGGCTCGAGGGTTTCCAATCGCCGGCGTGGCGGCGCCAGTCCCCTTCGTAGGGGCCCCTCGGGCCCGATGTAGGGTTAGGGTTAGCCCCCAGGAGGCCGGCAGGACCGATCTGCCAGCTGAGTGGCAAGCGGAGGGGAGGGCCAAGGTGAGGGTAATGGCAAGCGGGAGTGTGGGCCCTAGCATTTTGGCACAGGGGGCCTTCAAAGGTCGCCAGGGGCTCGGAGGGCCCTTCCCGTTCTCCAATCCTGAATGACCTGAGGCGCCCCTAGCGGCCTGGGTGGTGGCGTGGCGGCAGAGTGAGTCCGGCACTGGGGCTCGGGCATCCCCAATCCCTGGCATGGTGACGCCAGGCCCCTTGGGAGGGACTCGTCTGGGGCCAACCTAGGTTTAGGGTTAGCCCAAAGGATGCTGGCAGGCCCGATCTGCTGGCTGTGCAGCAAGCGTAGGGGCAGGCCGACGTGAATGCGCTGGCGAGCGGGAGCGTAGGCCCAAGCGTTTTGGACCGGGGGTCCTTCGAAGGTCACTGGGCCTTGGATGGCCCTTCCCGTTCTTCCGCTCTGAATGAGGACGGCGCCCCTAGTGGGCCGGGTCATGGAGGGGCGGCAGGGTGAGTCCGGCGATGGTGCTCGGGGGACCCCAATCCCCGGCGTAGCTGCGCCAGGCACCTTGGGTGGAGCCCCTCGTGGGCCGACCTAGGGTTAGGTTTAGACCCTAGGAGGCCGGCAGGCCCGATTCGTCGGCTGTGCGGTGAGCTGTGGGGCGGGCCAAGGTGAGGGTGCTGGAGAGTGGGAGCGTGGGCCCAAGCGTTTTGGCACGGGGGGCCTTCGAAAGTCGTCGGGGGCTCGGAGGGCCCTGCCCATTCTCCCGCCCTGAATGATCGGCGGCACCACTAGCAGCCCGGTGGGGGCGGGGTGGAAGGGTGAGCCTGGCACTGGGGCTCGGGGTTCCCCAATCCCCAGCGTTGCGGCGATAGGACCCTTGGGATGGGCCCCTCGGGGGCTGACCTTTGGATAGGGTTAGCCCCCAGTTGGCTGGCAGGCCCTATCTGCCGGCTGTGCAGCGATCGAGGGGCGGGCTGAGGTGAGCACGCTGGCAAGCGGGAGCGTGGGCGCAAGCATTTTGGCGCAGGGGGCCTTCGAATGTCACCGGGGGCTCAGAAGGCCCTGCCCGTTCTCCCGCCCTGAATGACCGGTGGCACCCCTAGTGGCCAGTGTGATGGCAGGCCGGCAGGGTGAGTCTGGAGCTGGGGCTCGGGGGTCCCCAATCCCCGGCGTGGCAGCGCCAGGCACTTGGGAGTGGTTCCTCGGGGGCCGACATATGGTTAGTGTTAGCCCAAAGGAGGCCGGCCGGCCTGATCCGCCGGCTGTGCAGAGAGCAGAGGGGTGGGCTGACGTTAATGCGCTGGCAAGCGGGAGCGTGGGCCCAAGCGTTTTGGCATGGGGGGCCTTCGAAGCTCACCGGGGGCTCGGAGAGCCCAGCAAGTTCTCCCGCCCTGAATGCCCGGCGGCGCACTAGCGGCCAGGGTGGTGGCGGGGAGGCAGGGTGAGTCCAGAGCTCGGGCTCGGGGGTCCCCAATACCCGGCGTGGCATTGCCAGGCCCCTTGGGAGGGGTCCCTCGGGGGCCGAGCTAGGGTTTTCGTTAGCCCCAAGGAGGCCGGCAGGCCCGATCCGCCGCCTCTACAGCATGCAGAGGGGCTGGCCGAGGTGAGGGCACTGGCGAGCGGGACCGTGGACCCTAGGGTTTTGGCGCCAGGAGACTTCGAATATCGGCGGGGGCTCAGAGGGCCTTGCCCGTTCTCCCTCCCTGAATGAACGGCGGCGCTCCTAGCAGCCTGGGTGGCGCCGGGGTGGCAGGGTGTGTCCGGCGGTGGGGCTTGGGGATCCCAAATCCCTGGCGTGGTGGCGCCAGGCCCCTTGGGAGGGGCCCCTCTGGGGCCGACCTAGCGTTAGGGTTAGCCCCCAGGAGGCTGGCACACCCGATCCGCCGGCTCTGCCGCATGCGGAGGGGCTAGCCGAGGTGAGGGCGCTGGCGAGCAGGAGCATGGGCCCAAGCGTTTTGTCGCGGGGGACCTTCGAAGGTTGCCGGGGGCTCCGCAGGCCCTGCCCGTTCTAACGCCCTGAATGAGGACGGCGCCCCTAGCGGGCCGGGTGGTGAGGAGCGGCAGCATGCGTCCGGCGGTGGGGTTCAGGTGTCCCCAATCCCCAGCATGGCGGCGCCAGGCCCCTTGGGAGGGGCTCCTCTGGGGACGACCTAGGTTTAGGGTTAGCCCAAAGGAGACCAGCAGGCCCGAACCGCCGGCTGTGCGGTGAGCAGAGGGGCGGGCCAAGGTGAGGGCGCTGGCAAGCGGGAGCGTGGGCCCAGGCGTTTTGGCATGGAGGGCCTTCCTTTTTCGCTGGGGGCTTGTAGGGCCCTGCCCATTCTCACACCCTAAATGACCGGTGGCGCCCCTAGCGGCCAGAGTGGCGGCGTGTCAGCAGGATGAGTCTGGAGCTGGGGCTCAGTGGTCCCCGATCCCCGGCGTGGTGGCTCCAGGCACTTGGGAGGGGTCTCTCGGGGGCCGACCTAGGGTTAGGGTTAGCCCAAAGGAGGCCGGGCCCGATCCGCCCGCTGTGTGGCGAGGGGAGGGGTGAGCCGAGGTGAGGGCGCTGGTGAGCAGGAGCTTAGGCCCAAGCGTTTTGGTGCGGGGGGCCTTCGAAGGTCATCGTGGGCTCAGAGGGCCCTGCCGGTACTCCCTCCCTGAATGACCGGTGGCGCCCCTAGCATCCCGGGTGGCGGCGGGGCGGCAGGGTGAGTCTGGAGTAGGGCTCAGGGATCCAAATACCCCGGCGTGGTGGCGCCTGGCCCCTTGGGAGGGGTCCCTCGGGGGCTGACCTAGGGTTAGGGTTAGCCCAAAGGAGGCCGGGGCCTGATCCGCCGGCTGTGCAGAGAACGGACGGGTGGGGCGAGGTGAGGGCGCTGGCGAGCGGGAGCATGAGCCCAAGCGTTTTGGCGTGTCGGGCCTTCGAATGTCACCGGGGGCTCAGAGGGCCCTGTCCGTTCCCCAGCCCCGAATGAGGACGGTGCCCCTAGCGAGCCGGGTCGCAGCGGGGCAGCAGGGTGAGTTCAGCCCTGGTGCTTGGGGGTCCCCAATCACCCACGTGGCGGTGCCAGGCCCCTTGGGATGGGCCCCTCGGGATCCGACCTCGGGTTAGGGTTAGCCCCAGGAGGCCGGCAGTCCCGATCTGCCAGCTGTGCAGTGAGCGGAGGGGCGGGCTGAGGAGAGGGTGCTGGCGAGCAGGAGCGTAGGCCCAAGTGTTTTGGCGCGGGGGGCCTTTGAAGGTCACTGGGGGCTTGGAGGGCCCTGCCCATTCTCCCGCCCTAAATAACTGGTAGCATCCCTAGCAGCCCGGGTGGCGGCAGGGCGGCAGGGTAAGTAATGCGCTGGGGCTCGAGGGTCCCCAATCCCCGGCGTGGCATCGCCAGGCCCCTTGGGAGGGGCCCCTCGTGAGCAGACCTAGAGTTAGGGTCAGTTCCCAGGAGGCTGGCAGGCCCGATCCGCTGTCTGTGCGGCAAGAGGGGGGTGGGATGAGGTGAGCACACTGGCATGCGGGACCGTGGGCCCAAGCGTTTTGGCGCAGGGGGCCTTCGCAGGTCACCGGGGGCTCACAGGGCCCTGGCCGCTTTCCCGCCCTGAATGACCAGCAGCGCCCCTAGCGCCCCGGGTCGTGGTGGGGCGGCAGGGTGAGTCCAGCGCTGGTGCTCGAGGGTCCCCATGCCCCAGCGTGGTGGAGCCAGGCCCCTTGGGAGGGGCCCCTCGGGGGCTGACGTAGGGTTTGGTTTAGCCCCCAGGAGGCTGGCAGGCCTGATCCGCTGGCTGTGTGGCATGCGGAGGGGCTAGTCTAGGTGAGGGCGCTGGCGAGCGGTTCTGTGGGTCCAAGCGTTTTGGCGCGGGGGTCTTCAAATGTCGCCCAGGGCTCTGAGGGCCCTGCCCGTTCTCCCGCCCTGAATGAGGACAGCGCCCCTAGCGGGCCGGGTCACAGCGCGGAGGCAGGGTGAGACTGCCGCTGGTGCTCGGGGGTCCCCAAGCCCCGGCGTGGCAGAGCCAGGCCCCTTGGGAGGGGCCCCTCGGGCGCCGACGTAGGGTTTGTGTTAGCTCCAGGAGGCCGGCAGGACCTATCCGTCGGCTGTACTGTGAGCGGAGGGTGGGTCGATGTGAATGCACTGGCGAGTGGGAGCATGGGCCCAAGCGTTTTGGCGAGCGGGCATTCGAAGCTTGCCGGGGGCTCGGAGAGCCCTGCCCGTTCTAACGCCCTGAATGACCGGCGGCGCCCCTAGCAGCCCGGGTGGTGGCGGGGCGGCAGGGTGAGTCAGTCGATGGGGCTCAGGGGACCCCAATCCCAGGTGTGGTGGCGCCAGGCACCTTGGGAGGGGCCCCTTGGGGGCCAACCTAGGTTTAGGGTTAGCCCCGAGGAGGCCTGCAGGCCCGATCCGCCAGCTGTGTGGCAAGTGGAGGGAAGGGCCGAGGTGAGGGCGCTTGCGAACAGGAGCTTGGGCCCAAGCGTTTTGGCGCGGTGGGCCTTCAAAAGTCGCCGGGGGCTCGGAGGGCCCTACACGTTCCCCAGCCCCGAATGAGGACGGTGCCCCTAGTGAGCCGGGTCGCAGCAGGGCGGCAGGGTGACTTCGGCCCTGGTGCTCGGGGGTCCCCAATCACCCGCGTGGCGGCACCAGGCCCCTTGGGATGGGCCCCTCGGGAGCCGACCTAGGGTTAGGGTTAGCCCCAGGAGGCCGGCAGTCCGGATCTGCCGGCTGTGCAGCGAGCGGAGGGGCGGGCTGAGGAGAGGGTGCTGGCGAGCAGGAGCATAGGCCCAAGCGTTTTGGAGCGGGGGTCTTCGAAGGTCGCCGGGGCTCGGAGAGCCCTGCCCGTTCTCCCACCCTAAATAACCGGCGGCGCCCCTAGCAGCCTGGGTGGTGGCAGGGCAGCAGGGTAAGTAATGCACTGGGCTTGAGGGTCCCCTATCCCCGGCGTGACATTGCCAGGCCCCTTGGGAGGGACCCCTCGTGAGCAGACCTAGAGTTAGGGTTAGTTCCCAGGAGGCTGGCAGGCACAATCCGCTGTCTGTGCGGCGAGAGGGGGGGCGGACCGAGGTGAGGGCGCTTACTAGCAAGAAGCGTGGGCCCAAGCGTTTTGGTGTGGGGGCCTTCAAAGGTCACCAGGGGCTCGGAGGACCCTGCCCGTTCTCCTGCCCTGGATGACCGGCGGTGCCCCTAGAGGCCCAGGTGGCAGCGGGGCGGGAGGGTGAGTCCGGCGCTGGGGCTTGTGGGTCCCAAATCCCTGGCGTTGCAGCACCAGGCCCCTTGGGAGGGGCCCCTCAAGGGCCGACCTAGGGTTAGGGTTAGCCCCCAGGAGACCATCAGGCCCAATCCGCCAGCTGTGCAGCGAGCGGAGGGTGGGCCGAAGTGATGGTGCTGGCGAGCGGGAGCGTGGGCCCAAGGGTTTTGGTGCAGAGGGCCTTCAAATGGCGCCGGGGGCTCGGAGGGCCCTGTCCGTTGTTCTGCCCTGAATGACCGACGGCTCTCCTACCGGCCCGGGTGGCGGCGGGGCGGCACGGTGAGTCCGGCGCTGGGACTCGGGGGTCACCAATCCCAGGCATTGCAGCGATAGGCCCCTTGGGAGGGGCCCCTTGGGGGCCGACCTGGTGTTTGGGTTAGCCCCCAGAAGGCCGGCAGGCCCGATCCGCCAGCTCACGGCGAGCGGAGGGGCGGCTGAGGTAAGGCGCTAGCGAGCAGGAGCATGGGCCCAAGCTTTTTGGCACGGGGGGCCTACTAAGGTCACAGGGGCCTCGGAGGACCCTGCCCGTTCTCCAGCCCTGAATGATGGGCGACGCCCCTAGTGGCCCAGGTGGTGGCGGGGCAGCAGGGTGAGTCCGGAGCTGGGGCTGTGGGGGCCCAATCCCTGGTGTTGCGGTGCCAGGTCCCTTGGGAGGGGCCCCTCGGGGGCCGACCCAGGGTTAGCGTTAGCCCCCAGGAGGCCAGCCGACCCGATCCGCCAGCTTGTGGTGAGCGGACGGGGGGTCGAGGTACGGGCGCTGCGAGCGGAAGCGTGGACCCAAGTTCCTTGGTGCGGGGGGCCTTCGAAGGTCGCCGGGGGCTCGGAGGGCCCTGCCCATTCTCCCGCCCTTAATGTCCGGTGTTGCCCCTACCGACCCAGTTGGCAGAAGGGCGGCAGGGTGAATCCGGCGCTGGGGCTGGGAGGTACCCTATCCCCGGCGTTGTGGGTCCAGGCCACTTAGGAGGGGACCTTAGGGGGCCGACCTATGTTTAGGGTTAGCCCCCAGGTGGCTGACAGGCACTATCCGCCTCCTGTGCGGCAAGCAGAGGGCCTGGCCGAAGTGAGGGTGCTGGCGAACGGGAGCATGGGCCCAAGCGTTTTGGCTCTGGGGGCCTTCAAAAGTCACCGATAGCTCGGAGGGCCCTACATGTCCTCCCGCACTGAATGACCAGCGGCGCCCCTACCGGCCCGGTTGGCGGTGGGGCAGCAGGGTGAATCCGGCGCTGGGGCTCAGGGATCCCCAACCCCCGGCGTTGTGGTGCTAGGCCCCTGGGGAGGGGCCCCTAAGGGGCCGACCTAGGGTTACGGTTAGCCCCAAGGAGGCCGGCAGGCCGATCTGCTGGCTGTGCAGAGAGCGGAGGGGCAAACCGAGGTGAGGGCTCTGGCGAGCGGGTGCGTGAGCCCAAGCGTTTTGGCGAGGGGGTCTTCGAAGTTCGCCGGGGGCTCGAGGGCCCTGCCCATTCTCCCGCCCTCAATGACCTGCGGCGCCCCTAGCTGCCCGGATGTCGGAGGGGTGGCAGGGTGAGTCCGGCGCTGGGGCTTGGGGGTCCCCCATCCCCAGTTTGCGGCGCCAGGCCCCTTGGGTGGGGGCCCTCGGGGACAGACCTAGGGATAGGGTTAGCCCCCAGTAGGCCGGCAGGCCCGATCCACCCGCTGTGCGGCGAGCGGAGGGGCGGGCTGAGGTGAGGGCGCTGGCGAGCAAGAGCTTGGGCCCAAGCGTTTTTTCGCGGAGGGCTTCGAAGGTCGCTGGGGCCTCGGAGGGCGCTGCCCGTTTTCCTGCCCTTAATGAATGACAGCGCCCCTAGTCGCCAGGGTGGTGGCAGGGGGGCAGGTTAAGTCCAGCGCTGGGGATCGGGGGTCCCCCATCCCCGGCGTTGCGGCGCCAGGGCCCTTGGGAGGGGTCCGTCGATGGCCGACCTAGGCTTAGGGAGATTCCCCAGGAGGACGGCAGGCCCGATCCGCCAGCTCTGCGGCAAGCGGAGGGGCAAGCTGAGGTGAGGGCACTGGGGAGCGGGAGCGTGGGCCCAAGCGTTTTGGCGCAGGGGGCCTTCGATGGTCGCCGTGAGCTCTGATGGCCCTGCCCGTTCCGCCGCCCTTAATGACCGGCGGCACCCTAGCGGCCAGGGTGGCGGTGGGGAGGCAGCGTGAGTCCGGAGCTGGGGCTCAGGATTCCCCAAGCCCCGGCGTGGCGGTGCCAGGCCCCTTGGTGGGGCCCCTCGGGGGCCGAAGTAGGGTTTGGGGTTATCTCCCAGGAGTCCGGCAGGCCCGATCTGCCCACTGTGCGATGGGCGGAGGTGCGGGTCGAGTTGAGGGCGATGGCGAGCGGGAGCGTGGGCCCCAGTGTTTTGGTGCCCTGAGCCTTCGAATGTTGCCATGGCTCGGAGGGCCCTGCCCGTTCTCCCGCCCTGAATGACCGGCGGCGCCCCTAGGGGCCAGTAGGGGAGGGGCGGTAGAGTGAGTCTGGCACTGTGGCTCAGGGGTCCCCAATCCCCGACGTTGTGGCACCAGGCCTTTGGAAGGGGCCCCTCGGGGTCCGACCTAGGGTTAGGGTTAGCCCCCAGGAAGCAGGCTGGCCTGATCCGCTAGATGTTCGGTGAGCGGAAGGGCGACCTGAGAAGAGGGCGCTGGCGAACGGGAGCGTGGGCCCAAATGTTTTGGTGCGGGAGGCCTTCTAAGGTCAGCGGGGGCTCAGAGGGCCCTGCCCTTTCTTCCGCCCTGAAATTCTGGCAACGCCCCTAGCGGCCTGGGTGGTGGTGGGGCGGCAGGGTGAGTCCGGCGCTGGGCCTGGGGTTCCCCAATCCCCGGCATTGCGATGCCAGGCCCATTAGGAGGGGCCCCATGGGGACAGACCTAGGGTTAGGGTTACACCCAGAAGCCCAGCAGGCGGGATCTGCCAGCTGTGTGGCGAGAGGAGGGGTGGGTCGAAGTGAGTGCGCTGACAAACAGGAGCGTGAGCCCAAGCGTTTTGGCGCGGGGGGCCTTCAAATGTCGCTGGGGGCTCGGAGGGGCCTGCCAGTTCTGCCGCCCTGAATGACCGAGGGTGCCCCTAGCAGCCTGGGTGATGGCGCGGGGGCAGGGTGAGTTCGCAGCCGGGGCTCGGGTTCCCCGATCCCTGGCGTTGCGGCGCCAGTCCCCTTGGGAGGGGCCCCTCTGGGGCCCAGCTTGGGTTAAGGTTAGCCCCCAGGAGGGTGGCAGGCGCGATCCGCCAGCTCTGCGGCGATTGGAGTGGTGTGCTGAGGTGAGGTCGCTGGCGACCAGGAGCGTCGGCCCAAGCGTTTTGGCGCGGATGGCCTTCGTAGTCGCCAGAGGCTCGGAGGGCGCTGCCCGTTCTCCTGCCCTGAATGACCGGCGGTGCCCGTAGCGGCCCGGTTGGCGACGGGACTGCAAGGTGAGTCCAGCACTGGGGGCGGTCCCCAATCCCCGGCGTGGCTGCACCGGACACTTGGAAGTGGTCCCTCGGGGGCCGACCTAGGGTAGGGTTAGCCCAAAGGAGGCCGGCAGGCCCGATCCTCCAGCTGTGCGGCGAGCAGAGGGGTAGGTTGAGATGAGCGATTTGTCGAGTGGGAACATGGGCCCAAAGTTTCGGCGTGAGGGGCCTTCGAATTTTGCCAGGGACTCAGAGGGTCCTGCCCGTTCTTCCGTCCTGAATGACCGATGGCGCTCCTCACGGCACTGGTGGCAGCGGGGCGGCAGGTTGAGTCCGGTGCTGGGTCTCGGGGGTCCCCAATGCCCGGCTTTGCGGCGCCAGGCCCCTTGGGAAGGGCCATTTGGGGGCAGACCTAGGGTTAGGGTTAGCCCCCAGGAGGCCCACAGGCCCGATCCACCGGCTGTGCAGTGAGCGGAGGGGTGGTCCGAGGTGAGGGCGCAGGTGAGCAGGAGCTTGGGCCCAATTGTTTTGGCGCGGGGGGTCTTCGAAGGTCGCCAGGGGCTCGGAGGGCCCTGCCCATTTTCCCGCCCTGAATGACTGACGGCACTCCTAGCAGCCCAGTTGGTGGTGGGGCGGCAAGGTGAATCCCGCGCTGGGGCTCGGGGTCAGCAATCCCAGGCGATGTGGCGCCAGGCCCCATCCATCGGAGGGGCCCCTCGGTGGCCGACCTACGGTTAGGTTTAGCCACCAGAAGGCAGGCTGGCCCGATCCGCCAGCTATCCGGTGAGCGGAGGGGCAGGCCAAGGTGAGGGCGCTGGCGAGCGGGAGCCTGGGCTCAAGCGTTTTGGCGCAGGGGCCCTTTGAAGGTCGCCAGGGGCTCCAAGGGCCCTGCCCGTTTTCCAGCCTTGAATATCCGGCCGCACCCCTAGCGGCCCAGGTGGCGGCAGGACGGCAGGGTGAGTCCGGCGCTGGGGCATGGGGGTCCCCAATCCCCGGCGTTGTGGTGCCAGGCCCCTTTGGAGGGGCCCTTTGGGGACCGAACTAGTGTTAGGGTTAGCCCCCGGGAGGCCGGCAGACCCTATCCGCCAGGTGTGCGTCGAGTGGAGTGGCGGGCCGAGGTGAAGGAGCTGGCAAGCGGGAGTGAGGGCCCAAGCGTTTTGGCGTGGGGGGACTTCGATGGTCGGCAGGGGCTCGGAGGGCCCTGCCCGTTTTCCCGCCCTGAATGATCGGCGGCGCCCCTACCAGCCCGGGTGGCAGCGGGGCAGTAGGGTGAGTCCAGCGCTGGGGATCGTGGATTCCCAATCCCCAGCGTTGCGGCGCCAGGCCCCTTGGGAAGGGCCCCTAGTGGGCTGAACTAGGGATACCAATAGTCCCCAGGAGGCCAGCAGGCCCAATCCGCTGGCTATGCGACTAGCGGAGGGGGGGGGGCCGAGGTGAGGGTGCTGGTGAGCGGGAGCATGGGCCCAAGCGTTTTGGCGAGGGGGGCCTTCGAAAGTCGCAGGGGGCTCAGAGGGCCCTGCCCATTCTCCCGCCCTGAATGACTGACAGCGCTCCTAGCGGCCAGGGTGGCGGTGGGTCAGCAGGGTGAGTCCAGTGCTGAGGCTTGGGCGTCCTGAATCCCTGGCTTGCGGCACCAGGCCCCTTGGGAGGGGCCCCTCGGGCGCCGACCTAGCGTTAGGGTTAGCTCCCAGGAGTCGGCAGGCCCGTATGCCGGCTGTGCAGCGAGCGGAGGGGTGGGCTGAGGCAAGGGTGCTGGCGAGCAGGAACATGGGCCCAGGCGTTTGGCGCAGGGGGGCTTCGATGGTCGCTGTGGGCTCGGAGGGCCCTGCCCGTTCTCCCGTCCTGACTGACTGGCAGCGGCCCTAGAAGCCCGGGTGGCGGTGGGGTGGCAATGTGAGTCCGGCGCTGCGGCTCGGGGGTCACCAATCTCCGGCATTGTGGCACCAAGCGCCTTGGGAGGTACGCCTCGGGGGCTGACCTAGGGTTAGAGTTAGACCTCAGGAGGCCGGCAGGCCCAAAACGCCAGCTGTGTGGCGAGCAGATGGGCGAGCCGAGGTGAGGGCGCTGGCGAACGGGAGCGTGGGCCCAAGCGTTTTGGCGCGGGGGGCCTACGAAGGCCCCAGGGGCCTCAGAGGTCCCTGCCTGTTCTCCCTCCCTGAATGACCTGCGGCACCTGTAGCGGCCCGGGTGGTGGCGGGGCTGCAGGGTGAGTCTGGCGCTGGGGCTCGGGGGTCCCCAATCCCCGGTGTTGCAGCAATAGGAACCTGGGATGGCCCACTCGGGGGCCCACCAACGGTTAGGGTAACACCCAGGAGGCCGGCAGTCCCGATCCACTGGCTCTGCAGCGAGCAGAGGGGCGGACCGAGGTGAGGGCGCAGGCGAGCGGGAGCAAGGGCCCAAGCGTTTTGGCGCGGGGGGCCTTCGAAGGTCACCAGGGGCTCGGAGGGATCTGCCCATTCTCCCTCCCTGAATGACCGACGGTACTCCTAGCGACCCAGGTGGCGGCGGGGCGAGACCTTCAGTCCGGCGCTGGGGCTCGGGGGTCCCCAATCCCAGGCATTGCGGTGCCAGGCCCCTTTGGAGTGGCCCCTCAGGGGCCAACCTAGGGTTATGGGTAGTCCCCAGATGGAGGGCAGGCCTCGTCCACCGGCTCTGCGGCGAGCAGAGGGGCGGGCCGAGGTGAGGGCGCTGAGGACCAGGAGCGTGAGCTCAAGCATTTTGAATGGGGCGGCCTTCGAAGGTCGCCGCGGGCTCGGAGGGCCCTGCCCGTTCTCCCGCCCTGAATGACCAGCGGCACCCTTAGCGGCCCGGGTGTCAGCGTGGCGGCAGAGTCAATCCGGCGCTGGGGCTCGGGGGTCTCTAATACCCGGCGTTGCCCCGCCAGGCCCTTTGGGACGGGCCCCTCGGTGGCCAACCTAGGGTTAGGGTTAGCCCCCAGGAGGCTGGCAGGCTCGATCAGCCCATGTGCAGTGAATGGAGGTGTGGGTCGAGGTGAGATAGCTGGCGAGCGGGAGCGTGGGCCAGAGCATTTTGGCTTTGCCTTGGGGTGCCTTCAAAAGTCACAGGTGGCTCGGAGGGTCCTGCCCGTTCTGTCGCCCTGAAGGACTGGCAACGCCCCTAGCTCCCCATGTGGCGGTGGGGCGGCAGGGTGCATCCGGCGCTGGGACTTGGGGGTCCCCAATCAATGGCATGCGGCGCCAGGCCACTTGGGAGGGGCCCCTCGGTGGTGACCTAGGGTTAGGGTTAGACCCCAGGAAGCCAGCAGGCCCGATACGCCAGCTCTGCACCGAGCGTAGGGGTGGGCCGAGGTTAGGGCGCTGGCGAGCAGAAGCGAGGGAGCCAGAGTTTTTGCGCAGGGGGGCCTTCGAAGGTCACAGGGGGATCGGAGGGCCCTGCCCGTTCTCCCTTCCTGAATGACTGGCAACGCCCCTAGCGCCATGGGTGCTTGCGGGGTGGCAGAGTGAGTCCAGCACTGGGGCTCGGGTTCCCAAATCCCCGGCATTGTGGTGCCAGGCTCCTTGGGAAGGGGCCCTCGGGGGCCGACCTAGGGTAAGTGTTAGCCCCCAGGAGTCCAGCAGGCCCGTTCCGCCAGCTCTGAGGCAGGTGGAAGGGCAGGCCGAGGTGAGGGCGCTGGCAAGAGGGAGTGTGGGCCCAAGCGTTTTGGCGCGGGGGGCCTTCGAAGGTCACTGGGGACTTGGAGGGCCCTGCCTGTTCTCTCGCCCTGAAAGACTGGCGGCGCCCCTAGCTGCCCGCGTTGTTGCGGGGCAGCAGGGTGACTCCGGCACTGGGCTCAGGGGTCCCCAATCCCCGGCGTTGTGGCACCAGGCCCCTTGGGAGGGGCCCCTCAGGAGGCCGGCAAACCCGGCGCTAAGTGGCTCTGGTAATATAACAAAAATGCCATACACTTATCTGTAAGAAATAACAGTGTACAGGAACCCTCTTAGCCCTAACATCATCATTTGTGAATATGGAAGCCAGCCCCAAAGTGGTCGTGGAAGTCTGACGAACGCGCTAAGCACTTTTCTCTGAGTCACCACAATATACAGGGAAAGACCAATGTACATTATCTTTCACGAGTAGGAAGCATTAATGAAAAGGTTCTGGAATTTCGAGGACTCTGACCCATCCTTATTGGTAATAAACCACCGTGTACAGGAAAACACCTTCAACTCTCATCAGCCTCCTCAATCCTGATTCCGATTCAACTTTGGGTGTGTAGGACTAGGGAAATGTCCACATCTTATTGCTAAGAAAAACGATGTCAGGGTAATGCCCTTCAAGTCACCTCAGCCTTCCTGAAGATGGAATCAAGAATCAAGGTGGTTATGTTACCATGAGGTAAGGAAGATGAGCATATAAGTGAGAAACAACAGTGGGCAGGACCTCTCTTCCAACGAACATTATCTTTGCTTAATGTTGAATCCCTATGGTAAATGGTTGTGGGCATTTGTGAGGTCAAAATCTGAAGTGATTTGTAAAACCTCTTGGCCATTCATAGATGAGACTAAGGTAGTTGGGGACCACTAGGCAGTGATTTGTCCACTGTCAAAAATATGAAAAGATAAAAGAGACAGATGAGGTCTCCTCAGGCATTGTCCTTTATCCTCATCCTCCGTGAGGATGGCCATCTTTGGACAGCTCAGTGGCAGGGTCTCATTCACAGTGGGGGCATCTGTTCCTCACAGATATCAGGCAGGGAAAAGGATTTTGTTCTCTGTGCCAGCCCAGCCACAGCTGAGTGTCACAGCACCCTCTCATGGGCTCATAAGAGTTTCACTGTCACCAGGCAGGTCATTGTATTTGATAAACCACTGTGAGAGTTTGCAATTGCCTTCATCTGCAACCTCCAAGAAGCAAATGCAGGTCTCTGGTACCACGTGAAGTCATGTGAAGGCATCATGAGAAAGTGTCCTTTTGCTAAAGAAAAACATGGCTGGGACTCCTGGCTGGCTCAGCCAGTTAAGCATGTGCCTTTGGCTCAGGTTATGATCCCAGGGTTCTGGGATCGAGCCGAGGCTCCCTGCTCATCAGGAAAGGAGGTAGGGAAATAGAACCCACAGAGAATGTGAATAAAGGGGAGTGAAATGGAACTTGGTCTGTGTTTTGCTTTAGGGATTGGAAGTTAGTTTTTTCTCAATTGTGATTGTTCTTGAAACAAAAAAGCTATATTGTTTTTTTTTACCTTTAATTTTTTTCTAATAACAATTTTTTATTGTGATATGTTAGTCACTATACAGTATTTCCTTAGTTTTTGATGTACTGTTCCGTGATTCATTATTTGCATACAACACCCAGTGCTCCACGCAATATGTACCTTCCTTAATACCCATCACTGGCCCATCCCAATCCCCCACCCCTCTCCTCTCTGAAGCCCTCAGTTTGTTTCCCAGAGTCCATAGTCTCTCGTGGTTCATTCCCCCTTCTGTTTAGGGTCCATTGTCTAAAGGGACAGACAGTGGAAGTTCACCAAATATAAGATCGAAATTTCATTGTTCATGATAGATGCTGCCAAGTAGTTCCCAGTCATTTCATTCTACTGCAGTAATTCATTACACCTGTGCAGGTGCACGTGGAAAACAATTGATGCATTCATAGTGGTAATAAAACACGCCCCTCAGTAGTAGAATAATAGAGGATGCATATGTGTAAAATCATTCGACTACAGCTTCCATGCTTTCCCTTTGGTTCCTTATTATCTATGAAATTGGACAATTTTTGTTCTCTAGGCTTAAAACTCATTGTCAGTATTCAGAGTTTTTCAATGCTGATCTTCTCCTGTATAAGTTACCAAAAACCTAAAATATGTATGAACTTTAAAAAACGCTATATTGAAAATGACAGCAGAGAAGTTCCATTTTGTGAATATTGTGTCAATGGATCTCTATTTTGACATCAGTGTTCATTAGAAATGATGACATTTCATATGAGTATAAATATCAATGTGAAAAAGAAATGGTAGGAAGAACCTTGAATGTTTAAGTAATTGGTGAAATGACAGGTGTCTGTGTGTGTGTGTGTGTGTGTGTGTGTGTGTGTGTGTGTGTGTAACTGATTTTCAGTGAATGGTTCAGCTTCTTGTACGGCCTCCGAGAGAGCCCAGGTGAACCTTTCAATGAGTTGGTATCTGTTTTCAGAACATGGGAATCTCTTAGTCCAATAGTCAATCAGGCAAGCTTTGAGGTCTTAAAGAGTTTCAGTCCTCAGCGATGGTGTTGCAGACCCTTGTGAGCAAACCTTAGGGTATGCTCAGAGCCCTCATTAGCAGGTACCAAAGTGTGAAGATTTCAGACATCATTTCCCAAAGAAGTACCTCTTGAGTCTATGTCCTTGTCAGTTCCCTACACTTCCTTACACTAGTTATGTGATCAGTGTGTTTCAGGATAATCCCCACATGTGATTTTTGCTATTTCCTACTAGTCCTATCTGTTTCTCATCTTCTTCTTTTATGGTAGGGGTTGGGAAGCAACATGTGTGGTGGAGGAAGGGGTGTGGTAGTTGTCTGCCTTCAGAGGACCGAATAATGCCTAGAAATTGTACTGTAGTTTCAGGTCAATTGTCCATCCTCTGAGTGTCAGGAATTCCATCACTTTACTTTGATGCTAGTCTGTTCTTCAAGCTGTCCTCAGAAATAAGGACGTCAACCATCTAGGGAATAATGGTTTGTGTGTATGTTTTCATTTTAGGAAAGGCCTTGCTGTTCCTGAAAGTAATACTGTAGAGCACCCTTTCCTGTTGTTATTGGCCATCAGTCAATCTTTTGTGAATTATTCGTTTATAAATAGACTTTTTATGGTTGATGAGCAGGAATTCTTTATTGACAAGTCTTGTCAGTGTGTGTATTGCAAATCTTTACTTCCCAGCCTGCGGTTCACTTTTTCATTTTCTTATGGTCATAAGATAAGGAGAAATGTCACATTTTTATGAAGTCCCACTGAATTCTTTTAAATGGTTAGTGCACCCTATGTCCTACCCCAAGATTGACAGGTTCTACGTTTTCTTTCAGAAACTGTCCAATGGGAAGCTACAATCCATCTCAAATTTATAAATTGCATTTTTAATTCTAATAGGGTATTTATAGACTGTTTTGTATTTTCTATGTACACAATCGTATTATCTGTGAATAGTCACAATTATCCCCTCAATTCGTTATACTTTTTGTTTCTCTTGCCTTCTAACACTGGTAGATTCTCTGATGCAACGTTGAATAGAGCAGCATTGTTGAAGATTTTAATATACCTTTCTCAATATCTGACAGAAAAAGCAGACAAAACATTGGTAACAAATGTGACCTAATTGACATATAGGGAACATTCCATAATAAGTGCAGAATACATTATTTCAAGTGGTCATAGACTCTTTACCCAAATAGATGATAGGTGGGGCCACGAATGAAGTCTACAAATGTTAAACCCTGAAATTAACTAGATTCTATTCTTAGACCACAGGGGAATTGAGCCACAGTCATAGCGAAAATAAAACTAGGAAGTCCTTCAATGTTTAAAAATTAAATGGAACTTTGCTACATATCCTAAAGGTCAGAGAAGGAATCTCAATGGAAATTCTGAACCTTTTCTACATGAGGGCTCACACACAATGGCACTTTCTTTGTGAAGAGCATTATAATAACCTAGACAGGAGTTGAGCCTTAAGTCAGAGTTCTGCCTGCCCCAGCCACACCTGGCAGCCTTGGCCTGTGGTCCCCCTCAGCTGTCCTTTCTGGTGGCCCTGAGCTAAGGGGGTCAACATGGCCATATGGAAATGGGAAGCTCCCCTCTCATAGTGATGACGGTGCCCCCTCCCCAGCTGCCCTTTCTGGTTGCTCTGAGCTAAGGGGGTCAACATGGCCGTATGGAAATTAGAAGCTCCCCACTCTTAGTGATGACGTTGCTATGGTATCGTCCTCACCAGTCCAACAACATGATTTCTGAGTGAAATATGACACAAGAGCGACTTCTTGGCCTTCTTTCAGGTTTGAAAATCATCTGGTGAGTCATCTATTAGGAATATGGATTCAACATGTGTTCTTTCTTCTGGAAAAGAAATAGACCCAATAGCAATTATGGCTTCCTGAGCCCCTGTTCCTGAGAGACATCATACTGGCTCTTTGTAGCATTCTGCCTCTTAAACTTCTCAACTAGGGTGTAGATATTTTTAGGCACATTTTCAGGTGGTTAGACAGGGACTCAGATGATATGAGTCACAGAGGATTTTAGTGTCAGAAACCTAAGTGGGATCCCCAAATTGACTCCAAATCCCTTGTTGTTCCATACAGGGTACTATTTCCCTCTTATGTCTGGTCTTCTCGATCTGGAAACCTATCAAGTATCAGGATTTTCTTGTCATGTGGACAACTGGAACGAATTCAGCGGGCCTTTTCACCTCTGCCCATGGTGATCATTAAGATCATTATCTCAGTGGAGGACTCTGGGTAAGATACTCAAAGATCCTTAGGAATAGAGACAGTATAATATTTTTCTGGTATTGAAGTCACTGAAACCAACTATCTTTTTTAGTCCATTCAGGCTCTGGTATGTTCAGAGGGTGCTGTAAAACAGGTCTGAAATAGTATTTAAAAACACTCAGCTCAGCCTCTTCTACAACGTGAGCCAATGCTTATAAACATGGCTAAAATATCCCCTTACCTACGATGACTTCCCAGCCATCGTAGTGTTTATATGGTATGACTGTGACTTACATTAGTCAACATTTGCAGAGAAAGAACTTAGTGCATCCAGGGGGCACTTCATGTTGAAATTAGTTTGTGACAATGAGCTACTGTGTTTTATTCTGCAGTCCAAGGGAATGGTGCCAGACATCTCTAAGGTGTCTAGCAGTTCTACAATTCTGATTTTAAGTGGTCTGTGTGCTTCAGCGATTTGGGCTGGAGAAGGGCAGGAGTCCAGAGACTGTGAACACTTCTGTTACCTGTGCTGACCATGGAGCAGGTAGCCTTCTGTGGGCATCATTTTGATTTCTTGGTACTCTTGTGAAAGGTGCTTTTGTCTCAAATTCCTCCATTTAGGAGTAATTATAATGATGAAAGTAATTTTTATCTTATATCATCTGTGGGCCCTGATCCTGCGATCCCAGGGAAGCTATCCTTTAACATTTTACCCGGCTCAAAATGATTGGGCAAAAACTCAAAGCATGGGCCCTATTTCTGCCCCAAGCACATGTTTTACATCTGCTTCGAGAAGAAAACAATAACCAAAATGCCAACAAGAAGTTAAGAAAATATAAAGAACCTCTTTGGCTCCCATAAGATTAAAGTCATACTGACATGTACATACTGAAAATGCATGAAATCATTGCATTTCCTAAAGCCCAAGCCTTGGATGTTGGGAGAGCCACTGACCTTGCCCAGAACCAGGCACACCCCAGCAGGGAGGGCTGGTGCAGAAAGGGAAGGGGCAGGACTCTGAGGGTGGTCTGTAGCCAGAGGGGTTCCTGGAAGGGGCCAGGTGTGTGGAGGGAGCCCGGCCCAGAACCCCACCCATGCCTGAGCTGGGTGTTGGGTAGAGGAGGCGCCTTTTGGACCCCCTGCACTTTCAGGGTTCCAGGGGCTTGAGGGCGGGTTGCCTGGCATCCCAGTGGCTGGGGTACCACGTTGCCTGACCAATCACCGCTTGGGGGTGGAGCAACGTCTCTGTGGGCTGTTCCAGAGTTGCAGTGGGGTGCAGACCTGGGGCAGAAGAAGGGGCACTGGGAGAGAGAGAGTAGCCCTGTCGAAGTCACTGCTGGTTAGTGAGCAGCGTGCACCGAGGGTGGGGGGGGTCCAGGGGTAGGGTGCGCCCCAGGTGGGAGGCAGGGTTCTGGAAGGGCACCTGGAGAGGGTTCATTGTGGGAACTCAGGTGAGTTTTCTTTATCCCTTTAAAGTCTCTTCTGCCCCATGTCCTCAACTGGCCTTAATCCCCATACCTGTGAACTCCAGGGCGCCCACTCACCTGAGCTTTTGTGGGATTGGTTGCAGAATTTCAGGGTTTCCCCTGTTCCCCGGGAAGAGTGTGGGGAAGGACCTCACAGAGTCCCCACCTTCAGTGATGTGTCCCCCGGTTCTCTGACACAGTGCAGGTGATGCATCTTGAGCAGTACCCCAAGTTCAGCAGGGGGTGCCCTGGTCCCCCAGGCACAGGTGTGGCAGTAGCAAGCCCCAGAGCCATCCCCCAACTTCAGCATTATGGCCCGTGTGCCCGCAGGTTAGTGGTAATTGGCTGTTAGAATCATGCAGGAAAATCCTCCAATTCGGGGCCTGAAGGAGGGCGTAAACCAGACCCCACTCTAATTGCATTGGGAATAGATGAATTGAGGGTTTCTTTAGAAGAGTAAGTCTGCTTTCCAGAAAAGGCAAGGTCATTGGTCTATTGAGAATGAAGATAATTACTGATAAACAACAAGTATGTGTTGCCCCTTCACCCAGAAACCGAAGCAGTTGTGCAGGCTTTAGGTCAAAGATGCCTTCTTCTCCTCACCTGACAGCACTTCTCTGCTCTGGCTCCAAGAAACATGAGGTTTTGAACGTCAGCATCGGAGTCAGCGAGGCAGCTTGTCACAGGACGCCAGCGTTCAGAGAAAGCACAGGTATGTTTGGCAAAATGTCCTATCTATGTCAGGGCTGGAGGTAAAACCTCTCATTATCGCAAAACCTCCTGGGCTTTTCTCTTTTCTCTAGTTGAGCCACAAAGTAAAATTGAAGTAGCTGTCAGCATTCTGGGTTTGGTGCAAGAATTACTTAATTTCCCTGCAGGTAGAACTTTGCAGGGGATCACAATTTCTCTGTCCATTTATTGCTTACAAATGTATTTTGACCATCTGTTTCCTAGGAACCCTCTTTTATTAGAAAGGGAAGGTGAGATTCACTCTGTGCCTGTTTGAAACATCTAATTTGTTCCTTCATCTAACAGTGTTTATTCAATTGGGCCTAAGATATGGTTGAGTGGCCAGCATCTAGAGTTGGGTGGCTTTTTTCATCTGATACAAACTTGGATGATGTCATTTGACAAAGGTGATGTTTCATCATTGATTAGTTTATTCATCAGAAGAGTTAAAATTAGGGTGGAGGGGAAATTCAAAATTATCCAAAGCGGCCTGTTCCTGTTTAAAAGTTCAGTTTGACTTTCTAGTTTTACTAAATGTATTATCTCGATATTTTGAGGTGCCATATTCTCTCTGTAGTTTCTTTGGTGGTGGAGTCAGAAGGAGAGTCTGGGAATTCTTTTGGATAGTGGCATGCTGGTGGCTTCAAGGGGCTTGGCGTTAGGAGCCTTGGGGTGAAGTCTGCAACTGCTTGCCTGACCCTGGGTGCATCTCCCAGAGGTTTTGTTTCCTCTTATGAAATTGCCAGCAGATAATGTTCTGCTTAAAGGGGAACCCTCCCATCCTGTTGGTGGCAATGCAAAGTGGTGCAGCCAGTCTAGGAAACAGTGTGGGGGTTCCTCAAAAAGTTAAACATCGAACAACCACATGATCCAGGAATTGCTGTACTAGGTATTTACCCAAAGGATACAAAAATGCAGATTCAAAGGGGGTACATGCACCATGATGTTTATAGCAGCAATGTCCACAGTAGCCAAACTATGGAGAGAATCCCAACGTCCATGCACTGATGAATGGATAAAGCAGATGTGGGATACATATATATACTGGAATATGACCCAGCTTCAAAAAGAATGAAATCTTACCATTTGCAAGGATGTGCATGGATCTAGAGTGTATTAAGCTAAGCAAAATCAGTGAGGAAAGACAAATATCCTATGCTCTCACACTTGTGGAATTTCAGAAAGAAAACAGATGAACAGAGTGGAGGGGTGATGAGAGGCAAACAAGGAAATAGACTCAACCTTGGAGAACAAACTGAGTGTTGCTGCAGGACAGGGGCGTGGCCGATGAGTTAAATGGGTGAGGGGTATTAAGGAGGGCACTTGTGATGAGCACCGGGTACTGTATGCAGGTGAGGAATCACTAAATCCTACCCCTGAAGCGAATATTCCATGGCATGTGAACTAACTGGAATTTAAGTAAGAGGAGAAAGGAAAAAGTGTTCTGCTTCATGAAGAGTGAGGTAAAATTGTAGTGAATTGGGCTGTAGTCTTCTATAGATGATATTTGTAAAACACCCTGTTGTAGGATACACTAGTTGCTTATCACATAAGGAGTCCTCAGAAAGCTGCAATGAAAGATTCAGGTCTCAGAGCATGTTCATGTTCCACTGATATGTTACAGTTTGCACAGGTAGGAAAGAAGGTGGAGAGAAAGGCAACAGAAGGGGAAAGTAGGTGTGAACCTTTCAGTAGTTAGCATTATAGCTTTCTCATGAAAGCCTTGCGCCATGTGATTTTGGAAGAAGAGGGGAATCCGGGAGCTTTGCAGGAGACGGGGGAGTTCCAGGTCTGGGTAAAGCTGACAGGGGTCCCAGATGAGAGCTGAATGCATTCTGAAGCAGGGTGTGGGCAGGGTGGGCTCCAGGGGTGGCTGTGGGTCTCCTGGATGAGAGTTGTGACAGGTGAGGGCTGTCTGCAAATTCCTGGCTGAGGACAAGTGAGGCACAGGCAGAGAACTTTCTTCTGAGCCACCAGCCTCACCCAACACACACAGCCTCAACTTCTGTCCCTGTCACTCCAATTCAGACTTCTCAGAAGGTGAGTTAGAACACATCAAGAGCATTCAAAACAGAAGGGAAAGCATGTGCAAAGGCTCTGGGGCAGGAGAATTCCAGGTATGTCCAGGAGCAGCTAGAAGCCCCTGTGGCCACAGGAGACAGCTTAGGACATGAGCTCAGAGAGGTGAAAGAGGGTGACAGAAAGCCATTCCAGGGCTATAACCCCATGAGACGCTGTTTCACTAGGCCATCTTGGCTACAGTGTTGAGAACAGATGACAGAGAGTTGAAGATGGCAAGGCAGGTCAATGATGAAGCTTTTCCAGGAACTCAGGCACTGTGGACGAGACAGGTGGCCTTGAATGGTGTGGTTAGACTTATTCTGGGTCCATTTTGAAGATGAAGCTCACAGGATTTGCTGATGAGTTAGATATTAGGAGCAGGAGAATGGAGGAGTTGGGGTAACTCCCAGCTGTTGTGGGTTGTCCTGATCGAGGGGAAGGAGAGGGTTTCTCGGGGCGTAGGAGGTAGTCCGTGTTCCGCATGCTGAGGAAGGTGCCTTTCCAGGTGGATCTGCTGAGGTTTGTGTCTGGGAGAACCTTTCACATCTCCTCCCTCATCAATGCTCAAGTAAAAGTATCCCCCACTTTTTAAACGTTCACAGTAAGACACTGGGCTTTCTTGAAAGAACTACGTTATTACCCAGCTTCAGTAAGAGGAAGAGACCTGAAGAGGATTTTCCTCTTATGAAAAAAGGTGAACAGTGAGAATCGCGGTCAGCATCTGTTTTGGGGAGAAGCACGACAGAGGCGGCGTGCACCCCAACCAGCTCCTTCCGCTGGGAACCACTCTCCACATCTAGTCACCAGCACTTTGAATGGTGTCCGTTTTCCTCTGTGCTTTATCTTCATTTATGCCGGGCCTCCCTTAGAAACTTGTGTGCTGAGGCCTAAGAAAAGCCAAAGAGAAGGAATTTTGGAGTCTGAGCACACTGTCTACTTGTTCCGTGTAAATTAACGGCCATTCCTTCTTTACACCATTTCTGCTGTGCAAGGTTTCTCAGAAGCCCTGTACTTTCAAAGAGCAGGGAAACCTATACCCCATGCTGCGGGGTTAGTTTTAGTCTCCATGCTGGACAGAACATTTCATGACTGTCAGATTTTCTCACTCAAACATTGAGAGTTTGAACACCTTCACCCGTTTCTACCACCCCATCCCTGAATCTGGAACCTACCAATCTGCTCTCAGTATCTATGCGTTCAGTATTTGTTTATTCCACGTGGAATGTACATGACAGCATCTGGTATTGGTCTTTCTGTGTCTGAGTTACTTGGAATAAGGCCCCCAAGGTCTGTGTTTCCATGCCTGGTTATTGTGAATAATGCTGCAGTGAACGTGGGAGTGCTTCTGTCTTTTTGAGGCAGTATTTTTGTGTTCTCCAAATCAATACTCAGTAGAGCCATTACCTGGTCATGTGGTAGTTGTATTTATTTTTTCAGGAACCTCCATATCGTTTGTCACAGTGGCTGCACCAATTTCCATTCCCACCAACAGTGCACAGTGTCTCCTCGTCTGCACACCCATGACCCCACATGGTGTCTGTCTCTGGGACAATTTCTGTTCCAACAGTTGTGAGGGGATAGCCGATTGTGGGTTTGACTGATGTTTCCCTGACGAAGATTAGTGATGTCGAACATCTTTTTCTGTCTGTTGACACCTGTGTGCCATCTTTGGATTGTTTCTATTCACATATTCCCCCCATTTTTTTAAAGATTTTTTTTATTTATTCATTTGACAGAGATAGAGACAGCCAGCGAGAGAGGGAACACAAGCAGGGGGAGTGGGAGAGGAAGAAGCAGGCTCCCAGTGGAGGAGCCTGATGTGGGGCTCGATCCCAAAACTGGGATCACGCCCTGAGCTGAAGGCAGACGCTTAATGACTGCACGATCCAGGCGCCCCTCCCCCCATTTTTATACAGTTTTTTTTATTTGTATGAGTGTTGTGTGTATTTTGGATATTAGCGTCTTCTAACATATGATTCGCAGATACTTTTTTCTTATTCAGTCAGTGGCCTTTTAAGTTTTTGCTGGTTTCTTTTGCCGTGTGGAAGATTTCAGTTTGATGTTGTTCCACTTGTTTATTTTTGCTTTTGTTGCCTTTGCATTTGGTGTCCGATCTGAAGACTCTTTGCCAAAACCAATGTCGAGAGACTTAGTACCTGTGTCTTCTTGGAGGTTTATGGATTCAGGTCTTATGTTCAAATCATTCATCCATTAAAAATTTTGTGTGTGGTGTAAGAAAGTGACCCAGTTATATTCTTCTGCATTTAGTGTCCAGTTTGCCTGTTACCACTCACTGAAGAGACAGTCCTTCCCTCATGGCATATCTTCTGCTGCTGTGTCGTAAGTTAGGATCATCTACATGTGGGTAAGTTTCTGAACTTTTTGTTCTGTTCCACTGACCTGGTGTCTGTGTTTATGCCAGTACCATCCTGTTTTGATGACAACAGCTTTGTAATCTAACTTGAAATCCAGGAGTGTGTTGACTGCACCTTTCTTTCTCCACGTTGCATTGGGTATTTGGGGTCTTTTGTGATTCCATACAAGTCTGAGGACTGTTTTCTATTTGCTTGAATAATGCCACTGGAATTCAGATAGGCATTTCATCACATCTGTCAATTGCTTTGGGTACGATGGACATGTTCACATAATTAACTCTTCCAGTTAAGGAGCATGTCGTATGCTTCCATTTGTTTGTGTTGCCTTCCAAATCTTTGACCCATACATTCTGCCCCCTCGACACACATGTTTTTCATTTCTTTTCTGCCATGTGTTGAGTGTACTATGTCTTTCTCATTCTTGGTTACTTTTATTCCTAGATTTTTTTTATGCAATTGTAAATGGCATTGCTTTCTTAATTTCTCTTTGCGAAAGTGTGTCATCAGTATACAGAAATGCAAGAAGTTGGTTCATCTGGGTGGCCCCATAGGTGAAGCGTCTGCCTTCAGCTCAGGTCATGATCCCAGAGTTCGGGGATCGAGCCCAGTGTTGGGCTCCCCGCTTAGCGAGGGTCTGCTTCTCCCTCTTTCTGACACTCCCCCTGCTTGTGCTTTTTCTCTTCCTGTCAAATAAATAAATAAAATCTGAAAAAAAAAATAAAGACAACAGGTCTCTGTATATTATATCCTGCAGCTTTCTTGAATTTGTTTATTCTAACATTATTTTTGTGGAATCTTTCGGGATTTCGCGTCAGTTGCAAATAGTGACAGTTTTCCTGTATGGATTTCATATCTTTCTCTTTTTTTTAAATTATGTTAGTCACCCTACAGTACTTCTTTTGTTTTTGATGTAGTGTTCCATGATTCATTGTTTGCATATAACACCTAGTGCTCATTATGACACGTGCCCTCCTTAATACCCATCACCAGGATAACCCATTCCCCTACCCCTCCCTTTCTGCAACCTTCATTTTGTTTCCGAGTGTCAGTAGTCTCTCATGGTTCATGTCCCCCTCTCATTCCCCCTCTTCACTTTTCCCTTCCTTCTTCTAATATCCTCCATGCTATTCCTTCCATTCCACATAGGAGTGAAACCATATGATAATTGTCTTTCTCTGCTTGACTTAATTTCACTTAGCATAATCCCCTCCTGTCCTTCCACCTTGGTGCAAATGGTGGGTATTCATCCTTTCTGATGACTGAGTAACATTCCATTGTATAGATGAACCACATTTTCTTTGTCCATTCATCTGCTGAAGGACATCTTGGCTCCTTCCACAGTTTGGCTATTATGGACATTGCTGCTATGAACATTGGGATACAGGTGCCCCTTCTTTTCATTACTCTGTGTCTATGGGGTAAATACCCAGTAGTGCAATAGGTGGGTCGTAGGATAGCTCTGTGTTTAACGTCTTGAGGAACGTCCATATTGTTTTCAAAAGTGGCTGTACCAGCTTGAATTCTCACGAGTAGTGTAAGAGGGTTCCCCTTTCTCCACATCCTCTCTGACTTTTTTAAATTTCCTGCCTTGTTAATTTTCTTTTCAAAATTTTATTTATTTATTCCACAGAGATGGAGACAGGCAGCAAGAGAGGGAACACAAGCAGGGGGAGTGGGAGAGGAAGAAGCAGGCTCATAGTGGAGGAGCCTGATGTGGGGCTCGATCCCATAACGCTGGGATCACTCCCTGAGCCGAAGGCAGATGCTTAACTGCTGTGCCACCCAGGCACCCCGTCTTTGTGTCTTCTGCCCATTTTTTGGGTGTCGAATTTGAGGAGTTCTTTATAGATCTTGGATACCAGCCCTTTTTCTGTAATATCATTTGCAGATATCTTCTTTGATTCCAAAGGTTGCCTTTTTGTTTTGTTGATCGTTTGCTTTGCCGAGCAGAAGCTTCTTATCTTGATGAAGTGCCAATAGTTCATTTTTGCTTTTATTTCCTTTGCCTTTAGAGACGTGGCTTGCAAGAAGTTGTTTGTCCAAGGTTGAAGAGTTCTTTTGATTTTGATATGAGACAGGAATCCATTATCTTACTTTCCTCATTGTGTTGGAGTCCTCTGTCTTTCTTGGTGAGTCTAGCTAAGTTTGTCAGTTTTTTTTATCTTTCCAAAAAAGGCAACTCTCATTTTTATTGGTTTTTTTTTTTTGTCTTTTTAGTCTCCTTTGGATTTATTTATGTATTCATTTTTGTTATTTCCTTATTTCTACTAATTTGGTGCTTTGTTTTTTGTTTTATTTTCTACTTCTTTACCACATAAATCAGGTTGTTTATTGGAGAGCATTCTCATGGATTGATGAAGACTTGAATTTCTATGAACATCCCCATAGAGATACTTTTGCTGCATCCCATAAGTTTTTGTAGGTTGACTTTTTCATCAGTGTCAAGGTACTTCCAAAATTTTTTTTTATTTCTTCTTTGACTGATGGTTGTTCAGTAGCATGTTGTTAAATCTCCACATATTTTTTAAGATTATTTAATTATCTGACAGAGAGTGAGACAGCGAGAGAGGGAATGCAAGCAGAGGGTGGGAGAGGGAGAAGCGGGCTTCCCACTGAGCAAGGAGCCTGATTCGGGGCTAGATTCTAGGATCCTGGGATCACGACCTGAGCTGAAGGCAGATCCTTAAGACTGAGCCACCCAGGCCCCCCAATCTCCACCTATTTTTGGCTGTCCTATTTTTTTTTCTTGAGACTGATTTCTAGTTTCATATCATTGTGTTTGGACAAGATTTGAAGCAGAAGGTGAAGAGTACATTCAGATGAAAGGTTTGTTTCCTGGAGGGATTTCTGAGGGCAGACCATGAGTTCTGTGGGGACAGAGGAAGGTTTTGTGAGTCGGGGGATGGGGTTAACCCTTGTTGGAATTACTGACTACTACCATGCAGGCTGTGTGCTACCGTTCACAGTGTAATCCTGATGGACTTGTACTTCATTAGAAATATTTTCTAGGAGGTGTAGGCATAGCCTTCTCTTTAAAGAAAGGTGCCATATGAGTTCATGGCATGACCCCAGGTCAGCAACCAGGATGTATGGTATTGTGGGGGATCAGAACCAGGCTTTCTGTGCGAATTGACAGAAATTGGGTACGGGGAGCTCCATGACCATAGGTGAAGTCCCAAGTGACCCACTGGGTGTTGGGTTCTGTGGATCTGTCTCATCAGGTGCTGTGGAATTCAGGGACACCCTCCTGTCTGTGGATTTGTGTGGAGACAGGTAGACATCACTGGCCAGACACGAGGGTTGCACTGGACCACCACCAGAGGTGCAGCGTGCGGGGGGGGGGGCACTGCTTGGATTCCATGAAAGCTGACCAGGGTCTGTGACCATGATTCCTAGCAGCTGCAAGGGGAGAGGAGGCTGGGGGTGGTGAACACTTCCTAGACTTGTGGTCAGGACTAGTCTGGAACCCACTGAAGTCAGCCACACCGGGCACAAAAGGCACCCAGTCAGTGTAGCTGTGGGCACTGCTCCCATGGCACTTTCGGGCCGGCTCCATGCTGCCACCTCCTGCTTTTCATCATCATCTTCAAGGTCCTGTGCCTCTGCTCTTGCCCCATGGCCTCCGGGGTATTGTCCGTCCTCCATCTGGCCCTCGTCCCTGGTGCCCTGTGCAGTCCGATGCCAGTGTAGCCTTCTCGAGACAAACATCTGGCCCTGATGGAACACTTCCATGGATCTCGTGTGATGCGAGGATGATGCCCTGCCCTGGAAGGGGGCTGCAGGTCCCCAATCAGGAGAGCCATGTCTCCCTTTTCAGCATGGCCTGCCCTCCCCTCAGTCTTGTTCAGGGAAGCTCTCCCCACTTCCTGAGATGACAGCTCTGAACTTAAAAATGAATGTTATTTTACATATCTCTATGCTTTAGTTCATCCATGGCAAGTCTTTCAACCCCGTTAGTGGGTTTTTTTTAGCAGTTCTGAAGGGCTGTCTGCTCAAAGAGGGGGTGACCAGGGTGGGGCAGCTTTCCCTCTCATCTCCCTCAGCATGTCTCTGAGCCCTGGGACCAGCTGTCCCACTGAGGATTGAGGGACACGAGGCAGCCCATCATGAGACCAAGCTGTGTCAGCTGTGTAGACTGATGCGTGTCGGAGCGGTGGTCAGCTGGCATGGGCCAGGGGCAGGCAGTGTCTCCTTCTCATTCCTTCCCTCCCTTCCTCCCAGAGGTAGCTCAGAGCAGCCTTCAACCCCTGCATCTCCAGATCCCTTGACCTGTGCCTCCTGTGTTCAGCTGGTGACCTTGGAGTTTCGCATGGATTCTACCTCCGGTACCCTCTCCTGTGGCAGTTCCTGGATCAGGGGAGGGGTCGGACCCTTGTCTGCTTTTGGTCTTCTTCCTGTCCCGCACCAAGCCCACCCACCTTTGCATCTTCCATGTATGTGCTTGGAAGTAAGCCCATCCACAGGGAAACTATTAGCAAAATGGATCCAGGCAATAAACATTGAAGTAGAGATCCAGGATGCATAATAAACCTGCTCTGAAACCTGTCCCAAAATCTGTGACTATAGCACACTGAAACAGAAATAATAATAGCTTTCTGGACTGTGAAGTGACATGTGTCTTTACTTCCAATCTTGAATGCATAGGTGCTGAGCCTGGACAGAAAAGGACCATGGCTCCCGTGGGCTGGGATCCACAGTAAGAACTCAATGAAATCTGAATTCGAGACATAGAGTGAATAATTATTGTAGAGTGAACCCTCCCAAGTAGGGCTTATGCTCATTGCACAGGAAAAGCTTTTTCAAAGAGGTTCCTGAAAGAACAACCTTTTTAAAAATTTATTTTAATTCCAGTAGAGCTAACATACAGTGTTATATTCGTTTCAGATGTACAATAGAGTGATTCAGTGATTCTATATGAATCTATAATTCAGTATATTCTATATTACTCAGTGGTCATCAAGAAAAGTGTCCTCTTAATCCGCTTCATCTATTTCACTCATCCCTCTATCCACCTCCTCTCTGGTATCCATCCGTTTGTTCTCTCTTGTTAAGAGTTTGTATTTTGGTGTGTCTCCTTTTTCTATTTTATTGATTTATTTTTGTTTGTTTCTCAAATTCCCCATCAGAGTGACATCGTATGGAATTTGTCTTTCTCTGACTGACTGATTTTAGTTAGGATAATACTCTCTAGCTCCATCCATGTGGCTGCAAATGGCAAGGATTCATTCTTTTTCAAGCCGAGTAATACTCCATCTTGTGTGTGTGTGTGTGTGTGTGTGTGTGCATGTGTGTGTGAATACACACATCTATCATCTCATTTGTCAATTTTTCTACAGACACTTGGTTTGCTTCCATATTGTGATATTGTAAATAATGGTGCAAGAAACATAGGGGTGCACGTATCCTTTTAAGTTACTGCTTTCCTAGTCTTTGGAGAAATACTAGTAGAGTGATTGTTGGATCGTAGCTTAGTTCTATATTTAATTTTTTGAGGAACCTTCATACTGTTTTCCACGGTGGCCACCGCAGTTTGCATTCCCACCCACAGTTCGCGAGGAATCCCCTTTATCCACATCCTCCTAACACCTGCTCTTTGTTGTGCTTTTGATGTTAGCCATTCTGACAGGTTTGAGGTATTACCTCATTGTCCTTTGGATTTACATTTTCCTGATGATGGGTGATGGTGAACATCTTTTCACGGGACTGTTGGCCATTTGTATTTCTTCTTTGGAGAAATGTCTGTCCATGTCTTCTGCCTATTTTTTAACTGGATTATTTGTTTATTTGGGGTCGAGTAGTATCAGTTCTATATGTTTTGGACACTATCTCTTTATTGCATGTGATCGTTGCAAATATCTTCTCCCTTTGAGTAGGTTGTCTTATTACTTTTACGTTTTCATTGTTCTTCTGCCATGTGGAAACTTTTTATTTTGCTGTATTCCCAATAGTTTATTTTTGCTTTCATTTCCTTTGCCTCAGGAGACAGTCCAGAAAAACGTTGGTATGGTCCATGTCAAGAAGTTACTGTCTTCCCTCCTGTAGGATTTTTATGGATTCAGGTCTCATATTGAGGTCTTGAAACTGTTTTGTGTTTGTCTGTATTGTGTAAGAAAGCAGTCTAATTTCATTCTTTTGTGCGTAGCTGTCTAGTTTTCCCAACACCATTTGTTGTAGAGACTGTCCTTTTCCCTTTTGATATCGTTGCTTGCTTTGTGGAAGATTCATGGACCACATAATTGTGGGTTTCTGTCTGAACTTGTATCCTGTTCCTTTGGTCGCTGTGTCTATTTTTGTGCCGTACTGTCTTGTTAGGATGACTGCAGCTTTGTAGTATAACCTGAAATCTGAAATTGTGAGTCCTCCAGCCTTGTTTTTCTTTTCCACATTGCACTGGCTGTTCAGTATCTTTAGTGGTTCCATACAAATGTTTAGGATTGTTTATTCGAGGTCTTTTATTCTTTAATTTAAATTCAATTTGCCAACTTGCAGTACACCATTAGTTTCAGATGTAGTCTTCAATAAATTATCAGTCGTGTATAACACCCAGTGCTCATTGTATCGTGTGGCCTCCTTAATGCCACTCACCCAGTTACCCCCCCCCCCAACTTCTCCTCCAGCAATCATCAGTTTGTTGCAATAGTTAAGAGTCTATCATGGGTTTTCTCCCTCTCTGATGACTTCCCATTCTATTTCCCCTCCCTTCCCCTATGGTCTTCTTCCCTTTTTCTGATATTCCACATAGGAGTGAAAGCATATGATCATTGCCTTTCTTTCATTGGCTTATTCCACTCACTATAATACCCTCCAGCTCCACCCAGGTCGGTGTGATGGTAAGTGTTCATGCTTTCTGATGGCTGAGTAATATTCCAGTATATATATGATCCACATCTTCTTTATCCATTCATCTATCCATGCTCATCTGCACTCTTTCCACAGTTTGTCTATTATGGATATTGCTGCTATGAACACTGGGGTGCATGTGTCCCGTCTTCACTACCTGTCTCTTTGGGGTAAATACCCAGTAGTGCAATAGCTGGGATATAGGGTAGCTTTATTTATAACTTTTTGAGGAAACTCCGTACCATTTTCAAGAGTGGCTGTACCGGACTGCATTCGCACAGGGGTGTAAGAGGGTTCCCGTTTCTCCACATCTTCTCCACATGTATAGTTTCATGTCTTCTTATTTTTAGATATTCGGCCTCGTGTGATATGGCATCTATAGGGGTTTAGATTTGCATTTCCCTGAAGCCAAGTGATATGAAGCATTTATGCATGTATCTTTTGGTCCGTAGTGCGTCGTCATCAGTGAAATGACTTCCCATTTTAATCTATCTCAAGACCTAAAGCTGGGTAAGGCACTGAAGCTGGATGATGCCATCGGTTGGAAGTGTGGAGAATTTCAAAAGATCTCTGTGGAGAGTAAGTTTAAAGGTCAGTGTGAAGCTAGTAATTGGATCCAGGGCGATCTCTGAAAGTGGGGGTTCCCTGGGATGGGCTGAGGGGGGCCCTCCGATTTTCCTGCTATGAATCCGTGCGGTAGCTCCAAACGGACATTTTCCTGCTGTGGGGCAGGCTGAGTCCTCTAGTCGTGCAGAGGTGATCCCAATGCCTGGTACCTTGGAGGCAGGCAAACGGGGAGGGGATCCTCAGCAGAAGCCCCAGGGTTAGGTTAGGCCTCAAGAGACAGCAGGTCCGAACTGCCCAGTGCTCAGAGAACTCCCAGGCCGACTGAGATGAGGGCACAAGGGCGGATGAATGTGAGCCTTGGGGTTTCATCCGGAAAGGCCCACAAAGGTCAGAGGTCATCAGCAGGTGCTCTCAGGGGGTGCCCCAATTCTCTTGCCCTGAATGCTCTGTTGTGCCCCCAAACGGTACAGTTTCCTGTGTGCTGCAGGCTGAGTCCTACGGTGGGGCTTGGGTGTCCCCAATCCCCCGGAGTGGGGTGCCAGGACCCTGGGGAGGGGCCCCTCTCTGCCCAACCTAGGGTAAGGGTTACGGTCCAGGAGCCCGGCAGGGACAATCTGCAGGCTGTGCGGCGAGCTCTGTGGAGGGCTGAGAGGAGGCCATGGGGGAGGGTGAGCATGGGCCTCAGGGTTGGGGCATGGGGGGCTGCCAAATGTGGGGATGGGCTCCGGGGGCCTCCCCAAGTTCTCGTGCCCTGTAGGCTCCGTAGAGCCCCAAGGGGCATGGTTTCCTGTCGGGTGGCAAGCTGAGTCCTGCGGTGGGGCACAGGTATCCCAATTCCCCAGGCCTGCAGTATAAGGCTCCTGGGGAGGCCCCCACACCCGCGGCCGACCTAGGGTTATGGTTAGGTCTCAGGGGCCCCGCAGGCCCGATCTGCTGGCTGTATGTCGAGCTACATGGACTGAGGTGAGGGTGTGGGGAGGGTGAGCGTGGGCCTTAGGGTTGGGGTGCGGGAGGCTGCCGAAGTTCGCTGGTGGCTCAGGAGTGCCCTCCTGGTTCTCCCGCCCTGAATACTCTATGGCCTCCCAAGGCACATGGTTTCCTGTGGGGTGGCAGACTGAGTCCTGCTGTGGGGCTCAGGTGTCCCCAATCCCTGGGGCTGCAGCTCCAGGCTCCTGGGGAGGGGCCCCTCCACAGATGAACTAGGGTTAGGGTTGGCGCCCAGGAACCCCGCAGGCCAGATCTGCCCACTATGTGGCGAGCTCTGCCACGGGCTGAGGTGAGGGTGCGGGGTGGGGTGAGCATGGGCTTCAAGGTTGGGTTTAGGGATTGCCGAAGTTCGCCGGGGGCTCTGGGGGCCCTCCTGGTTCTCCCCCCCTGAATGCTCTACAGCCTCCCAAGGGGCCTGGTTTCCTGCGGGCTGGCAGGTTTTGTCCTGAAATGGGCCTCAGGTGTCCCCAGTCCCTGGGGCTGCGGCACCGGGCCCCAGGGGAGGGGCCCTACCCAGCCAACCTAGGGTCAGGTCTAGGCCCCAGGAACCTGGCAGGCCTGATCTGCTGGCTCTGCGTCGAGCTCAGTGGCAAGCTGAAGGGAAGGCGTGGGGTGGGATGAGCGTGGGCCTCAGGGTTGGGGTGTAGGGGGCTGCCGAGAATCGCTGGGGCTCAGGGGGGCCCTACCAGTTCTCCTGCACGGGATGCTCTGCGGCGCCCCAAGGGGCATGGTTTCCTGAGGGGTGGCAGGCTGAGTCCTGTGCTGGGGCTCAGGTGTACCCAATCCCTGGGTTTAAGGTACGGATTAGGGTATGGGTTAAGGTTAGGGTATGGGTTAGGGTTAGGGTATGGGTGAGTGTAGGGGTTAGGGTTAGGGTAAGGAGAGGGTACGGGTTAGGGTTGGGTTTAGGGGTTACAGGTTAGAGGTTAGAGGTTATGGGTTAGGGTACGGATGCGGGTTTAGGGTACGGGTTAGAGTTTAGGGTTTGGGTTTAGGGTTAGGGTTAGGGTTGGAGTACGGGTTAGGTTTAGGGTATGGGTTAGGGTTAGGGTATGGGTTAGGGTATGCATTAGGGTATGGTTTAGGGTACGGGTTAGGGTACTGTTTAGGGTAAGTGTTGGCGTACGGATTAGGGTACGCTTTAGGTTACGGGTTAGGGTTAGTGTAAGGGTTAGGGTTAGGGTACAGTTTTTGGGTTATGGTACAGGTTAGGTTACGGTTTAGGGTTAGGGTTAGGGTACGGGTTAGGGAACGGGTTTGGGATAAGGATAGGGTACGGTTTAGGGTTAGGGTATGGGTTAGGGTATGGGTTAGGGTACAGGTTAGGGTTAGGTATGGGTTAGGGTATGGTATAGGGTCCGGGTTAGAGATAGGGTATGGATTAGGGTATGGGTTAGGGTACGGGATAGGGTACGGGTTAAGGTTAAGGTAAGGGTACTGGTTAGGGTTAGGGTACGGGTTACGGTTTAGGGTTTAGGGTTATGGTTAGGGTACAGGTTCGGGTTAGGGTATGGGTAGGGTTAGGGTACAGGTTATGTTACGAGTTAGGGTATGGGTTAGGGTCAGGGTTTAGGGTTTAGGGTTAAGGTTAGGGTACGGGTTAGGGTACTTGTTAGGGCTACAGTTAGGTTTAGGGTACGGTTTAAGTTATGGGTTAGGGTACCGTTTATGGTTAGGGTAGGGTACGGGTTAGAGTATGGGTTAGAGTACGTGTTAGGGTTACGGTTAGGGTTAGGGTACATGTTAGAGTTAGTGTTAGGGTATGGGTTAGAGTTAGGGTTAGAGTATGGGTTAGTGTATGGGTTAGGGTTAGGTTTAGGGTTAGGTTACGGGTTAGGGGTAGGGTTAGCTGAAGGGGTAGGGATGGGGGTTAGGGGTATGGTAGGGGTCGGGGTAGGGTTAGGGTTTAGGGTTAGGGTTTGGGGTTTGGCGTTAGTGGTTAAGGTTAGGGTTTAGTGTTTAGGGTATCGGGTTTAGGGTTAGGGTTTAGGGTTTAGGGTTTAGGGTTAAGGTTAGTGTTTAGGGTTTAAGGATTAGGGTTTAGGGTTAGGTTTAGGGTAGGTATAGGGTTAGGGTAAGGTTTAGGGGTTAGGTTTAGGGTAGGGTTATGGGTTAAGGCTTAGGTTTTAAGGTTATGGGTTAGGGTTTAGGGTTAGGGTTACACCCCAGTATTCCAGCAGGACCATTCCACCAGCTGTGCGGTAGTGGAGG
This sequence comes from Ursus americanus, assembly GCF_024610735.1. NCBI lineage: Eukaryota > Metazoa > Chordata > Mammalia > Carnivora > Ursidae > Ursus > Ursus americanus. The sequence continues at coordinate 484,996 of NC_142141.1, read as the reverse complement.
GCTGGGCCGAGGTGAAGGTGCTGGCAAGCTGGAGTGTGGGCCCAAGCATTTTGGCGCGGGGGGCCTTGAAAAGTGGCCAGGGGATCGGAGGGCCCTGCCGGTTCTCCCGCCCTGAATGGCCAGCTGTACCCCTAGCGGCCTGGGTGGCGGCGGGGCGGCACAGTGATTACGGCGCTGGGGCTCGGGGGTCCCCAGCGTTTCAGCCCCAGGCCCCTTGGGAGGGGCCCCTTGGGGGCCAACCTAGGGTAAAGGTTAGCTCCTGGAGGCCGGCAGGCACAATCCGCCATCTGGGGCGAATGGAGGTGCAGTGAAGATCAGGGCGCTGGTGAGCGGGAGAGTGGGCCCCAGCGTTTTGGCGCTGGGAGCCTTCGAAGTCACCAGGGCAAGGAGGGTCCTGCCCATTCTCCCGCCCTGAATGATCGGCTGTGCCCTAGCGGCCTGCGTATGGTCGGGGCAGAAGGGTGAGTCCAGCGTTGCGACTCGGGGGTCCCCAATCCCTGGCGTTCGGCGGCAGTCGCTTTGGGAGGGGCCCCTTGGGGGCTAACCTAGGGTTAGGGTTAGCCCTCGGGAGGCCGGCAGGCTCGATTCACTGGCTCTGTGGCGAATGGAGGGGTGGGCCAAGGTGAGGTCGCTGACGAGCGGAAGCGTGGGCCCCAACATTTTGGCTCAGTGGGCCTTCGAATGTCACAGGGGGCTTGGAGGGCCCTGCTTGTTCTCCCGCCATGAAGGACCGGCAATCCCCTAGCGCCCCGGCTGGCGGCAGAGTGGCAGGGTCAGTCCGGCAGTGTTGCTCGGTTTTCCCCAATCCCCAGCGTTGCAGCGCCAGGCCCCTTGGGAGGGGCCCCTCGGGGACTGTCCTAGGGTTAGGTTAACCCCCAGGAGGCCAGCAGTCCCGATTTGCCGGCTGTGCAGTGAGGGGAGGGATTGACCGTGGTAGGGCGCAGTCGAGCGGTAGCGTGGTACCCAGCATTTTGGCGTGTCGGGGGCCTTCGTATTTGACCGGAGGCTCGGAGGGCCCTGCCGGTTATCCCGCCCTGAATGCCTGGTGGCGCCGCTAGGGGCCCGCATGGCAGCGGGACGGCAGGGTGAGCCTGGCGCTGGGGCTTGCGGGTCCCCAATCCCTGCCATTGCAGCACCAAGCCTCTTGGGAGGGGCCACTCTGGGGCCCACCTAGGGTTATGGTTAGCCCCAAGGAGCCCGGGAGGCCGGATCCGCCAGCTGTGTGGCTAGAGGGGGGGTGGGCCGAGGTGAGGGCGCTGTAGAGTGGGAGCGTGGGCCTCAGCGTTTTGGCGCAGGGGACCTACGAATGTCGCCTGGGGCTCGGAGGGCCCTGCCTGTTCCCCCACCCTGAATGACAGGTGACACCCCAAGTGGCTCGGGTGGCGGCGGAGGGGCAGGTTGAGTACATCGCTGGGGTTTGGGGGTCCCCAATCTCCGGCGTCGTGGTGCCAGGCCCTTTGGTAGGGCCCTTCGGGGGCCGACCTAGGGTTAGAGTTAGCCCCCAGGAGGCCGGCAGGCCCGATAAGATGGCTGTGGGGCGAGTGGAGGTGTGGGCTGAGGTAAGGGTGCTGGCTAGTGGAATCGTGGTACCCAACATTTTGGCACGGGGGGCCTCCGAAGGTCGCCAGGGGTCTGAGGATCCTGCCCTTTCTCCCGCCTTGAATGACTGGCGGCACCCTTAGCGGCCTGGGTGGTGATGGGGAGGCATGGTGACTCTGTCGCTGCGGCTCAGGAATCCCCAATCCCAGGCGTTGCAGCACCAGGCCCCTAGGATGGGCCCTTTGGGGCCGACCTAGGGTTAGGTTTAGCCCCTAGGAGGCCTGCAGGCCTGATTCACCGGCTGTTGGAGAAGCGGAGGGTGGACTGAGGTGAGGGCCCAGGTGAGTGGGAGCATGGGCCCCAGCGTTTTGGCATGGATGGCCTTCGAAAGTTTTTGGGTTCTTGAGAGCCCTGCCCGTTTTCCCACCCTGAACGACCTGCGATGCCCCAGTGGGTCCGGTGTCGGCGGGGTGGCAGGGTGAGTCCAGTGCTGCAGCTAGGGTGTCCCCAATCCCAGGCGTTGCTGCTCCAGTCCCCTTGGGAGTGGCCCCTTGGGGGCTGACCTAGGGTAGCGTCAGCCCCCAGGAGGCCGGCAGGACCGATACGCCACTGTGGGGCAGCAGAGGGGCGGGCTGAGTTGAGGGTGCTGGTCAGTGGAAGCGTGGCCACGGTGGTTTGGCTCGGGGGGTCCTTCGAATGTCCCGCGGCTCCGAAAGCCCTGCCCCTTCAACCGACCTGAATGACCGGCGGCGCCCCTAGTGGCCCGGGTGATGTGGGACGGCAGGGTGAGTCAGGCGTTAGGAATCGGGAGTCCCCAATCCCCGGCATTGCGGGATCAAGACCCTTAGGATGGGCCCCTCATGGGCCAATCTAGGGTTAGGGTTAGCTCCCAGGAGGCTGGAAGGCCTGATATGCCAGCTAGACTGCGAGAGGGGGGCGGGCGGAAGTAAAGGTGCTGGCGAGCGGGAACATGGGCACCAGCGTTTTGACTTGGGGCTTTCAAAGGTCGCTGGGGTCTCGCGGGCCCTGCCCGTTCTCCCACCCTGAATGAACAGCGACGCCCCAGCGTGCCTGGTGTCAGCAGGGAGGCAGAGTGAGTCTGGCGCTGGGGCTCGGGGGTCCCCAATCCCCGGCGTTGTGGCCCAGGCCCCTTGGGAAGCGCCCCTCGTGTGCCGACCTAGGGTTAGGGATAGCCCCCAGGAGTCCTGCAGACCTGATCCGCCAGCTGTGTGGCAAACGGAGGGGGGGGCGGGCAGAGGTGAGGACGCTGGCGAGCAGGAGCGTGGGCCAAGCGTTTTGCGCGGGGGGCCTTCGAGTGTCACCGGGGGCTCGGAGGGCCATGCCCGTTCTCCCGCCCTGAATGACCGGCGGTGCCTCTAGCGGCCCGGGTGGTGGAGGGGCGGCAGGTGAATCCGGCGCTGGGGCTCAGGGGTCCCCAATCCACTGTTTTGCGGCGCCAGGCCCCTTGGGAGGGGCCCCTCAGGGAATGACCTAGGGTTAGGCTTAGCCCCCAGGACGCCGGCAGGCTCAATCCGCCAGCTGTGTAGCGAATTGAGGGGTGGGTCGAGGTGAGGTCTCTGTGGAGTGGGAGCGTGGGCTCAAGCGTTTTGGCACCGGGGGCCTTCGAATGTTTCCGGGGACTCGACAGGCCCTGCCCATTCTCCTCCCTGAGTGACCGGCAGCGCCCCTAGCAGCCCAGGTGGCGGCGGGGCGGCAGGGTGAGTCAGGCACTGTGGCTCGGGTATCCCTAATCCCTGGCATTGTGGCGCCAGGCCCCTTGGGAGGGGCCCCTCGGGGGCCAAACTAGGGTTAGGTTTAGCCCCTAGGAGGCCGGCAGGCCCTATTCCCCAGCTGTGTGGAGACTGGAGTGACGGACCGAGGTTAGGGCGCTGGTGAGCAGGACTGTGGGCCCAGGTGTTGTGGCGCGGGGGGCCTTTGAAGGTCTCCGTGTCTCTGAGGGCCCTGCCCGTTCTCACGCCCTGAATAACGGCAGCACCCCAAGCCCCCGGGTGGCAGCTGGGGGGCAGGGTGAGTCCAGTGCTGAAGCTCGGGGGTCCACAATCCCTGGCATTGTGGCGCCAGGCCCCTTGGAAGGGGCCCCTCGGGGGTCAATCTAGGGTTACGGTTAGCCCCCAGAAGGCCAGTGGACCCGATCAGCGGCTGTGCAACACGCTGAGGGTTGGGCCGAGGTGAGGGCACTGGCGAGACTGAGCATGAGCCCAAGTGTTTTAGCGCGGGGGGCCTTCAAAGGTCGGCGGGGGCTCGGAGGGCCCTGCTGGTTCTGTCGCCCTGAATGACCGGCGGTGCCCCTAGCGGCCCGGGTGGGGACAGTGCATCAGGGTGAGTCCGGCTCTGGGGCTCTGCGTCACCAATCCCCAGCGTTGCAGAGCCAGGCCCCTTGGGATGTGCCCCTCGGGCTCGACCTAGGGTTTCGGTAGGCCCCCAGGAGCCTGGCAGGCCCTATCCACCGGCTCTGAATCAAGCGGAGGCGTGGGCCAATGTGAGGGCACTGGCGAGCAGGAGCATGGGGCCAACGTTTTTGCGTGGGGGGCCTTCGAAGGTCAGCGGGGGCTTGGAAGGCCCTGCCTGTTCTCCCGCCCTGAATGACCGGCGGCGCCCCTGTGGCCCGGGTGGCGGCGGGACGGCTGGGTGAGTCCAGAGCTAGGGCTCGGGGGATCCCAAGCCCTGGCGTGGCGGCGCCAAGCCCTTTGGGAGGAGCCCCTTGGGCGCTTATGTAGGGTTTGGTTTAACCCCCAGGAGGCAGGTGGGCCTGATCCACCGGCTATGCGGTGTGTGGAAGGGCTCGCTGAGTTGAGGGCGCTGGTGAGTGGGAACGTGAACACAAGCGTTTTGGCGTGGGGTGCCTTCGAAGGTCACCAGGGGCTCAGAGGGCCCAGCAAGTTCTCCCGTCCTGAATGACCGCCGGTGCCCTAGCAGCCTGGATGGCGGCGGGGCGGTAGGGTGAGCCCGGAGCTGGGGCTTGGGGATCCCCAATCCCCGGCGTGGCATCACCAGGCCCCTTGGGAGGGGTCCCTCTCGGCTGACGTACGGTTATAATTAGCTCAAAGGAGGCCGGCAGGCCGGATCTGCCAGCTGTGCGGCGAGCAGAGTGGTGGGCCGAGGTGAGGGCGCTGGTGATCTGGAGCGTGGGCCCAAGCATTTTGGCGTGGGGGGCCTTCGAAGGTCGACAGGGGCTCGGAGGCCCTGCCCCTTCTCCCGCCCTGAGGGACCGGCGGTGCCCCTAGCAACCCAGTTGGCGGTGGTGTGGCAGTGTAAGTCCGGCGCTGGGGCTCGAGGGTCCCCAATCTCCGGCATGGCGGTGCCAGTCCCCTTGGGAGGGGCTCTTCAGGGGCCGAGCTAGGGTTAGGGTTAGACCCCAGGAGGCCAGCAGGCCCGATCCGGCGGTTGTGCAGCTTGCGGAGGGGCTGGCCGAGGGGAGGGCGCTGGTGAGCAGAAGCGTGGGCCAAAGCATTTTGGCGCGGGAGGCCTTGGAATGTCACCGGAGGCTCGGAGGGCCCTGCCCATTCTCCAACCCAGATGACCGGTGGCGCCCCTAGCGGCCCGGGTGGCGGCGGGGTGCCAGGGTGTGTCCCGCAGTTTGCTCTGGGGGTCCCCAATCCCCAGTGTGGCAGCGCCAGGCCCCTTGGGATGGGCCCCTCAGGAGCTAACCTAGGGTTAGGGTTAGCCCCCAGGAGGCCGGCAGTCCCGATCTGCCAGCTGTGTGGCGAGCGGAGGGGTGGCCTGAGGAGAGGGTGCTGGTGAGAAGGAGCGTAGGCCCAAGCGTTTTGTCGTGGGCGGGCTTCGAAGGTCTCCAGGGGCTCGGAGGTCCCTGTCCGTTCTCCCACCCTAAATGACCGGCGGCACCCCTAGCTGCCCGGGTGGCGGCGGGGTGGCAGGGTAAGTCCTGCGCTGAGGCTCGAGGGTCCCCAATCGTCAGCTTCGCGGTGCCAGGCCCCTTGGGAGGGGCCCCTCGTGAGCAGACCTAGGGTTAGGGTTAGTCCCCAGGAGGCCGAGAGGCCCAATCTGCCTGCCTGTGGTGAGCGGAGGGACAGGCCGAGGTGAGGGCATTGGTGAATGTGAGCTTGGGCCCAAGCGTTATGGCGTGGGGGGCCATGGAAGGTCGACAGGGGCTCGGAAGGCCCTGCCCGATCTCCCGCCCTGAATGAGGACGGCATCCCTAGCGGGCCAGGTCATGGCGGGGCGGCAGGGTGAGTTCGGCGCTGGTGCTCGGGGGTCCCCAATCCCCAGCGTGGCAACGCCAGGCACTTGGGAGTGGTCCCTCGGGGACCGACCTAGGGTTATGGTTAGCTCCAGGTGGCTGGCAGGCCCGATCCGCAGGCTGTGCAGCGAGCAGAGGGGTGGGCCGAGGTGGGGGCGCTGGGGAGTGGGAGCGTGGGCCCAAGCGTTTTGGTGTGGGGGGTCTTCAAAAGTCGGTGGGGGCTTGGAGGGCCCTGCCCGTTCTCCCGCCCTGAATAACCGGCGGCACCCCTAGAGCTCCGGGTTGCAGTGGGGCGGCCGTATGAGTCCGCTGCTGGGGCTCGAGGGTCACCAATCCCAGGCCTTGCAGCTCCAGGCTCCTTGGGAGGGGCCCATCAGGGGCCGACCTAGGTTTAGGGTTAGCCCCCAGGAAGCTGGCAGGCCCGATCTGCATGCTGTGTAGTGAGCAGAGGGGCAGGCCGAGGTGAGGGCGCTGTCAAGTGGGAGCGTGGGCCCAAGCGTTTTGGCACGGGGGGCCTTCGAAAGTCATCGGGGGTTCGGAGGGCCCTTCCCGTTCTCACGCCCTGAATGACCGGCGGCTCCCTTAGCGGCCCGGGTGGCGGCAGGTTGGCAGGTTGAGTCCGGCCTTGGGGCTCGGGGGTCCCCAATCCCTGGGGTTGCTGCGCCAGGCCCTTTGGGAGGGGCCCCTTGGGTGCCGACCTAGGGTTAGGGTTAACCCCCAGGACGGCGGCAGGCCCTTTCCGCTGGCTGTGTGGTGAGCGAAGGGGCGGACAGAGGTGAGGGCCCTGGCGAGCAGGAGCGTGGGCCCAAGCGTTTTGCCGTGGGGGGCCTTCGAAGGTCACCAGGGGCTTGGAGGCCGTGCCCATTCTCCCTCGCTGAATGACCAGCGGCACCCCTAGTGGCCTGGGTGGTGGCGCGGCGGCAGGATGAGACTGGCAATGGGGCTCGGGGGTCCCCATTCCCTGGCATTGCGGCGCGAGGCCGCTTGGAGGGGCCCCTTGGGTGCCGAGCTTGGGTTAGGGTTAGCCCCCAGGAGGCTGGCAGGCCCGATCGGCCAGGTGTGTGGCAAGCGAAATAGCGTGCAGAGGTGATGGCACTGGCGAACGGGAGCGTGGGCCTAAGCGTTTTGGCGCTGGGGGCATTCAAAAGTCGCCGGGGGCCCAGAGCGCCCTACCCGTTCTCCTGCCCTGAATGACTGGTGGCGCCCCTAGGGGCTGGTAGGGGAGGGGCAGTAGAGTGAGTCCAGCGCTAGGGCTCGGGGGTCCCCAATCCCCGGCGTTGTGGCACCAGGCCTTTGGAAGGGGCCCCTCAGGGTCCGACCTTGGGTTAGGTTTAGCCCCCAGTAAGCAGGCTGGCCCCATCTGCTAGCTTTCGGCGAGCGAAAGGGCAGCCTGAGAAGAGGGCGCTGACAAACAGGAGCGTGACCCCAAGCGTTTTGGTGCGGGGGGCCTTCGAATGTTGCCGGGGGCTAGGAAGCCCCTGCCCGTTCTCCCGCCCTGAATGACTGCAGCACCCCTAGTGGCCCGGGTGGTGGCAGGAAGGCAGGGTGAGTCCGGCGCAGGGGCTCAGGTGTCCTCAATCCCCGGCGTTGTGGCGCTAGGACCCTTGAAAGGGGTCCCTCCGGGGGGACCTGGTTTTAGGGTTAGCCCCAGGAGGCCAGCAGGGCCAATCCACAGGCTGTGCGGCATACGATGGGGCGGGCCTAGGTGAGGCCGCTGGCGAGTGGGAGCATGGCTCCAAGCATTTTTTAAAGTGGGCCTTCGAAGGTCGTCGAAGTCTCAGAGGGCCCTGCCCGTTCTACCGCCCTGAATAACCGGCAGCGCCCCTAGCACCCCGGGTGGCGGTGGGGCCCCGGGTGACTCCGGTGCTGGAGCTTGGGGGTCCCCAATCCCAGGCGTTGCTGCTCCAGGCCCCTTGGGATGGGCCCCTCGAGGACCGACCTAGGGTTACGGTTAGTCCCAGGTGGCCAGCAGGCCCGATCCGCCAGCTGTGTGGGGAGCGGAGGGGCGGGCCAAGTTGAGGGCGCTGGCAAGCGGGAACGTGAGCCCAAGCGTTTTGGCGTGGCGGGCCTTCGAAGGTCGCCGGGGGCTCGGAGGGCTATGCCCATTCTCCCGTCCTGAATGAGGATGGCGCCCCTATCGGGCGGGGTCGTGGCAGGGCGGCAGGGTGAATCCGGTGCTGGTGTTCAGGGGTCCCCAATCCCCGGCGTGGTGGTGCCAGGCCCCTTGGGAAGGGCCCCTTGGGTGCTGAAGTAGGGTTTGGGTTAGCCCCAGGAGGCCGGCAGGCATACGGAGGTGCTGGCCGAGGTGAGGATGCTGACGAGCAGGAGCATGGGCCCAAGAGTTTTCGCACGTGGGCCTTCGAAGTTCGCTGGGGGCTCGGAGGGCACTGCACGTTCTCCCGCCCTGAATGACCAGCGGTACCCCTAGCGGCCAGTGTGGCGGTGGGGTTGCAGGGTGATTCCGGCGCTGGGGTCGGGGGTCCCCAAACCCCGGCGTGTTTTGCGCCAGGCACCTTGGGAGGGGCCTTCGGGGGCCGACCTAGTGTTAGGGTTAGACCAAAGGAGGTCGGCAGGCCCGATCTGCCGGGTGTGCGGCGAGCGGAGTGGTGGGCTGAGGTGAGGGCACTGGCGACAGGGATCGTGGGCCCAAGCGTTTTGGCACTGGGGGCCTTCGAAGGTCGCCAGGAGCTCTGAGGGCCCTGCCCGTTCTACCACCCTGAATGATCTGCGGCGCACCTAGCGGCCCGGGTGGTGGCGGGTCGGCAGGGTGAGTCTGGCGCTGGGGCTCTAGAGTCCCCAATCCCTGGCGTGGCAAAGCCAGGCCCCTTTGGAGGGGCACTCGGGGACCGACCTAGGGTTAGGGTTAGCCCCGAGGAGGCCGGCAGGCCAGATCCGTCAGCTGTGTGGGGAGTGGAGAGGTGGGCCGAGGTGAGGGCGCTGGGGAGCGGGTGCATGGGCCCAAGCATTTTGGCGCTAGGGCCTTCGATGGTCGCTTGGGGATCGGAGGGCTCTGATCGTTCTCCCGCCCTGAATGACCATCGGCGCCCCTAGTGGCCCGGGTTGTGGCAGTACGGCAGGGGGAGTCCGGCCTTGTGGTTGAGGGGTCCCCAATCCCTGGGGTTGCTGCGCCAGGCCCCTTGGGAGGGGCCCCTTGGGGGATGACCTAGGGTTAGGGTTAACCCACAGGACGCCTGCAGGCCCTATCCCCCGGCTGTGCAATGTGCGGAGGGGCGGACCGAGGTGAGGGCGCTGGAGAGCGGGAGCATGGGCCCAAGCGTTTTGTCGAAGGGGGCCTTCGAAGGTCATCGATGGCCCGGAGGGCCTTGCCTGTTCTCCCGCCCTGAATGACTGGAGGTGCCCCTAGCGGCCCGGGTGGTGGCGGGGCATCCGGGTGAGTCCGGCGCTGGGGCTCAGGGTTCCCCAATCCCCGGTGTTGCGGCTCTAGGCTCCTTGCTAGGGGCCCCTAGGGGACCGGCCTATGGTTAGATTTAGCCCCCAGGAGGCCGTCAGCCCGATCCGCCAGCTCTGTGGCGAGTGGAGGGCGGGCAGAGGTGAGGCCGCTGGCGAGCTGGAGCGTGGGCCCAGGCGTTTTGGCGCGGGGGTCCTTCAAAAGTCGCCGGGGGCTTTGAGGGCCCTGTAAGTTCTTCTGCACTGAATGATCGGTGGCTCCCCTAGCGGCCTGGATGGAGGAGGGGCGGTAGGGTGAGTCGGGCGCTGGGGCTTGGGGGTCCCCAATCCTCGGCGTTGGGGAGCCAGGCCCCTTTGGAAGGGCTCTAGGGGGCCGACCAAGCGTTACTGTTAGCCCACAGGAGGCCGGCAGACCCGATCTGCTGGCTGTGCGGTGAGCAGAGGGGTGGGTCGAGGTGAGGGCGCTGGTAAGCGGGAGTGTGGGTCGAAGCGTTTTGGCGTGGGGGGCATTCGAATGTCGCCGGGGCTCAGAGCACCCTTCCCGTTAAACCACGCTGAATGCCCGATGGCGCACCTAGCGGTCCGGGTTGCAGAGGGGTAGCAGGGTGAGTCCGGTGCTGGGGCTCGGGGGTGCCCAAACCCCGGCCTTGCGGCACCAGGCCCCTTTGGATGGGCCCCTCGGGGGCCGACCAAGGGTTATTGTTAGCCCCCAGGAGGCCAGCAGGCCCGATCTGCCAGCTGTGAGGCGAGCAGAGGGGTGGACCCAGGTGAGGGCGCTTGAAAGCAAGAACGTTGACCCACGCGCTTTGGTGCGGGGGGCCTTTGAAGGTCATCGGGGGTTCGGAGGGCCCTACCCATTCTCCTGCCCTGAATGACCAGCGGCGCCCCTAGCGGCCGGGGGGGGGGGCGGGGTGGCAGGGTGAGTCCGGCACTGGGGCTCAGGGGTCCCCAATCCATGGCGTTGTGGCGCCAGGCCCCTTGGGAGGAGCCCGTCGGGGGCCTACCTAGGGTTAGGATTAGCCCCCAGGAGGCCGGCAGCCCCAATCACCCAGCTGTGCGGCGAGCAGAGGGGTGGGCCCAGGTGAGAGCGCTTGAGAGCCAGAGCGTGGGCCCAAGCGTTTTGGCGCGGAGGGCCTTTGAATGTCGCCGGGGGCTTGGAAGCCCCTGCAGGTTCTCCCGCCCTGAATGACTGCAGCGCCCCTAGCGGCCCAGGTGGAGGCGGGAAGGCAGGGTGAGTTCGGCGCAGGGGCTCGGGTGTCCTCAATCCCTGGCGTTGTGGCGCTAGGCCCCTTGAGAGGGGCCCCTCAGGGGGGACCTGGGTTTAGGGTTAGCCCCAGGTGGCCGGCAGGCCCGATCCTTAGGCTGTGCGGCATACGGTCAGGTGGGCCGAGGTGAGGCCGCTGGCGAGCGGGAGCATGGCTCCACGCATTTTGCGAAGCGGGCCTTCGAAGGTCGTCGAAGTCTCGGAGGGCCCTGCCCGTTCTACCACCATGAATAATCGGCGGCGCCTCTAGCACCCCGGGTGTCGGCGGGGCTGCCGGGTGTGTCCGGTGCTGGAGCTTGGGGGTCCCCAATCCCAGGCGTTGCTGCTCCAGACCCCTTGCGATGGGATCCTCGAGGACCGACCTAAGTTTATGGTTAGCCCCAGGCGGCCGGCAGGCCCGATTCGCTGGCTGTGCGGCGAGAGGAGGGGCGTTCCAAGGTGGGGCCGCTGGGGAGCGGGAGCATGGGCCCAAGCGTTTTGGCATGGGGGGCCTTCAAAAGTTGGCGGGGGCTCGGAGGGCCCTGCCCATTCTCCCGCCCTGAATAACTGGCGGCGCCCCTAGTGCCCCTGGTTGTGGTGGGGCGGCCAGGTGAGTCCGGCGCTGGGGATCAGGCGTCCCCAATCCCTGGCGTGGTGGCGCCAGGCCCCTTGGGAGGGGCCCCTCGGGGGCCGATCTAGGCTTATGGTTATCCCCCAGGAGGCCAGCAGGCCCGATCCGCCAGCTGTTCGGCGAGTAGTAGGGCAGGCCAGGGGAGGGCGCTGGCGAGCAGGAGCATGGGTGCAGCGTTTTGGCATGGCCAGCCTTCGAAAGTCGCCAGGGGCTTGGAGGGTTCTGCCCATTCTCCCGCCCTGAATGACCAGCGGTGCCCCTAGTGGCCCGGGTGGTGGCGGGGTGGCATGGTGAGTCCGGCGCTGGGGCTCGGGCATCCCCAATCCCTGGCGTGGTGGCGACAGGCCACTTGGGAGGGGCCCCTCGGGAGGGGCCCCTCGTGCGTCGACCTAGGGTTAGGGTTAGCCCCAAGGAGGCTGGCAGGCCGATCTGCCAGCTGTGCGGCGAGCGGAGGGGCGGGCCGATGTGAATGCGCTGGAAGCAGGAGCGTGGGCCCAAGCGTTTTGGCGCAGGGGGCCTTCGATGGTCGCCATGAGCTCTGATGGACTTGCCCGTTCCCCCGCCCTTAATGACCGGCGGCACCCTAGTGGCCAGGGTGGCGGCGGGGCAGCAGGGTGAGTCCAGCGCTGGGGCTCGGGGGTCCCCAATCCCCGGCATTCCGGCGCCAGGCCCCTTAGGATGGGGCACTAGGGGGCTTACCTAGGGTTAGTGTTAGCCCCCAGGAGGCTGGAAGACCCGATCTGCCGGCTGTGTGGTGTGCGGAGGGGAAGTACGAGGGAGGGCGCTGGCGAGCGGGAGTTTGGGCCCAAGCGTTTTGGCGCGGGAGGCCTTCGAAAGTCGCAGCGGCTTGGAGGGCACTGCCCGTTCTCCAGCTCTGAATGACCGGCAGCACCCCTAGCAGCCCTGGGGGCAGTGTGGCAGCAGTGTGAGCCCGGCGCTAGGGCTCGGGGGTCCCCAATCCCCAGCTTTGTGGCACCAGGGCCCATGGGAGGGGCCCCTTGGGGACGGACCTAGGGTTAGGTTTAGCCCCCATGAGGCCTGCAGGCCCGATCCACCGGCTGTGCGGCGAGCGGTGGGGCAGGCCGAGATGAGGGCACTGGCAAGCTGGAACATGGGCCCAAGCTTTTTGGCGCGAGTGGCCTTCGAAGGTCGCCGGGGGCTAAGAGGGCCCTGCCCCTTCTCCCTCCCTGTTTGACCGGCGGTGCCCCTACCTGCCCGGTTGGCGGCAGGGTTCAGGGTGAGTCCGGCGCTTTGGCTCGGGGGTCCACAATCCCCAGTGTTGCGGCGCCAGGTGCCTTGGGAGGGCTGACCTATGGTTAGGGTTAGCCCCCAGGAGGCCGGCAGGCCCGATCGGCCAGCTTTGCGGTGAGCGGAGGGGCGGGACGAGGTGAGGGCGCTGACAAGTGGGAGCGTACGCGCAAGCGTTTTGATGAGGGGTGTCTTCGAGGTCACCTGGGGCTCGGAGGGCCCTGCCTGTTCTCACGCCCTGAATGAATGGCAGCGCCGCTAGCGGCCCGTGTGGCAGCGGGGCGACACAGTGGGTCCGGTGCTGTGGCTCGGGGGTCAGCAATCCCAGGCGTTGTGGTGCCAGGCCCCATCGGACGGGCCCCTTGGGGGCCGACCTAGGGTTACGGTTAGTCCCCAGGAGGCCGGCAGGCCGGATCTTCCCACTGTGCGGCGAGTGGAGGGGCGGGCCAAGGTAAGGGCGCTGGCGAGCGGGAGCGTGGGCCGAAGCGTTTTGTCACGGGGGGCCTTCAAAAGTCTCCGGGGGCTCAGAGGGCCCTACCCGTTCTCCTGCCCTGAATGACCGGCGGCTCCCCTAGCGGCCAGGATGGTAGCGGGGTGGCAGGGTGAGTCTGGCGCTGGGGCTCGGGAGTCCCCAATCCCTGTTGTTGCGGCGCCAGGCCCCTTGGGAGGGGCCACTAGGGGGCCAACCTAAGGTTAAGGTTAGACCCCAGAAGGCCCACAGGACCAATCTGCCAGCTGTGCGGCGAGCGGAGGGACGGGCCAAGGTAAGGGCGCTGGTGAGCGGGAGCATGGCCCAAGCGTTTTGGTGCAGGGAGCCATCGAAGGTCACTGGTGGCCTGGAGGGCCCTGCCCGTTCTCCCTCCCTGAATGACCGGCGGCACCCCTAGCGGCCCAGGTGGCGGTAGGGCGGGAGGGTGAGTCCGGCCTTGGGGCTCGGGGGTCCCCAATCCCCGGCATTGCGGCAATAGGAACCTGGGATGGGCCCCTCCGGGGCCCACCAACGATTAGGGTAAAACTCAGGAGGCCGGCAGTCCCGATCCACCAGATGTGCAGTGAGCTGAAGGGCAGATCGAAGTGAGGGTGCAGGCGAGCAGGAGCATGGGCCCAAGCATTTTGGCGCAGGGGGCCTTCGAAGGTCGCCAGTGGCTCAGAGGAATCTACCAGTTTTCCCTCCCTGAATGATCGACGGCGCTCCTAGCGGCCCGGGTTGTGGCAGGGCAGCAGGATGAGTCCGGCGCTGGGGCTTGGGAGACCCCAATCCCTGTTGTTGTGGGGCCAGGCCCTTTGGGAGGGTCCACTAGGGGGCCGACCTAAGGTTAGGGTTAGCCCCCAGAAGGCCCACAGGCCCGATCCACCAGCTGTGCAGTGAGTGGAGGGGCGGGCCGATGTAAGGGCGCTGGGGAGCAGGAGCGTGGGCCCAAGAGATTTGGTGTGGGGGGCCTTCGAAATTTGCCAGTGGCTCAGAGGGCCCTGCCCGTTCTCCCTGCCTGAATGAACGGCGGTGCCCCTAGCGGCCCAGGTGGCGGTAGGGCGGGAGGGTGAGTCCGTCCTTGGGGCTCGGGGGTCCCCAATCCCTGGCATTGTGGCAATAGGAACCTATGATGGGCCCCTCTGGGGCCCAACAACAATTAGGGTAACACCCAGGAGGCTGGCAATCCCGATCCACCAGCTGTGCAGCGAGCTGAGGGGCAGACCAAAGTGAGGGCGCAGGCGAGCAGGAGCATGGGCCCAAGCGTTTTGGCACAGGAGGCCTTCGAAAGTCACCAGGGCTTGGAAGGCACTGCCTGTTTTTCTGCTCTGAATGACCGGCGGTGCCCCTAGCTGCCCAGGGGGCGGCGTGGCAGCAGTGTGAGTCCAGCGCTGGGCCTCTGGGGTCCTCAATCCCCGTCATTGCGGAGACAGTCCCCTTAGGATGGGCCCCTCGGGGGCAGACCTAGGGTTAGGGTTAGCCACCAGGAGGCCGGATGGCCCGATCCGCCGGCTGTGCGGCGAGTGGAGGGGCGGGCTGAGGTAAGGGTGCTGGCGAGCGGGAGTGTGGGCCCAAGCATTCTGGCGCGGGGGGCCTTTGAAGGTGGCCGGGGGCTCGGAGGGCCCTGCCCGTTCTGCACTGAATGACCAGCGGCACCCCTAGCGGCCTGGGTGGTGGTGGGGCAGCAAGTTGAGTCCAGCACTGGGGCTCGGGGGTCCCCAATCCCCGGCATTGCAGCGATAGGCCACTGGGATGGGCCCCTCAGGAGCTGACCTTTGGTTAGGGTTAGCCCACAGGAGGCCGGCAGGTCCGATCCGCCAGCTGTGCATTGAGCGGAGGGGCAGGCTGAGGTGAGGGCGCTGGCGAGTGGGAGCGTGGGCCCAAGCATTTTGGCGTGGGGGGCCTTCGATGGTTGCCGGGGGCTCGAAGGGCCCTGCCCATTCTGCCGTCGTGAATGACCAGCGGTGCCCCTACCAGCCCGGGTGGCATTCGGGCAGTAGGGTGAGTCCGGCGCTGGGGCTCGGGGGTCCCCAATCCCCGGCGTTGCGGTGCCAGGCCCCTTCAGAGGGGCCCCTCAGGGGCCAACCTAGGGTTATGGGGAGCCCCCAGAGGAGAGCAGGCCTCATCCGCCAGCTCTGCGGCAAGAGGAGGGGCAGGCCGAGGTGGGGGCGCTGAGGAGCGGGAGCATGGGCTCAAACGTTTTGGATGGGGGGGCCTTCAACGGTCGCCAGAGGCTCGGTAGACCCTGCCCATTCTCCCGCCCTGAATGGCCGGCAGCACCCGTAGCGGCCCGGTTACATCAGGGTGACAGGATGAGTCCAGCGCTGGGGCTCAGGGGTCCCCAATCCCCTGCATTGCAGAGCCAGGCCCCTTGGGATATACCCCTCGGGGGCCGACGTATGGTTAGGGTTAGCCCCTAGGAGGCCAGCAGGCCTGATCCGCCGGCTGTTTGGAGAGCGGAGGGGCGGGCCGAGGTGAGGGCGCTGGCGAGCGGCAGCATTGGTCCAAGCGTTTTGGTGTGGGGGGCCTTCGAAAGTCTCCGGGGACTCGGAGGGCCCTGCCCGTTCTCCCACCCTGAATGACCGGTGGTGCCACTAGCGGTCCGGGTAGCAGCAGGGCGGCTCGGTGAGTCCGGCGCTGGGGCTCGGGGGTCAGCAATCCCAGGCTTTGTGGCGCCAGGCCCCATCAGACGGGTCCCTCGAGGGCCGACCTAGGGTTAGGGTTAGCCCACAGGAAGCCGGCAGGCCTCATCAGCTGGTTGTGCGGCTAGCGCAGGATCTGGCCGAGGTGAGGGCGCTGGTGAGCAGGAAGGTGGGCCCAAGCGTTTTAGCGCGGGAGTTCTTCGAAGGTCGCCAGGGGCTCAGAGGGCCCTGCCCCTTCTGCCTCCTTGAATGACCGGCGGTGCCCCTACTGGAGGGCCCTGCCCATTCTCCTGCACTGAATGTCCTGCCGCGCCCCTAGCAGCCCGTGTGCTGGCGGGGCAGCAGGGTGAGTCCAGCGCTGGAGCTCGGGGGTCCCCAATCCCTGGCGTTGCGGCGCCAGGCCCCTTGGGAAGGCCCCCTTGGGTGTCGACCTAGGGTTAGGGTTACCCCCAGGAGGCCGGTAGGTCAGATCTGCCAGCTGTGCGGTGAGCAGAGGGGCAGGCTGAGATGAGGGCGCTGGCGAGCGGGAATGTGGGCCCAAGCATTTTGGCGCAAGGGGCCTTCGAAGTTCGCCAGGGGCTCGGAGGGCCCTGCCCATTCTCCTGCCCTGAATGACCAATGGCACCCCTCGCGGCCCGTTTGGCAGCGGGGCAGCAGGGAGAGTCTGGCGCTGGGGCTCGGGGGTCCCCAATCCCCGCCTTTTAGGCGCCTAGGCCCTTCGGAGTTTCCCCTTGGGGACAGACCTAGGTTTAGGTTTAGCCCCCGGGAGCCCAGCAGGCCCGATTCGCCGGCTGTGCGGCAAGCGGAGGGGCAGGCCGAGATGAGGGCACTGGCGAGCTGGAACATAAGCCCAAGCGTTTTGGCGCGAGTGGCCTTCAAAGGTCGCCGGGGGCTAAGAGGGCCCTGCCCGTTCTCCCTCCCTGAATGCCCGGCGGCGCCCCTACTGGCCCAGTTGGCAGCGGGGGCAGCAGAGTGAGTCCGGCGCTGGGACTCGGGGGTCCGTAATCCCCGGGGTTGCGGCGCCAGGTGCCATGGGAGGGGCCCCTCCTGGGCCGATCTAGGGTTAGGGTTAGCCCCCAGGAGGTCGGCAGACCCGATAGGCCAGCTTTGCGGCGAGCGGAGGGGCGGGCCGAGGCGAGGGTGATGACAAGCAGGAGTGTGGGCGCAAGCGTTTTGATGTGGGGTGCCTTCGAAGGTCGCCCGTGGCTCAGAGGGCCCTGCCTGTTCTCACGCCCTGAATGACCGGCAGTGCAGCTAGCAGCCTGGGTGGTGGCGGGGCGGCATGGTGAGTCCGGCGCTGGGGCTCAGGTGTCAGCAATCCCAGGCGTTGTGGCGCCAGGCCCCATTAAGGGCCCCTCGGGGGCCGACCTAGGGTTGGGGTTAGCCCCCAGGAGGCCGGCAGGCCGGATCCACCAGCTGTGCGGCGAGTGGAGGGGCAGGCTGAGGTAAGGGCGCTGGCAAGCAGGAGTGTGGGCCGAAGCGTTTTATCGCGGGGGGCCTTCAAAAGTCTCTGGGTCTCAGAGGGCCCTACCCGTTCTCCCGCACTGAATGACGGGCGGCTCCCCTAGCGGCCCGGGTGGTGGCGGGGCGGCACAGTGAGTCCAGCACTGGGGCTCAGGAGTCCCCAATCCCAGGCATTGCGGATGCCAGGCCCCTTGGAAGGGGCCCTTGGGGGGCCTACCTAGGGTTAGGGTTAACCCCCAGGAGGCTGGGAGGCCCGATCCGCCAGCTGTGTGGCGAGTGGAGAGGCGGGCCGAGGTGAGGGCGCTGGTGAGCGGGAGCGTGGGCCCAAGCGTTTTGGTGCGGTGGGCCTTCGAAGGACGATAGGGGCTCGGAGGGCCCTGCCCGTTCTCCTGCACTGAATGTCCTGCCGCACCCCTAGCGGCCCTTGTGGTGGCGGGGCGGCAAGGTGAGTCCGGCGCTGGTGCTCAGGGGTCCCCAATCCCAGGCGGTGCGACTCCAGGCCCCTTGGGAGCCGACCTAGGTTTAGGGTTAGCCCCAGGAGGCTGGCAGGCCCATTACGCAGGCTGTACGGCAAGCGGAGGGGCGGGCAAGGTGAGGGCGCTGGCAAGAGGGAACATGGGCCCTAGCGTTTTAGCGTGGTAGGCCTTCGAAGGTCGCCGGGGGCTCGGACGGCCCTGCCCGTTCTCCTGCCCTGAATGACCGACGGCACCCCTCGCAGCCTGGTTGGCAGCGGGACGGCAGGGAGAGTCTGGTGCTGGGGCTCGGGGCTCCCATCACCGGCATTGCAGCACCAGGCCCTTTGGGATGGGCCCCTAGGGGGCCTACCTAGGGTTAGGGTTAGCCCCCAGGAGGCTAGGGTGCCCGATCCGCCGGCTGTGTGGCGAGAGGAGGGGCAGGCCGAGGTAAGGGTGATGGCGAGCGGGAGCGTGGGACCTAGTGCTTTGGTGCGGGGGGCCTTCGAAGGTCGCTGGGGGCTTGGAGGGCCCTGCCCGTTCTCCCGCCCTGAATGACCGGCGGTGCCCCTAGTGGCTCGGGTGGCAGCGGGGGGCATGGTGAGTCTGGCGCTGGTGCTCGGGAGTCCCCTTTCCCCGTTGTTGTGGCGCCAGGCCCCTTGGGAGGTGCCACTAGGGGGCCGACCTAGGGTTAGTGTTAGCCCCCTGAAGGCCCACAGGCCCGATCCGCCCACTGTGTGGGGAGCAGAGGGGAGGGCCGAGGTAAGGGTGCTGGCGAGCGGGAGCGTGGGCCCAAGCGTTTTGGTGCGGGGGGCCTTCGAATGTGCAGGTGGCTCGAAGGTCCCTGTCCGTTCTCCCTCCCTGAATGACCAAGGGCGCCCG
Source organism: Ursus americanus (assembly GCF_024610735.1). NCBI lineage: Eukaryota > Metazoa > Chordata > Mammalia > Carnivora > Ursidae > Ursus > Ursus americanus. The sequence goes on along the minus strand of NC_142141.1, from coordinate 466,799 downwards.
TAGCGGCCCAGGTGGCGGTAGGGCGGGAGGGTGAGTCCGGCGCTGGGGCTCGGGAGTCCCCAATCCCCGGTGTTGTGGCAATAGGAACCTGGGATGGGCCCCTCAGGTGCCCACCAACGGTTAGGGTAACACCCAGGAGGCCGGCAGTCCCGATCCACCGGCCCTGCAGCGAGCGGAGGGGTGGACCGAGGTGAGGGCCCAGGCGAGCGGGAGCACGGGCCAAAGCGTTTTGGCGCGGGGGGCCTTCGAAGGTCACCAGGGACTCAGAGGGATCTGCCCGTTCTCCCACCCTGAATGACCAACAGTGCTCCTAGCGACCCGGGTGGCAGCGGGGCGAGACTGTGAGTCCGGGCTGGGCCTCGGGGGTCCCCAATCCCAGGCATTGCGGTGCCAGACCCCTTCAGAGGGGCCCCTCAGGGGCCAACATAGGGTTATGGGTAGCCCCCAGGATGAGGTCAGGCCTCATCCGCTGGCTCTGTGGCGAGCGGAGGGGCAGGCCGAGGTGAGGGCGCTGAGGAGCGGGAGCGTGGGCTCAAGCGTTTGCTTGGGGGGGCCTTTGAAGGTCGCCACGGGCTCGGAAGGCCCTGCCCATTCTCCCGCGCTGAATGACCAGTGGCACCTCTAGCGGCCCAGGTGGCGGCGGGGTGGCAGGGCAACTCCGGCGCTGGGGCTCGGGGTCCCTAATACCCGGCGTTGTGGCGCCAGGCCCCTTGGGATGGGCCTCTCGGGGGCCGACCTCCGGTTAGGGTTAGCCCCCAGGAGGCTGGCAGGCTCATTCCGCCCATGTGCAGGTGGGGTAGGTGAGGTAGCTGGAGAGCGGGAGCGTGGGCCAGAGCATTTTGGCTTTGGCTTGGGGTGCCTTCGAAGGTCGCAGGTTGCTCGGAGGGTCCTGCCCGTTCTGTCGCCCTGAAGGACTGGTGACGCCCTTAGCGCCCCATGTGGAGGCGGAATGGCAGGGAGCGTCTGGTGCTGGGACTTGGGGGTCCCGAATCCCTGGCATGTGGCGCCAGGTCATGTGGGGGGGGGCCCTCGGGGGCAACCTAGGGATAGGGTTAGCCCCCAGGAAGCCAGCAGGCCTGATCCGCCAGCTCTGCAGCGAGCGGAGGGATGGGCCGAGGTTAGGGCACTGGCGAGCAGGAGCGTAGGAGCCAGAGTTTTTGCGCGGGGGGCCTTCGAGGTCGCAGGGGGATTGGAGGGCCCTGCCCGTTCTCCCTTCCTGAATGACTGGCAACACCCCTAGCACCCTGGGTGCTTGCGGGGTGGCAGAGTGAGTCCAGCACTGGGGCTTGGGGGTCCCAAATCCCCGGCATTGTGGTGCCAGGCTCCTTGGGAGGGGCCCCTCGGGGGCCGACCTAGGGTAAGTGTTAGCCCCCAGGAGTCCGGCAGGCCCATTCCGCCAGCTCTGTGGCAGGCGGAGGGGCAACCCGAGGTGAGGGCGCTGGTGAGAGGGAATGTGGGCCCAAACGTTTTGGCGCGGGGGGCCTTCGAAGGTCACCGGGGGCTTGGAGGGCCCTGCCAGCTCTCTCGCCCTGAAAGACTGGCGGTGGCCCAGCAGCCCGGGTTGCTGCGGGGCGGCAGGGTGACTCCGGTGCTGGGCTCAGGGGTCCCCAATCCCCGGCATTGTGGCGCCAGGCCCATTGGGAGGGGCCCCTCGGGGGCCGACCTAGGGTTAGTGTTAGTCCCCAGGAGGCCGGCAAGCCCAGCGGTAAGTGGTTCTGGCAATGTAACAAAAATGCCATACACTTATCTGTAAGAAATAGCAGTGTACAGGAACCCTCTTAGCCCTAACTTCATCCTTTGTGAATATGGAAGCCAGCCCCAAGGTGGTCCTGGAAGTCTGACGAAAGCGCTAAGCACTTATCTCTGAATCGCCACACTATACAGGGAAAGACCAATGTACATCATCTTTCAGGAGTAGGAAGCATTAATGAAAAGGTTCTGGAATTTCGAGGACTCTGACCCATCCTTATTGGTAATAAACCACCGTGTACAGGAAAACACCTTCAACTCTCATCAGCCTCCTCAATCCTGATTCCGATTCAACTTTGGGTGTGTAGGACTAGGGAAATGTCCACATCTTATTGCTAAGAAAGAACGATGTCAGGGTAATGCCCTTCAAGTCACCTCAGCCTTCCTGAAGACGGAAGCAGGAATCAAGTTGGTTATGTTACCATGAGGTAAGGAAGATGAGCATATAAGTGAGAAACAACAGTGGGCAGGACCTCTCTTCCAACGAACAGTATCTTTGCTTAATGTTGAATCCCTATGGTAAGTGGTTGTGGGCATTTGTGAGGTCAAAATCTTGAGTGTTTTGTAAAATCTCTTGGCCATTCACAGATGAGACTAAGGTAGTTGGGGACTCCTAGGCAGTGATTTGTCCACTGTCAAAAATATGAAAAGATAAAAGAGACAGATGAGGTCTCCTCAGGCAATGTCCTTTATCCTCATCCTCCGTGAGGATGGCCATCTCTGGACAGCTCCGTGGCAGGGTCTTATTCACAGTGGGGGCATCTGTTCCTCACAGACATCAGGCAGGGAAATGGATTTGGTTCTCTGTGCCAGCCCAGCCACAGCTGAGTGTCACAGCACCCTCTCGTGGGCTCATAAGAGTTTCACTATCACCAGGCAGGTCATTGTATTTGATAAACCACTGTGAGAGTTTGCAATTGCCTTCATCTGCAACCTCCTAGAGGCAAATGCAGATCTCTGGTACCATGTGAAGTCATGTGAAGGCATCATGAGAAAGTGTCCTTTTGCTTAAGAAAAACATGGCTGGGGCTCCTGGTTGGCTCAGCCAGTTAAGCATGTGCCTTTGGCTCAGGTTATGATCCCAGGCTTCTGGGATCGAGCCTGGGCTCCCTGCTCAGCAGGAAAGGAGGTAGGGAAATCGCTTAGAACCCACAGAGAATGTGAATAAAGGGGAGTGAAATGGAACTTGGTCTGTGTTTGGCTTTAGGGATTTAAGTTAGTTTTTTCTCAATTGTGATTGTTCTTGAAACAGAAAAGCTGTATTGTTTTTTTTTTTACCTTTAATTTTTTTTCTAATAATAATTTTTATTATGATATGTTAGTCACTATACAGTATTTCCTTAGTTTTTGATGTAGTGTTCCGTGATTCATTATTTGCATATAACACCCAGTGCTCCATGCAATATGTACCTTCCTTAATACCCATCACTGGCCCATCCCAATCCCCCACCCCTCTCCCCTCTGAAGCCCTCAGTTTGTTTCCCAGAGTCCATAGTCTCTCGTGGTTCATTCCCCCTTCTGTTTAGGGTCCACTGTTTAAAGGGACAAACAGTGGAAGTTCACCAAATATAAGATCGAAATTTCATTGTTCATTATACATGCCACCAAGTAGTTCCCAGACATTTCATTCTACTGTAGTAATTCATTATACCTGTGCAAGTGCACGTGGAAGACAATTGATGCATGTATAGTGGTAATAAAACATGCCCCTCAGTAGTAGAATAATAGAGGATGCATATGTGTAAAATTATTCGACTACAGCTTCCATGCTTTCCCTTTGGTTCCTTATTATCTATGAAATTGGCAATTTTTGTTCTCTAGGCTTAAAACTTATTGTCAGTATTCAGAGTTTTTCAATGCTGATCTTCTCCTGTATAAGTTACCAAAAACCTAAAATATGTATGAACTTTAAAAAACGCTATATTGAAAATGACAGCAGGGAAGTTCCATTTTGTGAATATTGTGTCAATGGATCTCTATTTTGACATCAGTGTTCATTAGAAATGATGACATTTCATGTGAGTATAAATATCAATGTGAAAAAGAAAAGGTAGGACGAACCTTGAATGTTTAAGTAATTGGTGAAATGACAGGTGTGTGTGTGTGTGTGTGTGTGTGTGTGTGTGTGTGTGTGTGTTTAATTGATTTTCAGTGAATGGTTCACCTTCTTGTAGGGCCTCCGAGAGAGCCCAGGTGAACCTTTCAATGAGTTGGTATCTGTTTTCAGAACATGGGAATCTCTTAGTCCAATAGTCAATCAGGCAAGCTTTGAGGTCTTGAAGAGTTTCAGTCCTCAGCGATGGTGTTGCAGACCCTTGTGAGCAAACCCTAGGGTATGCTTAGAGCCCTCATTAGCTGGTACCAAGGTGTGACGATTTCAGACAGCATTTCCCAAAGAAGTACCTCTTGAGTCTCTGTCCTTGTCAGTTCCCTACACTTCCTTACACTAGTTATGTGATCAGTGTGTTTCAGGATAATCCCCACATGTGATTTTTGCTATTTCCTACTAGTCCTATCTGTTTCTCATCTTCTTCTTTTATGGTAGGGGTTGGGAAGCAACCTGTGTGGTGGAGGAAGGGGTGTGGTAGTTGTCTGCCTTCAGAGGACCGAATGCTGCCTAGAAATTGTACTGTAGTTTGAGGTCAATTGTCCATCCTCTGAGTGTCAGGAACTCCATCACTCTACTTTGATGCTAGTCTGTTCTTCAAGCTGTCCTCAGAAATAAGGATGTCATCCATCTAGGGAATACTGGTTTGTGTGTATGTTTTCATTTTAGGAAAAGCCTTGCTGTTCCTGAAAATAATACTGTAGAGCACCCTTTCCTGTTCTTATTGGCCATGAGTCAATCTTTTGTGAAGTATTCATTTATAAATAGACTTTCTATGGTTGATGAGCAGGAATTCATTATTGACAAGTCTTTGTCAGTGTGTGTATTGCAAATCTTTACTTCCCAGCCTGCGGTTCACTTTTTCATTTTCTTATGGTCATAAGATAAGGAGAAATGTCACATTTTTATGAAGTCCCACTGAATTCTTTTAAATGGTTAGTGCACCCTATGTCCTACCCCAAGATTGACAGGTTCTACGTTTTCTTTCAGAAATTGTCCAATGGGAAGCACAATCCATCTCAAATTTATAAATTGCATTTTTAATTCTAATAGGGTATTTATAGACTGTTTGGGATTTTCTATGTACACAATCGTATTATATGTGAATAGTCACAATTATCCCCTCAATTCTTATACTTTTTGTTTCTCTTGCCTTCTAACACTGGTAGATTCTCTGATGCAACGTTGAATAGAGCAGCATTGTTTGAAGATTTTAATATACCTTTCTCAATATCTGAAAGAAAAAGCAGACAAAACATTGGTAACAAATGTGACCTAATTGACATATAGGGAACATTCCATAATAAGTGCAGAATACATTATTTTCAAGTCGTCATAGACTCTTTACCCAAATAGATGATAGGTGGGGCCACGAATCAAGTCTACAAATGTTAAACCCTGAAATTAACTAGATTCTATTCTTAGACCACAGGGGAATTGAGCCACAGTCATAGCGAAAAGAAAACCAGGAAGTCCTTCAATGTTTAAAAATTAAATGGAACTTTGCTATATACCCTAAAGGTCAGAGAAGGAATCTCAATGGAAATACTGAACCTTTTCTACATGAGGGCTCACACACAATGGCACTTTCTTTGTGAAGAGCATTATAATAACCTAGACAGGAGTTGAGCCTTAAGTCAGAGTTCTGCCTGCCCCAGCCACACCTGGCAGCCTTGGCCTGTGGTCCCCCTCAGCTGTCCTATCTGGTGGCCCTGAGCTAAGGGGGTCAACATGGCCATATGGAAATGGGAAGCTCCCCACTCATAGTGATGGCGGTGCCCCCTCCCCAGCTGCCCTTTCTGGTGGCTCTGAGCTAAGGGGGTCAACATGGCCATATGGAAATTAGAAGCTCCCCACTCTTAGTGATGACGTCGCTATCGTATCATCCTCACCAGTCCAACAACATGATTTCTGAGTGAAATATGACACAAGAGCGACTTCTTGGCCTTCCTTCAGGTTTGAAAATCATCTGGTGAGTCATCGATTAGGAATATGGATTCAACATGTGTTCTTTCTTCTGGAAAAGAAATAGACCCAATAGCAATTATGGCTTCCTGAGCACCTGTTCCTGAGAGACATCATACTGGCTCTTTGTAGCATTCTGCCTCTTAAACTTCTCAACTAGGGTGTAGATATTTTTAGGCACATGTTCAGGTGGTTAGACAGGGACTCAGATGATATGAGTCACAGAGGATTTTAGTGTCAGAAACCTAAGTGGGATCCCCAAATTGACTCCAAATCCCTTGTTGTTCCATACAGGGTACTATTTCCCTCTTATCTCTGGTCTTCTCGATCTGGAAACCTATCAAGTATCAGGATTTTCTTGTCAAGTGGACAACTGGAACGAATTCAGTGGGCCTTTTCACCTCTGCCAATGGTGATCATTAAGATCATTATCTCAGTGGAGGACCTCTGGGTAAGATACTCAAAGATCCTAAGGAATACAGACAGTATAATATTTTCCTGGTATTAAAGTTACTGAAACCAACTATTTTTTTAGTCGATTCAAGCTCTGGTATGTTCAGAGGGTGCTGTAAAACAGGTCTGAAATAGTATTTAAAAACACTCAGCTCAGCCTCTTCTACAACGTGAGCCAATGCTTATAAACATGGCTAAAATATTCCCTTACCTACAATGACTTCCCAGCCATCGTAGTGTTTATATGGTATGACTGTGACTTACATTAGTCAACATTTGCAGAGAAAGAACTTAGTGCATCCAGGGGGCACTTCATGTTGAAATTAGTTTGTGACAATGAGCTACTGTGTTTTATTCTGCAGTCCAAGGGAATGGTGCCAGACATCTCTAAGGTGTCTAGCAGTTCTACAATTCTGATTTTAAGTGGTCTGTGTGCTTCAGAGATTTGGGCAGGAGAAGGGCAGGAGTTCAGAGACTGTGAACACTTCTGTCACCTGTGCTGACCATGGAGCAGGCCGCCTTCTGTGGACATCATTTTGATTTCTTGGTACTCTTGGGAAAGGTGCTTTTGTCTCACATTCCTCCATTTAGGAGTAATTATAATGATAAAAGTAATTTTTATTTTATATCATCTTTGGGCCCTGATCCTGGGCTCCCAGGGAAGCTATCCTTTAACATTGTACCTGGCTCAAAATGACTGGGCAAAACCTCAGTGCATGGGCCCTATTTCTGCCCCAAGCACATGTTGTACATCTGCTTCGAGAAGAAAACAATAACCAAAAATGCCAACATAAAGATAAGAAAAAATAAAGACCCTCTTTGGCTCCCATAAGATTAAAGTCATACTGACATATACATACTGAAAATGCATGAAAACATTGCATTTCCTAAAGCCCAAGTCTTGGAGGGTCTGAGAGTCACTGACCTTGCCCAGAACCAGGCACACCCCAGCAGGGAGGGCTGGTGCAGAAAGGGAAGGGGCATGTCTTTGAGGGTGGTCTGCAGCTAGAGGGGTCCCTGGAAGGGGCCAGGTGTGTGGGGGGGCCCCAGCCCACGAACCCACCCATGCCTGTGCCTGGTGTTGAGTAGAGGAGCCTCCTCTTGGGCCCCCTGTACTTTCAGGGTTCCAGGGGCTTGAGGGCAGGTTGCCCAGCATTCAAGGAGCTCAGGCACCACCCTCCCAGACCATTCACCACTTGGGGGTGTAGCTCCATCATTGTGGGCGGTCCCAGATTTGCAGTGAGTTGCAGTCCTGGGGCAGAAGAAGGGGCACTGAGAGAGAGAGAGTTGCCCTGTGGAGATCCCTGCTGGTGAGTGAGCAGCTTGCACTGGGGTGATGGTCCGGGGGTAGGGTGCGCCCCAGGTGGGAGGCAGGGTTCTGGAAGGGCACGAGGAGAGGGTTCATTGTGGGGACTCAGATGAGTTTTCTTTTTCCCTTTAAAGTCTGTTCTGTCCCATGTCCTCAACTGGCCTTATTCTCCATACCCATGAACTCCAGGGCGCCTGCTCCCCTGAGCTTTGGTGGGATTGGTTGCAGAATTTCAGGGTTTCCCCTGTTCCCCTGGAAGAGTGCGGGAAAGGACCTCACATAATCCCCACCTTCAGTTCACTGACACAGCGCAGGTGATGCCTCTTGAGCAGTACCCCGAGTTCAGCAGGGTGTGCCCTGGTCCCCCAGGCACAGGTGTGGCAGTAGCAAGCCCCAGAGCCATCCCCCAACTTCAGCATTATGCCCCCTGTGCCCCCGGGTTAGTGGTAATTGGCTATTAGAATCATGCAGGAAAATCCTCCAGGTGGGGGCCTGGAGGCGTGCGTAAACCAGACCCCACTCTAGTTGCATTGGGAATAGACGAAATGACGGTTTCTTTAGAAGAGTAAGTCTGCTTTCCAGAAAAGGTAAGGTCATTGGTCTGTTGAGAATGAAGATAATTACTGCTAAACAACAAGTATGTGTTGCCCCTTGCCCAGAAACCGAAGCAGGTGTGCAGGCTTTAGGTCAGAGGTGACTTCTTGTCCCCAGCTGACAGCACTTCTCTGCTCTGGCTCCAAGACACCCGAGGTTTTGAACGTTAGCATCGGAGTCAGCGAGGCAGCTTGTCACAGGACGCCAGTGTTCAGAGAAAGCACAGGTATGTTTGGCAAAATGTCCTATCTATGTCAGGGCTGGAGGTAAAACCTCTCATTATCCCAAAACCTCCTGGGCTTTTCTCTTTTCTCTAGTTGAGCCACAAAGTAAAATTGAAGTAGCTGTCAGGATTCTGGGTTTGGTGCAAGAATTACTTAGTTTCCCTGCAGGTAGAACTTTGCAGGGGATCACAATTTCTCTGTCCATTTATTGCTTACAGATGTATTTTGACCATCTGTTTCCTAGGAACCCTCTTTTATTAGAAAGGGAAGGTGAGATTCACTCTGTGCCTGTTTGTAACATCTAATTTGTTCCTTCATCTAACACTGTTTATTCAATTATGCCTTAGATATGGTTGAGTGGCGAGCACCTAGAGTTAGGTGGCTTTTTTTCATCTGATACAGACTTGGATGATGTCATTTGACAAAGGTGATGTTTCATCATTGATTAGTTTATTCATCAGAAGAGTTAAAATTAGGGTGGAGGGAAAATTCAAAATTATCCAAAGCGGCCTGTTCCTGTTTAAAAGTTGAGCTTGACTTTCTAGTTTTACTAAATGTATTATCTCGATATTTTGAGGTGCCATATTCTCTCTGTAGTTTCTTTGGTGGTGGAGTCAGAAGGAGAGTCTGGGAATTCTTTTGGATAGTGGCATGCTGGTGGCTTCAAGGGGCTTGGCGTCAGGAGCCTTAGGGTGAAGTCTGCAACTGCTTGCCTGACCCTGGGTGCATCTCCCAGAGGTTTTGTTTCCTCTTATGAAATTGCCGGCAGATAATGTTCTGATTAAAGGGGAACCCTCCCATCCTGTTGGTGGCAATGCAAAGTGGTGCAGCCAGTCTAGGAAACAGTGTGGGGATTCCTTAAAAAGTTAAACATTGAACAACCCCATGATCCAGCTATTGCTCTCCTAGGTATTTACCCAAAGGATTAAAAAATGCGGATTCAAAGGGGGTCCATGCACCATGATGTTTATAGCAGCAATGTCCACAGTAGCCAAACTATGGAGAGAATCCCAAAGTCCATGCACTGATGAATGGATAAAGCAGATGTGCGATACCTATATATAATGGAATATGACCCAGGTTCAAAAAGAATGAAATCTTACCATTTGCAAGGATGTGGATGGACCTAGAGTGTATTAAGCTAAGCAAAATCAGTGAGGAAAGACAAATATCCTATCCTCTCACGCTTGTGGAATTTCAGAAAGAAAACAGATGAACAGAGTTGAGGGGTGATGAGAAAGGCAAACAAGTAAATAGACTCAACTGAGGAGAAAAAACTGAGTGTTGCTGCAGGACAGGGGCGTGGGGGGAAGAGTTAAACGGGTGAGAGGTATTAAGGAGGGTACTTGTGATGACCACCGAGTTCTGTATGCAGGTGAGGAATCACTAAATCCTACCCCTGAAGTGAATATTCCATGGCATGTGAACTAACTGGAATTTAAGTAAAAGAAGAAAGGAAAAAGTGTTCTGCTTCATGAAGAGTGAGGTAAAATTGTAGTGATTTGGGCTCTACTATTCTATAGATGAGAGTTGTAAAACACCCTGTTGTAAGATACACTAGTTTCTTATCACATAAAGAGTCCTCAGAAAACTGCAATGAAAGATTCAGGTCTCAGAGCATGTTCATGTTCCACTGATATGTTACAGTTTGCACAGGTAGGAAAGAAGGTGGAGAGAGAGGCAACAGAAGGGGAAAGTAGGTATGAACCTTTCATTAGTTAGCGTTATAGCTTTCTCATGAAAGCCTTGCACCAGTGTGATTTTGAAAGAAGAGGGGGAATCCGGGAGCTTTCCAGGAGACGGGGGAGTTCCAGGACTGGGTAAACTGACAGGGGTCCCACAGGAGAGCTGAATGCATTCTGCAGCAGGGTGTGGACAGGGTGGGCTCCAAGGGTGGCTGTGGGTCTCCTGGGTGAGAGTTGTGACAGGTGAGGGCTGTGTGCAAGTTCCTGGCTGAGGACAAGTGAGGCTCAGGCGGAGAGCTGGCAGAGAACCTTCTTCTGGGCTACCAGCCTCACCCAACACACAGAGCCTCATCTTCTGTCCCTGTCACGCCAATTCAGACTTCTCAGAAGGTGAGTGAGAACACATCAAGAGCATTCAAAACAGAAGGGAAAGCATGTGCAATGGCTCTGGGGCAGGAGAATTCCAGGTATGTCCAGGAACAGCAAGAAGGCCCTGTGGCCACAGGAGACAGCTTAGGACATGACCTCAGAGAGGTGAAAGAAAGCCATTCCAGGGCTATAACCCCATGAGACCCTGTATCACTGGGCCATCCTGGCTACAGTGTTGAGAACAGATGACAGAGTGTTGAAGACGGTAAGGCACGTCAATGACGAAGCTTTTCCAGGAACTCAGGCACTGTGGACCAGACAGGTGGCCTTGGATGGAGTGGTTAGACCTATTCTGGGTCCATTTTGAAGATGGAGCACACAGGATTTGCTGATGGGTTAGCTATTAGGAGCAGGAGAACGGAGGAGTTGGGGTAACTCCCAGCTGTTGTGGGTTGTCCTGATCGAGGTGAAGGAGAGGGTTTCTCGTGGGGTAGGAGGTAGTCCGTGTTCCGCATGCTTAGGAAGGTGCCTTTCCCCGTGGATATGCTTAGATTTGTGTCTGGGAGAAACTTTCACATCTCCTCCCTCAGAAATGCTCAAGTACAAGTATCCCCCACTTTTTGAATGTTCACAGTAAGACACTGGGCTTTCTTGAAAGAACTATATTATTACGCATCTTCAGTAAGAGGAAGAGACCTGAAGAGGATTTCCCTCTTATGAAAAAAGGTGAACAGTGAGAATCGCGTTCAGCATCTGTTTTGGGAAGAAGCACAACAGAGGCAGCGTGCACCCCAACCAGCTCCTTCCTCTGGGAACTGCTCTCCGCATCCAGCCACCAGCACTTTGAATGGTGTCTGTGAGCCTCTGCTGTGCTTTATCTTCAATTATGCTGGGCCTCCCTTAGAAACTTGTGTGCTGAGGCCTAAGAAAAGCCAAAGAGAAGGAATTTTGGAGTCTGAGGACACTGTCTAATTATTCCGTGTAAATTAATGGCCATTCCTTCTTGACACCATTTCTGCTGTGCAAGGTTTCTCAGAAGCCCTGTACTTTCAAAGGGCAGGGAAAACTATACCCCATGCTGCAGCGTTAGTTTTAGTCTCCATGCTGGACAGAACATTTCATGACTGTCGGATTTTCTCACTCAAACATTGAGACTTTGACCACCTTCAACCTTTTCTACCACCCCATCCCCGAATCTGGCACCTACCAATCTGCTCTCAGTTTCTATGCGTTCAGTATTTGTTTATTCCTCGTGGAATGTACATGAGAGCATCTGGTAGTGGTCTTTCTGTGTCTGAGTTACTTGGCATAAGGCCCCCAAGGTCTGTGTTTCCATGTCTGTTTCTTTTGAATAAATCTGCAGTGACCGTGGGAGTGCATCTGTCTTTTTGAGGCAGTATTTTTGTGTTCTCCGAATCAATACTCAGTAGAGCCATTACTGGGTCATGTTGTAGTTGCTTTTATTTTTTCAGGAACCTCCATACCATTTGTCACAGTGGCTGCACCAATTTCCATTCCCACCAACAGTGCACAGAGTCTCCTCGTCTGCACACCCTTGACCCCACCTGGTGTCTGTCTCTGGGACAATAGGTGTTCCAACAGTTGTGAGGGAATAGCCAATTGTGGGTTTGACTGATGTTTCCCTGACGATATTTAGTGATGTGGAACAACTTTTTCTGTCTGTTGGCACCTGTGTGCCATCTTTGGAAAGTATCTATTCACATATTCCCCACATTTTTTATACAGTTTTTTTTTTTTTGGTTTTGATTTTTATGAGTGTTGTGTGTATTTTGGATATTAGCCTCTTCTCACACATATGATTCGCAGATATTTTTTTTCTTATTGGGTCTGTGGCCTTGTAAGTTTTTGCTGGTTACTTTTTCCATGTGGAAGATTTCAGTTTGAAGTTGTTCCACTTGTTTATTTTTGCTTTTGTTGCCTTTGCATTTGGTGTCCGATCTGAAGACTTTTTGCCAAAACTAATGTCGAGAGACTTAGTACCTGTGTCTTCTTGGAGGTTTATGGATTCAGTTCTTACGTTCATATCATTCATCCAGTAAAAATTTTGTGTGTGGTGTAAGAAAGTGACCCAGTTATATTCTTCTGCATTTAGTGTCCAGTTTGCCTGTTACCGCTCACTGAAGAGACAGTCCTTCCCTCATGGCATATCTTCTGCTGCTGTGTCGTAAGTTAGGATCATCTACGTGTGGGTAAGTTTCTGAGCTTTCTGTTCTGTTCCACTGACCTGGTGTCTGTGTTTATGCCAGTACCATCCTGTTTTGATGACAACAGCTTTGTAATCTACCTTGAAATCCAGGAGTGTGTTGACTGCACCTTTCTTTCTAAAGGTTGCTTTGGGTATTTGGGGTCTTTTGTGATTCCATACAACTTTGAGGACTGTTTTCTATTTCCTCGAATAATGGCACTGGAATTCAGATAGGCATTTCATCACATCTGTCAATTGCTTTGGGTACGATGGACATGTTCACATAATTAACTCTTCCATTTAAGGAGCATGGCATAAGCTTCCATTTGTTTGTGTTGCCTTCCAAATCTTTGACCCATACATCCTGCCCCCCTCGACACACATGCTTTTCATTTCTTTTCTGCCGTGTGTTGAGTGTACCATGTATTTCTCATTCTTGGTTAGTTTCATATCTAGATTTTTTTGATGCCATTGTAAATGGCATTGCTTTTTTAATTTCTCTTTGCGAAAGTGTGTCATCAGTATACAGAAATGCAAGAAGTTGGGTCATCTGGGTGGCCCCATAGGTGAAGCGTCTGCCTTCAGCTCAGGTCATGATCCCAGAGTTCTGGGATCGAGCCCCGTGTTTGGCTCCCTGCTTAGCAAGAGTCTGCTTCTCCCTCTTTCTCATACTCCCCCTGCTCGTGCTTTTTCTCTTCCTGTCAAATAAATAAATAAAATTTGAAAATAAATAAAGACAACAGGTCTCTGTATATTGACTTTATATCCTGCCGCTTTCTTGAATTTGTTTATTCTAACAGTTGTGTTTTGGTTTTTTTTTTTGTTGTTGTTGTTGTTGTTGTTGTTTTTTTTTTTTTTGTGGAATCATTTGGGATTTCATGTCATTTGCAAATAGTGACAGTTTTCCAGTACGGATTTCATATCTTTCTTTTTTTAAAATGATGTCACCCTACAGTACTTCATTTGTTTTTGATGTAGTGTTCCATGATTCATTGTTTGCATATAACACCTAGTGCTCATTATGACACGTGCCCTCCTTTTTTTAAAAAAAGAATTTATTTATTTATTCGACAGATATAGAGACTGCCATCGAGAGAGGGAACACAAGCAGGGGGAGTGGGAGAGGAAGAAGCAGGCTCACAGCGGAGGAGCCTGTGGTGGGGCTCGATCCCATAACGCCGGGATCACGCCCTGAGCCGAAGGCAGATGCTTAACCTCTGTGCCACCCAGGCGCCCCAACACGTGCCCTCCTTAATACCCATCACCAGCATAACCCATTCCCCTTCCCCTCCCTTTCTGCAACCTTCAGTTTGTTTCCCAGTGTCAGTAGTCTCTCACGGTTCATCTTCCCCTTTCATTCCCCCCCTTCACTTTTCTCTTCCTTCTTCTAATGTCCTCCATGCTATTCCTTCCATTCCACATAGGAGTGAAACCATATGATAATTGTCTTTCTCTATTTGACTTAATTTCACTTAGCATAATCCCCTCCTGGTCCATCCACGTTGGTGCAAATGGGGGGTATTCATCCTTTCTGATGACTGAGTAATAGTCCATTGTATAGATGAACCACATCTTCTTTGTCCATTCATCTGCTGAAGGACATCTTGGCTTCTTCCACAGTTTGGCTATTATGGACATTGCTGCTATGAACATTGGGATACAGGTGCCCCTTCTTTTCATTACTCTGTGTCGATGGGGTAAATACCCAGCAGTACAATTGGTGGGTCGTAGGATAGCTCTGTGTTTAATGTCTTGAGGAACCTCCATATTGTTTTCAAAAGTGGCTGTACCAGCTTGAATTCTCACGAGTAGTGTAAGAGGGCTCCCCTTTCTTCACATCCTCTCTGACTTTTTTTATTTCTGTCTTGTTAATTTTTTTCGAGATTTTATTATTTCATTCAACAGAGATAGAGACATCCAGCGAGAGAGGGAACAGAAGCAGGGGAGTGGGAGAGGAAGAAGCAGGCTCATAACGGAGGAGCCTGATGTGGGGTTTGATCCCATAATGCCAGGATCACACCCTTAGCCGAAGGCAGATGCTTAACCAGGTCAGCAACCAGGATGTATGGTATTGTGGGGGATCAGAACCAGGCTTTCTGTGGGAAGTGACAGAAATAGGGTATGGTGAGCTCCATGACCATACTTGAGGTCCCAGGTGACCCACTGGGTGTTGGGTTCTGTGGATCTGTCTCATCAGGTGCTGTGCAATTCAGGGACACCCTCCTGTCTGTGGATTTGTGTGGAGACAGGTAGACATCACTGTCTGGCCAGGAACGAGGGTCGCACTGGACCACCACCAGAGGTGCAGCGTGCGGGGGAGCCACTGCTTGGTTTCCACGAAAGCTGACCAGGGTCTGTGAACGTGATTCCTAGCAGCTGCAAGGGGAGAGGAGGCCGGAGGTGGTACACACTTCCTAGACTTGTGGTCAGGACTAGTCTGGAGCCCACTGAAGTCAGCCACACCGGGCACAGAAGGCACCCAGTCAGTGTAGCTGTGGGCACTGCTCCCAATGCACTTTTGGGCCGGCTCCATGCTGCCACCTCCTGCTTTTCATCATCATCTTCAAGGTCATGTGCCTCTGCTCTTGCCCCATGGCCTCCGGGGTACTGTCCATCCTCCATCTGGCCCTCGTCCCTGGTGCCCTGTGCAGTCCGATGCCAGGGTAGCCTTCTCGAGACAAACATCTGGTCCTGATGGAACACTTTCATGGATCTCATGTGATTGAGGATGATGCCCTGCCCTGGAAGGGGGCTGCAGGTCCCCAATCAGGAGAACCATGACTCCCTTTTCAGCATGGCCTGCCCTCCCCTCAGTCTTCTTCAGGGAAGCTCTCCCCACTTCCTGAGCTGACAGCTCTGAACTTAAAAATGAATGTTATTTTACATATCTCTATGCCTTAGTTCATCCATGGCATGTCTTTCAACCCTGTTAGTGGGTTTTTTTTTTAGCAGTTCTGAAGAGCTGTCTGCTCAAGGAGGGGATGACCTTGGTGGGGCAGCTTTCCCTCTCATCTCCCTCAGCATGTCTCTGAGCCCTGGGACCAGCTATCCCACTGAGGATTGAAGGATCTGAGCCAGCCCATCCTGAGCCCAAGCTGTGTCAGCTGTGTAGACGGATGTGTGTCGGAGTGGTGGGCAGCTGGCATGGGCCAGGGGCAGGCAGTGTCTCCTTCTCATTCCTTCCCTCCCTTCCTCCCAGAGGTAGCTCAGAGCAGCCTTCAACCCCTGCATCTCCAGATCCCTTGACCTATGCCTCCTGTGTTCAGCTGGTGACCTTGGAGTTTCGCATGGATTCTACCTCCCGTACCCTCTCCTGTAGCAGTTCCTGTATCAGGGGAGGGGTCGAACCCTTGTCTACTTTTGGTCTTCTTCCTGTCCCACACCAAGCCCACCCACCTTTGCATCTTCTATATATGTGCTTGGGAGCAAGCCCATCCACAGGGAACCTATTAGCCAAATGGATCCAGGCAATGAACATTGAAGTAGAGATCCAGGATCCATAGTATACCTGCTCTGAAACCTGTCCCAAAGTCTGTGACTCTCTCACACTGAAACAGAAACAATAATAGCTTTCTGGACTGTGAAGTGACATGTGTCTCTACTTCCAATCTTGAATGCATAGGTGCTGAGCCTGGACAGAAAAGGACCATGGCTCCCGTGGCCTGGGATCCATGGTAAGAACTCAGTGAAATCTGAATTCGAGGCATAGAATGAATAATTATTGCAGAGTGAATCCTCCCAAGTAGGGCTTATGCACATTGCACACGAAAAGCTTTTTCAAAGAGGTTCCTGAAAGAAAATTCTTTTTTAAAAATTTATTTTAATTCCAGTAGAGATAACATACAGTGTTACATTCTTTTCAGGTGTACAAGAGAGTGATTCAGTAATTCTATATATTACTCAGTGGTCATCTAGAAAAGTGTCCTCTTAATCTGCTTCATCTATTTCACTCATCCCTCTATTCACCTCCTCTCTGGTAACCATCCGTTTGTTCTCTCTTGTTAAGAGTTTGTATTTTGGTGTGTGTCCTTTTTCTCTCTATTTATTTTTGTTTGTTTCTTCAATTCCCCATAAGAGTGACATCGTATGGGATTTGTCTTTCTCTGACTGACTGATTTCAGTTAGCATAATACTCTCTAGCTCCATCTATGTGGCTGCAAATGGCAAGGTTTCATTCTTTTTCAAGCCGAGTAATACTCCATTGTGTGTGTGTGTGTGTGTGTGTGTGTGTGTGTGTGTGTGTGAGTACACACATCTATCATCTCATTTGTCAATTTTTCTACAGACACTTGGGTTGCTTCCATATTGTGATATTCTAAATAATGGTGCAAGAAACATAGGGGTGCACATATCCTTATAAGTTACTGTTTTCCTAGCCTTTGGGGAAATACCAGTAGAGTGATTGTTGGATCGTAGAGTAGTTCTATATTTAATTTTTTGAGGAACCTTCATACTGTTTTCCACGGTGGCCACCACAGTTTGCATTCCCACCCACAGTTTGCGAGGATTCC
The DNA here is from genome assembly GCF_024610735.1 of Ursus americanus. Taxonomy (NCBI): domain Eukaryota; kingdom Metazoa; phylum Chordata; class Mammalia; order Carnivora; family Ursidae; genus Ursus; species Ursus americanus. The sequence continues at coordinate 449,627 of NC_142141.1, read as the reverse complement.
CCTTTATCCACATCCTCCCAACACCTGCTCTTTGTTGTGCTTTTGATGTTAGCCATTCTGACAGGTTTGATGTAATACCTCATTGTCCTTTGGATTTAAATTTTCCTGATGATGCGTGATGGTGAATATCTTTTCATGGGACTGTTGGCCATTTGTATCTCTTCCTTGGGGAAATGTCTGTCCATGTCTTCTGCCTATTTTTTAACTGGATTATATGTTTTTTTTGGGTTCAGGTAGTATCAGTTCTATACGTTTTGGACACCATCCCTTTATTGCATATGATCATTGCAAATATCTTTTCCCTTTGAGTAGGTTGTCTTATTATTTTTACGTTTTCATTGTTCTTCTGCCATGTGGAAACTTTTTATTTTGCTGTATTCCCAATAGTTTATTTTTGTTTTCATTTCCTTTGCCTCAGGAGACAGTCTAGAAAAACGTTGGTATGGTCCATGTCAAGAAGTTACTGTCTTCCCTCCTGTAGGATTTTTACGGATTCAGGTCTCATATTGAGTTCTTGAAACTGTTTTGTGTTTGTCTGTATTGTGTAAGAAAGCAGTCTAATTTCATTCTTTTGTGCGTAGCTGTCTAGTTTTCCCAACACCGTTTGTTGTAGATAATGACCTTTTCCCTTTTGATATCGTTGCTTGCTTTGTGGAAGATTCATGGACCACATAATTGTGGGTTTCTGTCTGAACTTGTATCCTGTTCCTTTGGTCGCTGTGTCTATTTTTGTGCCGTACTGTCTTGTTAGGATGACTGCAGCTTTGTAGTATAACCTGAAAACTGCAATTGTGAGTCCTCCAACTTTGTTTTTCTTTTCCACATTGCACTGGCTGTTCGGAATCTTTAGTGGTTCCATACAAATGTTTAGGATTGTTTATTCGAGGTCTTTTGTTCTTTAATTTAAATTCAATTAGCCAACTTACAGTACATCATTAGTTTCAGATGTAGTCTTCAATAAATTTTCAGTCGTGTGTAACACCCAGTGCTCATTGTATCGTGTGGCCTCCTTAATGCCACTCACCCAGTTACCCCCCCCCCCACTTCTCCTCCAGCATACATCATTTTATTTGCGATAGTTAAGAGTCTATCATGGGTTTTCTCCCTCTCTGATGACTTCCCATTCTATTTTCCCTCCCTTCCCCTATGGTCTTCTTCCTTGTTTCTGATATTCCACATAGGAGTGAAAGCATATGATCATTGTCTTTCTTTCATTGGCTTATTCCACTCAGCATAATACCCTCCAGCTCCACCCAGGTCGGTGTGATGGTAAGTGTTCATGCTTTCTGATGGCTGAGTAATATTCCAGTATATATATGATCCACATCTTCTTTATCCATTCATCTGTCGATGGCCATCTGCATTCTTTCCACAGTTTGTCTATTATGGATATTGCTGCTATGAACACGGGTGCATGTGTCCCGTCTTCACTACCTCTGTCTCTTTGGGGTAAATACCCAGTAGTGCAATTGCTGGGACATAGGGTAGCTTTATTTATAACTTCTTGAGGAAACGCCGTACCATTTTCAAGAGTGGCTGTAATGGACTGCATTCGTACAGGGGTGTAATAGGGTTCCCGTTTCTCCACATCCTCTCCAACATGTATAGTTTCATGTCTTCTTATTTTTATATATTTGGCCTCGTGTGATATGGCATCTATAGGGGTTTAGATTTGCATTTCCCTGAAGCCAAGTGATATGAAGCATTTATGCATGTATCTTTTGGTCACCAGTACGTCATCATCAGTGAAATAACTTCCCATTTTAATCCATCTCAAGACCTAAAGCTGGGTAAGGCACTGAAGCTGGATGATGCCATCGGTTGGAAGTGTGGAGAATGTCAAAAGATCTCCGTGGAGAGCAAGTTTAAAGGTCAGTGTGAAGCTACTAATTGGATCTGGGGAGATCTCTGAAAGTGGGGGTTCCCTGGAATGGGCTGAGGGGGGCCCTCCGATTTTCCAATGAATCCTTGCTACAGCCCCAAATGGACAGTTTCCTGCTGTGGGGCTGGCTGAGTCCTCTAGTCGTGCAGAGGTGAGCCCAATGCCTGGTGCCTTGGAGGCAGGCAAATGGGGAGGGGACCCTCAGCAGAAGCCCCAGGGTTAGGTTAGGCCTCAAAAGACAGCAGTTCTGAACTGCCCAGTGCTCAGAGAACTCCCAGGCCGAGTGAGATGAGTTCACAAGGGCGGGTGAATATGAGCCTTGGGGTTTCATCCAGAAGGGCCCACAAATGTCGGAGTTCACCAGCAGGGGCTCTCAGGGGGTGCCCCAATTCTCTTGCCCTGAATGCTCTGTTGTGCCCCAAAATGGTACAGTTTCCTGTGGGCTGCAGGCTGAGTCCTATGGTGGGGCTGGGGTATCCCCAATCCCCCAGAGTGCGGTGCCAGGACCCTGGGGAAGGGCCCCTCTGTGGCCAACCTAGGGTAAGGGTTAGGGTCCAGGAGACCGGCAGCGCTAATCCGCAGGCTGTGCGGTGAGCTCCGTGGAGGGCTGAGATGAGGTCATGGGGGAGAGTGAGCATGGGCCTCAGGGTTGGGGCATGGGGGCTGCCAAAGCTGAGGACAGGCTCCGGGGGCCTCCCCAAGTTCTCGAGCCCTGTATGCTCCATAGAGCCCCAAGAGGCACAGTTTCCTGCGGGGTGGCAGGCTTTGTCCTGCAGTGGGGCTCAGGTGTACCCAGTCCCCGGGGCTACGGCCTGGGCCCCGGGGGAGGGCCCTCCCCAGCCGACCTAGGTTCAGGGCTACGCCCCAGGAACCCGACAGGCCTGATCTTCTGGCTTTGCGACAAGCTCGGTGGCAGGCTGAAGGGAAGGCGTGGGGCGGGATGAGCGTGGGCATCAGGGTTGGGGTGTAGGGGGCCGCCGAGGATCGCTGGGGGCTCAGGTGGGCCCTACCAGTTCTCCTGCACGGGATGCTCTGTGGCGCCCCAAGGGGCATGGTTTCCTGTGGGGTGGCAGGCTGAGTCCTGTGGTGGGGTTCAGGTGTACCCAATCCCCAGGGTTAGGGTACAGATTAGGGTACGGGTTAGGGTATGGGTTACTGTTAGTGTACGGGTGAGGGTAGGGGTTAGGGTTAGGGTAAGGTGAGGGTACGGGTTGGGGTTGGCTTTAGGGGTTACAGGTTAGGGGTTATGGGTTAGGGTACGGATTAAGGTTTAGGGTACGGGTTAGGGATTAGGGTTTGGGTTTAGGGTTAGGATTAGGGTTGGAGTTCGGGTTAGTGTTAGGGTATGGGTTAGGGTTAGTGTATGGGTTAGGGTAGACATTAGGTAAGGTTTAGGTTACGGGTTAGGGTACGGTTTAGGGTACGGGTTAGCGTACGGGTTAGGGTACAGTTTAGGGTACGGTTTAGGGTTAGGGTACGGGTTAGGGTTATGGTACGGGTTTGGTTATGGTTTAGGGTTAGAGTTAGGATACGAGTTAGGGAACAGGTTAGGGATAGGGTACGGTTTAGGGTTAGGGTATGGGTTAGGGTACATGTTAGGGTTAGGTACGGGTTAGGGTATGGGTTACGGTCCGGGTTAGGGATAGGGTACGGGTTAGTGTATGGGTTAGGGTACGGGTTAGGGTACGGTTTAGGGTACGGTTTAGGGTTAAGGTATGGGTTAGGGTTATGGTACGGGTTTGGTTACGGTTTAGGGTTAAAGTTAGGATACGAGTTAGGGAACAGGTTAGGGATAGGGTACAGTTTAGGGTTAGAGTACAGGTTAGGGTACATGTTAGGGTTAGGTACGGGTTAGGGTATGGGTTAGAGTTCGGGTTAGGGATAGGGTACGGGTTAGCATATGGGTTAGAGTACGGGTTAGGGGTAGGGTTAGCTGAAGGTGTAGGGTTGGGGGTAGGGTTGGGGGTAGGGTAGGAGTTGGGGTAGGTTTAGGGTTTAGGGTTAGGGTTTGGGGTTTGGGGTTAGCGGTTAGGGTTAGGGTTTAGAATTTAGGCTTTTGGGTTTAGGGTTAGGGATTAAGGTTTAGGGATTAGTGTTAGCGTTAGGGTTTAGGGTTTAAGGTTTAGGGTTTAGGGTTAGGGTTAGGTTTAGGGTAAGGGTTAGGGTTTAGGGTTAGGGTTAGGGTTAGGGGTTAGGGTTTAGGGCTTAGGGTTAGGGGTTAGGGGTTAGGGTTAGAGTTAGACCCCAGTAGGCCAGCAGGCCCGATCCAACTGCTGTACCACGAGCGGATGGTCGTGCCGAGGTGAGGGCGATGGTGAGCGGGAGTGTGGGCTCCTGAGTTTTGGCGTGGGGGGCCTTTGAAGGTCGCCTGGGGCTCAGAGGGACCTGCCCATACTCCCGCCCTGAATGACCAGCGGCGCCCTTAGCAGACCGGGTGGCGCATGTCAGCAGGGTGAGGTGCTGGGGCTCGTTGTCCCCAATTCCTGGCATTGCTGCGCCAGGCCCCTTGTGAGAGGCCCCTCAGGGGCCCACCTAGTGTTAGGGTTAGCCCCCAGGATGCCGGCAGGCCCAATCCGCCAGCTCTGCAGCGAGCGGAGGGGTTGGCCGAGATTAAGGCGCTGGGGAGCAGGCGCATGCGAGCCAGAGTTTTTGGGCGGGGTGGCCTTTGAAGGTCCCAGGGGGATCGGAGGGCCCTGCCCGTTCTCCCTTCCTGAATGACTGGCAACGCCCCTAGCACCCTGGGTGATTGCCCGGTGGCAGAGTGAGTCCAGCACTGGGGCTCGGGGGTCCCAAACCTCCGGCATTGCGGTGCCAGGCTCTTTGGGAGGGGCCACGCGGGGGCCGACCTAGGGTAAGTGTTAGCCCGCAGGAGTCCAGCAGGCCCGTTCCGCCAGCTCTGAGGCAGGTGGAGGGGCAACCCAAGGTGAGGGCACTGGCGAGAGGGAGTGTGGGCCCAAGCGTTTTGGCGCGGGGGGGCCTTCGAAGGTCGCTGGGGGCTTGGAGGGCCCTGCCCGTTCTCTCGCCCTGAAAGACTGGCGGCGCCCCTAGCAGCCCGCATTGCTGCGGGGCGGCAGGGTGACTCCGACGCTGGGCTCAGGGATCCCCAATCCCCGGCGCTGTGGTGCCAGGCCCCTTGGGAGGGGCCCCTCGGGGGCCCACATAGGGTTAGTGTTAGTCCCCAGGAGGCCGGCAAACCCGGTGCTAAGTGGTTCTGGCAATGTAACAAAAATGCCATAAACTTATCTGTAAGAAATAACAGTGTACAGGAACCCTCTTAGCCCTAATATCATCATTTGTGAATATGGAAGCCAGCCCCAAGTGGTCGTGGAAGTCTGACGAAAGGGCTAAGCACTTTTCTCTGAGTCACCACACTATACAGGGAAAGACCAATGTACATCATCTTTCACGAGTAGGAAGCATTAATGAAAAGGTTCTGGAATTTCGAGGATTCTGACCCATCCTTATTGGTAATAAACCACCGTGTACAGGAAAACACCTTCAACTCTCATCAGCCTCCTCAATCCTGATTCCGAATCAACTTTGGGTGTGTAGGACTAGGGAAATGTCCACATCTTATTGCTAAGAAAGAATGATGTCAGGGTAATGCCCTTCAAGTCACCTCAGCCTTCCTGAAGACGGAAGCAGGAATCAAGCTGGTTATGGTACCATGAGGTAAGGAAGATGAGCATATAAGTGAGAAACAACAGTGGGCAGGACCTCTCTTCCAAGGAACATTATCTTTGCTTAATGTTGAATCCCTATGATAAGTGGTTGTGGCCAATTGTGAGGTGAAAATCTTGAGTGTTTTGTAAAATCTCTTGGTCATTCACAGTTGAGACTAAGGTAGTTGGGGACTCCTAGGCAGTGATTTCTCCACTGTCAAAAATATGAAAAGATAAAAGAGACAGATGAGGTCTCCTCAGGCATTGTCCTTTATCCTCATCCTCCGTGAGGATGGCCATCTCTGGACAGCTCAGTGACAGGGTCTCATTCACAGTGGGAGCATCTGTTCCTCACAGACATCAGGCAGGGAAATGGATTTGGTTCTCTGTGCCAACCCAGCCACAGCTGAGTGTCACAGCACCCTCTCGTGGGCTCATAAGAGTTTCACTATCACCAGGCAGGTCATTGTATTTGATAAACCACTGTGAGAGTTTGCAATTGCCTTCATCTGCAACCTCCTAGAGGCAAATGCAGATCTCTGGTACCATGTGAAGTCATGTGAAGGCATTGTGAGAAAGTGTCCTTTTGCTTAAGAAAAACATGGCTGGGGCTCCTGGCTGGCTCAGCCAGTTAAGCATGTGCCTTTGGCTCAGGTTATGATCTCAGGGTTCTGGGATCGAGCCCGGGCTCCCTGCTCAGCAGGAAAGGAGGTAGGGAAATAGCTTAGAACCCACAGAGAATGTGAATAAAGGGGAGTGAAATGGAACTTGGTCTGTGTTTTGCTTTAGGGATTGGAAGTTAGTTTTTTCTCAATTGTGATTGTTCTTGAAACAGAAAAGCTGTATTGTTTTTTTTTACCTTTAATTTTTTTTCTAATAATAATTTTTATTATGATATGTTAGTCACTATACAGTATTTCCTTAGTTTTTGATGTAGTGTTCCGTGATTCATTATTTGCATATAACACCCAGTGCTCCATGCAATATGTACCTTCCTTAATACCCATCACTGGCCCATCCCAATCCCCCACCCCTCTCCCCTCTGAAGCCCTCAGTTTGTTTCCCAGAGTCCATAGTCTCTCGTGGTATATTCCCCCTTCTGTTTAGGGTCCATCGTCTAAAGGGACAGACAGTGGAATTTCACCAAATATAAGATTGAAATTTCATTGTTCATTATACATGCCACCAAGTAGTTCCCAGACATTTCATTCTACTGTAGTAATTCATTATACCTGTGCAAGTGCACGTGGAAGACAATTGATGCATGTATAGTGGTAATAAAACATACCCCTCAGTAGTAGAATAATAGAGGATGCATATGTGTAAAATTATTCAACTACAGCTTCTATGCTTTCCCTTTGGTTCCTTATTATCTATGAAATTGGACTATTTTTGTTCTCTAGGCTTAAAACTCATTGTCAGTATTCAGAGTTTTTCAATGCTGATCTTCTCCTGTATAAGTTACCAAAAACCTAAAATATGTATGAACTTTAAAAAACGCTATATTGAAAATGACAGCAGGGAAGTTCCATTTTGTGAATATTGTGTCAATGGATCTCTATTTTGACATCAGTGTTCATTAGAAATGATGACATTTCATGTGAGTATAAATATCAATGTGAAAAAGAAAAGGTAGAAAGAACCTTGAATGTTTAAGTAATTGGTGAAATGACAGGTGTGTGTGTGTGTGTGTGTGTGTGTGTGTGTGTGTGTGTGTGTAATTGATTTTCAATGAATGGTTCAGCTACTTGTAGGGCCTCCGTGAGAGCCCAGGTGAACCTTTCAGTGAGTTGTTATCTGTTTTCAGAACATGGGAATCTCTTAGTCCAATAGTCAATCAGGCAAGCTTTGAGGTCTTGAAGAGTTTCAGTCCTCAGCGATGGTGTTGCAGACCCTTGTGAGCAAACCCTAGGATATGCTCAGAGCCCTCATTAGCTGGTACCAACGTGTGACGATTTCAGACAACATTTCCCAAAGAAGTACCTCTTGAGTCTCTGTCCTTCTCAGTTCCTTACACTTCCTTACACTAGTTATGTGATCAGTGTGTTTCAGGATAATCCCCACATGTGATTTTTACTATTTCCTACTAGTCCTATCTGTTTCTCATCTTCTTCGTTTATGGTAGGGGTTGGGAAGCAACCTGTGTGGTGTAGGAAGGGGTGTGGTAGCTGTCTGCCTTCAGAGGACCGAATGATGCCTAGAAATTGTACTGTAGTTTGAGGTCAATTATCCATCCTCTGAGTGTCAGGAATTCCATCACTTTACTTTGATGCTAGTGTGTTCTTGTTCTTCAAGCTGTCCTCAGAAATAAGGACATCATCCATCTAGGGAATACTGGTTTGTGTGTATGTTTTCATTTTAGGAAAGGCCTTGCTGTTCCTGAAAATAATACTGTAGAGCACCCTTTCTTGTTCTTATTGGCCATCAGTCAATCTTTTGTGAAGTATTCATTTGTTGTACATAGACTATTTATGGTTGATGAGCAGGAATTCATTATTGACAAGTCTTTGTCAGTGTGTGTATTGCAAATCTTTACTTCCCAGCCTGCGGTTCACTTTTTCATTTTCTTATGGTCATAAGATGAGGAGAAATGTCACATTTTTATGAAGTCCCACTGAATTCTTCTCAATGGTTATTGCACACTATGTCTTACCCCAAGATTGACAGGTTCTACGTTTTCTTTCAGAAACTGTCCAATGGGAAGCTACAATCCATCTCAAATTTATAAATTACATTTTTAATTCTAATAGGGTATTTATAGACTGTTTGGGATTTTCTATGTACACAATCGTATTATCTGTGAATAGTCACAATTATCCCCTCAATTCTTATACTTTTTGTTTCTCTTGCCTTCTAACACTGGTAGATTCTTCGATGCCACGTTGAATAGAGCAGCATTGTTTGAAGATTTTAATATACCTTTCTCAATATCTGAAAGAAAAAGCAGACAAAACATTGGTAACAAATGTGACCTAATTGACATATAGGGAACATTCCATAATAAGTGCAGAATACATTATTTTCAAGTGGTCATAGACTCTTTAGCCAAATAGATGATAGGTGGGGCCATGAATCAAGGCTACAAATGTTAAACCCTGAAATTAACTAGGTTCTATTCCTAGACCACAGGGGAAATGAGCCACAGTCATAGCGAAAAGAAAACCAGGAAGTCCTTCAATGTTTAAAAATTAAATGGAACTTTGCTACATATCCTAAAGGTCAGAGAGGGAATCTTAATGGAAATTCTGAACCTTTTCTACATGAGGGCTCACACACAATGGCACTTTCTTTGTGAAGAGCATTATAATAACCTAGACAGGAGTTGAGCCTTAAGTCAGAGTTCTGCCTGCCCCAGCCACACCTGGCAGGCTTGGCCTGTGGTCCCCCTCAGCTGTCCTATCTGGTGGCCCTGAGCTAAGGGGGTCATCATGGCCATATGGAAATGGGAAGCTCCCCACTCATAGTGATGGCGGTGCCCACTCCCCAGCTGCCCTTTCTGGTGGCTCTGAGCTAAAGGGGTCAACATGGCCGTATGGAAATTAGAAGCTCCCCACTCTTAGTGATAACGTTGCTATCGTATCGTCCTCACCAGTCCAACAATCTGATTTCTGAGTGAAATATGACACAAGAGCGACTTCTTGGCCTTCCTTCAGGTTTGAAAATCATCTGGTGAGTCATCTATTAGGAATATGGATTCAACATGTGTTCTTTCTTCTGGAAAAGAAATAGACCTAATAGCAATTATGGCTTCCTGAGCACCTGTTCTTGAGAGACATCATACTGCCTCTTAATAGCATTTTGCCTCCTAAACTTGAATCTAGGGTGTAGATATTTTTAGGCACATTTTCAGACGGTTAGAAAGGGACTCAGATGATATGAGTCACAGAGGATTTTAGTGTCCGAAACCTAAGTGGCATCCCCAAATTGACTACAAGTCCCTTGTTGTTCCATACAGGGTACTATTTCCCTCTTATCTCTGGTCTTCTCGATCTGGAAACCTATCAAGTATCAGGATTTTCTTGTCATGTGGACAACTGGAATGAATTCAGCGGGCCTTTTCACATCTACCCATGGTGATCATTAAGATCATTATCTCAGTGGAGGACCTCTGGGTAAGATACTCAAAGATCCTAAGGAATACAGACAGTATAATATTTTTCTGGTATTAAAGTTACTGAAACCAACTATCTTTTTCAGTCCATTCAGGCTCTGGTATGTTCAGAGGGTGCTGTAAAACAGGTCTGAAATAGTATTTAAAAACACTCAGCTCAGCCTCTTCTACAAAGTGAGCCAATGCTTATAAACATGGCTAAAATATTCCCTTACCTACGATGACTTCCCAGCCATCGTAGTGTTTATATGGTATGACTGTGACTTATATTAGTCAACATTTGCAGAGAAAGAACTCAGTGCATCCAGTGGGCACTTCATGTTGAAATTAGATTGTGACAATGAGCTACTGTGTTTTATTCTGCAGTCCAAGGGAATGGTGCCAGACATCTCTAAGGTGTCTAGCAGTTCTACAATATTGATTTTAAGTGGTCTGTGTGCTTCATAGATTTGGGCAGGAGAAGGGCAGGAGTCCAGAGACTGTTAACACTTCTGTTACCTGTGCTGACCATGGAGCAGTAAGCCTTCCGTGGGCATCATTTTGATTTCTTGGTACTGTTGTGAAAGGTGCTTTTGTCTCAAATTCCTCCATTTAGGAGTAATTATAATGATAAAAGGAATTTTTATCTTATATCATCTGTGGGCCCTGATCCTCGGCTCCCAGGGAAGCTATCCTTTAACATTTTACCCGGCTCAAAATGACTGGGCAACACCTGAAAGCATGGGCCCTATTTCTGCCCCAAGCACATGTTGTACATCTGCTTCGAGAAGAAAACAATAACCAAAAATGCCAACATAAATATAAGAAAAAATAAAGAACCTCTTTGGCTCTCATAAGATTAAAGTCATACTGACATGTACATACTGAAAACATAAGAAAGAATCTGTCACTTTCTGGAATCTAAGAAGATCCTCATTATGGTGTGTAACTCTGTACCTGAAACAAAACAGAAAAAAATATATAAGCCTGCCCCAAATGTTCTTTCCCCGGAGCACTCCCTTCTTGGTGAAGATTGTGTCTCCCAGGCAGCTGTCCTGACTTGGGTTTGAATAAAGGTCTCTTCCTTTTTCTCTAAAATGTTTTTAACAGTTCATTCACGCAGTGTCGACAATAACAGTGTTTTCTATTTAAGTGACAAATAAACGTTCCACTCTAGTTACATTGGGAATAGACGAATTGAGGGTTTCTTTAGAATAGTAAGTCTGCTATCCAGAAAAGGCAAGGTCATTGGTCTATTGAGAATGAAGATAATTACTGCTAAACAACAAGTACGTGTTGCCCCTTCGCCCAGAAACCAAAGCAGGTGTGCAGGCTTTAGGTCAGAAGTGCCTTCTTCTCCCCAGCTGACGGCACTTCTCTACTCTGGCTACAAGACACCCGAGGTTTTGAACGTCAGCATCGCAGTCAGCGAGGCAGCTTGTCACAGGACGCCAGTGTTCAGAGAAAGCACAGGTATGTTTGGCAAAATGTCCTATCTATGTCAGGGATGGAGGTAAATCTGTCATTATCCCAAAATCTCCTGGGCTTTTCCCTTTTCTCAAGTTGGGCCACAAAGTAAAATTGAAGTAGCTGCCAGCATTCTGGGTTTGGTGCAAGAATTACTTAGTTTCCCTGCAGGTAGAACTTTGCAGGGGATCACAATTTCTCTGTCCATTTATTGCTTACAAATGTATTTTGACCATCTGTTTCCTAGAAACCCTCTTTTATTAGAAAAGGAAGGTGAGATTCACTCTGTGCCTGTTTGTAACATCTAATTTGTTCCTTCATCTAACAGTGTTTATTCAATTGGGCCTAAGATATGGTTGAGTGACCAGCATCTAGAGTTAGGTGGCTTTTTTCATCTGATACAGACTTTGATGATGTCATTTGACAAAGGTGATGTTTCATCATTGCTTAGTTTATTCATCAGAAGAGTTAAAATTAGGGTGGAGGGGAAATTCAAAATTATCCAAAGCGGCCTGTTCCTGTTTAAAAGTTGAGCTTGACTTTCTAGTTTTACTAAAAGTATTATCTTGATATTTTGAGGTGCCATATTCTCTCTGTAGTTTCTTTGGTGGTGGAGTCAGAAGGAGAGTCTGGGAATTCTTTTGGATAGTGGCATGCTGGTGGCTTCAAGGGGCTTGGCGTCAGGAGCCTTGGGGTGAAGTCTGCAACTGCTTGCCTGACCCTGGGTGCATCTCACAGAGGTTTTGTTTCCTCTTATGAAATTGCCGGCAGATAATGTTCTGCTTAAAGGGGAACCCTCCCATCCTGTTTGTGGGAATGCAAAGTGGTGCAGCCAGTCTGGAAAACAGTGTGGGAGTTCCTCAAAAAGTTAAACATTGAAAAACCACATGATCCAGCAATTGCTCTCCTATGTAATTACCCAAAGGATACAGAAATGCAGATTTGAAGGGGGTCCATGCACAATGATGTTTATGGCAGTAATGTCCACAGTAGCCAAACTATGGAGAGAATCCCAAAGTCCATGCACTGATGAATGGATAAAGCAGATGTGGGATACATATATATAATGGAATATGACCCAGATTCAAAAAGAATGAAATCTTACCATTTGCAAGGATGTGGATGGATCTAGAGTGTATTAAGCTAAGCAAAATCAGTGAGGAAGAACAAATATCCTATACTCTAATGCTTCTGGAAATTCAGAAAAAAAAAAGGTGAACAGAGTGGAGGGGTGATGAGAGAGGCAAACAAGGAAATAGACTCAACCTTGGAGAACAAACTGAGTGTTGCTGCAGGACAAGGGTGTGGGGGGAAGTGTCAAATGGGTGAGGGGTATTAAGGAGGGCACTTGTGTTGAGCACCGGGTACTGTATGCAGGTGAGGAATCACTAAATCCTACCCCTGGAGCAAATATTCCATGGCATGTGAACTAACTGGAATTTAAGTAAAAGAAGAAAGGAAAAAGTGTTCTGCTTCATGAAGAGTGAGGTAAAATTGTAGTGATTTGGGCTGTACTATTCTATAGAGGATAGATGTAAAACAACCTGTTGTAGGATACAATAGAGTTTTATCACATAAGGAGTCCTCAGAAAGCTCCAATGAAAGATTCAGATCTCAGAGCATGTTCGTGTTCCACTGATATCTTACAGTTTGCACAGGTAGGAAAGAAGGTGGAGAGAAAGGCAACAGAAAGGGAAAGTAGGTGTGAACCTTTCATTAGTTAGCATTATAGCTTTCTCATGAAATACTTGCACCAGTGTGATTTTGGAAGCAGAGGGGGAATATGGGAGCTTTGCAGGAGACGGGGGAGTTCCAGGACTGGGTAAAGCTGACAGGGGTCCCAGAGGAGAGCTGAATGTATTCTGCAGAAGGGTGTGTTCAGGGTGGGCTCCAGTGGTGGCTGTGGGTCTCCTGGGTGAGAGTTGTGACAGGTGAGGGCTGTGTGCAAGTTCCTGGCTGAGGACAAGTGAGGCACAGGTGGAGAGCTGGCAGAGAATCTTCTTCTGAGCCACCAGCCTCACCCAACACACACAGCCTCATATTCTGTCTCTGTCACTCCAATTCAGACTTCTCAGAAGGTGAGTGAGAACACATCAAGAGCATTCTGAATAGAAGGGAACGCATGTGCAAAGTCTCTGGGGCAGGAGAATTCCAGGTATGTCCAGGAGCAGCAAGAAGGCCCTGTGGCCACAGGAGACAGCTTAGGAAATTACCTCAGAGAGGTGACAGAGGGTGACAGAAAGCCATTCCAGGGCCATAACCCCATGAGACCCTGTATCACTGGGCCATCCTGGCTACAGTGTTGAGAACAGATGACAGTGGGTTGAAGATGGCAAGGCAGGTCAATGACGAAGCTTTTCCAGGAACTCAGGCACTGTGGACCAGACAGGTGGCCTTGGATGGAGTGGTTAGACCTCTTCTGGGTTCATTTTGAAGATGGAGCTCACAGGATTTGCTGATGGGTTAGCTATTAGGAGCAGGAGAAGGGAGGAATTGGGGTAACTCCCAGCTGTTGTGGGTTGTCCTGATCAAGGGGAAGGAGAGGGTTTCTCGTGGGGTAGGAGGTAGTCCGTGTTCTGCATGCTGAGGAAGGTGCCTTTCCCAGTGGATCTGCTGAGATTTGTGTCTGGGAGGACCTTTCACATCTCCTCCCTCAGCAATGCTCAGGTACAAGTATCCCCCACTTTTTAAACGTTCACAGTAAGACACTGGGCTTTCTTGAAAGAACTACGTTATTACCCAGCTTCAGTAAGAGGAACATACCTGAAGAGGATTTCCCTCTTATGAAAAAAGGTGAACAGTGAGAATCGCGTTCAGCATCTGTTTTGGGGAGAAGCATGAAAGAGTCGGCGTGCACCCCAACCAGCTCCTTTCTCTGGGAACCACTCTCCGCATCCAGCCACCAGCACTTTGAATGGTGTCTGTGGGCTTCTGCTGTGCTTTATCTTCATTTATGTTGGGCCTCTGTTAGAAACTTGTGTCCTGAGGCCTAAGAAAAGCCAAAGAGAAGGAATTTTGGAGTCTGAGCACACTGTCTAATTGTTCGTGTAAATTAATGGCCATTCCTTCTTGACACCATTTCTGCTGTGCAAGGTTTCTCAGAAGCCCTGTACTTTCAAAGAGCAGGGAAACCTATACCCCATGCTGCGGGGTTAGTTTTAGTCTCCATGCTGGACAGAACATTTCATGACTGTCGGATTTTCTCACTCAAACATTGAGACTTTGACCACCTTTACCCGTTTCTACCACGCCATCCCCGTATCTGGCACCTACCAATCTGCTCTCAGGATCTATGCGTTTAGTATTTTTTTATTCCACGTGGAATGTACATGAGAGCATCTGGTATTGGTCTTTCTGTGTCTGAGTTACTTAGCATAAGGCCCCCAAGGTCTGTGTTTCCATGTCTAGTTCTTGTGAATAATGCTGCAGTGAACGTGGGAGTGCATCTGTCTTTTTGAGGCAGCATTTTTGTGTTCTTCAAATCAATACTCAGTAGAGCCATTACTGGGTCATGGGGTAGTTTATTTATTTTTTCAGGAACCTCCATACCGTTTGTCACAGTGGCTGCACCAATTTCCATTTCCACCAACAGTGCACAGTGTCTCCTCATCTGCACACCCTTGACCCCACCTGGTGTCTGTCTCTGGGACAATTGCTGTTCCAACACTTGTGAGCGGATAGCCGATTGTGGGTTTGACTGATGTTTCCCTGACGATATTTAGTGATGTGGAACAACTTTTTCTGTCTGTTGGGACCTGTGTGCCATCTTTGGAAAGTTTCTATTCACATATTCCTCCAATTTTTTTATATAGTTTTTTTTTTGTTTTGATATGTAGGAGTGTTGTGTGTATTTTGGATATTAGCCTTTTCTCACACATATGATTTGCAGATATTTTTTTCTTATTGGGTCAGTGGCCTTTTAAGTTTTTGCTGGTGTCTTTTGCCGTGTGGAAGATTTCAGTTTGATGTTGTTCCACTTGTTTATTTTTGCTTTTGTTGCCTTTGCATTTGGTGTCCGATCTGAAGACTCTTTGCCAAAACCAATGTCGAGAGACTTAGTACCTGTGTCTTCTTGGAGGTTTATGGATTCAGGTCTTATGTTCAAATCATTCATCCATTAAAAATTTTGTGTGTGGTGTAAGAAAGTGACCCGGTTATATTCTTCTGCATTTAGTGTCCAGTTTGCCTGTTACCGCTCACTGAAGACACAGTCCTTCCCTCATGGCATATCTTCTGCTGCTGTGTCATAAGTTAGGATCATCTACGTGTGGGTAAGTTTCTGAGCTTTCTGTTCTGTTCCACTGACCTGGTGTCTGTGTTTATGCCAGTACCATCCTGTTTTGATGACAACAGCTTTGTAATCTAGCTTGAAATCCAGGAGTGTGTTGACTGCACCTCTTTCTCCAGGTTGCTTTGGGTATTTGGGGTCTTTTGTGATTCCATACAACTTTGAGGACTGTTTTCTATTTCCTCGAATAATGCCACTGGAATTCAGATAGGCATTTAATCACATCTGTCGATTGCTTTGGTTATGATGGACATGTTCACATAATTAACTCTTCCAGTTAAGTTGCATGGTGTATGCTTCCATTTGTTTGTGTTGCCTTCCAAATCTTTGACCCATACATTCTGCCCCCCTCGACACATATTTTTCATTTCTTTTCTGCCATGTGTTGAGTGTACTATGTCTTTCTCATTCTTGGTTACTTTTATTTCAAGATTTTTTTTATGCAATTTTAAATGACGTTGCTTTTTAAATTTCTCTGTGCGAAAGTGTGTCATCAGTATACAGAAATGCAAGAAGTTGGGTCATCTGGGTGGCTCCATAAGTGAAGCATCTACCTTTAGCTCAGGTCATGATCCCAGAGTTCTGGGATTGAGCCCCGTGTTGGGCTGCCCGCTTAGCGAGGGTCTGCTTTTCCCTCTTTCTGGCTCTCCCCCTGCTCGTGCTTTTTCTCTTCCTGTCAAATAAATAAATAAAATCTGAAAAAAATAAAGACAAGAGGTCTCTGTATATTGACATTATATCCTGCAGCTTTCTTGAATTTTTTTATTCTAACAGGTTTTTTTTTGTGTGGAATCTTTCGGGATTTCATGACATTTGCAAATTGTGCCAGTTTTCCTGTATGGATTTCATATCTTCTCTTTTTTTAAAATTGTTATTCACCCTACAGTACTTCATTTGTTTTTGATGTAGGGCTCCATGATTCATTGTTTGCATATAACACCTAGTGCTCATTATGACACGTGCCCTCCTTTTTTTTAAAAAAAGAATTTATTTATTTATTCGACAGAGATAGACACAGCCAGCAGGAGAGGGAACACAAGCAGGGGGCGTGGGAGAGGAAGAAGCAGGCTCACAGCGGAGGAGCCTGTTGTGGGGCTCGATCCCATAACGCCGGGATCACGCCCTGAGCCGAAGGCAGACGCTTAACTGCTGTGCCACCCAGGCACCCCAACACGTGCCCTCCTTAATACCCATCACCAGGATAACCCATTCCTCTTCCCCTCCCATTCTGCAACCTTCAGTTTGTTTCCCAGTGTCAGTAGTCTCTCATGGTTCATCTCCCCCTCTCATTCCCCCCCTTCACTTTTCCCTTCCTTCTTCTAATGTACTCTATGCTATTCCTTCCATTCCACATAGGAGTGAAACCATATGATAATTGTCTTTCTCTGCTTGACTTAATTTCACTTAGCATAATCCCCTCCTGGTCCATCCACGTTGGTGCAAATGGTGGGTATTCATCCTTTCTGATGACTGAGTAATATTCCATTATATAGATGAACCACATCTTCTTTGTCCATTCATCTGCTGAAGGACATCTTGGCTCCTTCCACAGTTTGGCTATTATGGACATTGCTGCTATGAACATTGGGATACAGGTGCCCTTCTTTTCATTACTCTGTGTCTATGGGGTAAATACCCAGTAGTGCAATTGGTGGGTGATAGGATAGCTCTGTGTTTAACGTCTTGAGGATCCTCCATATTGTTTTCAAAAGTGGCTGTACCAGCTTGAATTCTCACGAGTAGTGTAAGAGGGCTCCGCTTTCTCCACATCCTCTCTGACTTTTTTTTATTTCCTGTGTTGCTAATTTTTTTTCAAGATTTTATTTATTTATGCCACAGAGATAGAGACAGCCAGCGAGAGAGGGAACACAAGCAGGGGGAGTGGGAGAGGAAGAAGCAGGCTCATAACGGAGGAGCCTGATGTGGGGCTCGATCCCATAATGCCAGGATCACGCCCTGAGCCGAAGGCAGATGCTTACCCACTGTGCCACCCAGGTGCCCCCTGTCTTGTTAATTTTAACCATTCTAACTGGTGTACGGTGGTATCTCATTGTCGTTTTGATTTGTATTTGCCTGATGGCAAGTGATGTGGAGCATTTCTTCATGTGTCTGTTGGACATTTGTATGTCTTCTCTGGAGAAGTATCTGTGTCTTCTGCCCATTTTTCGGTGTCGAGTTTGAGGAGTTCTTTATAGATCTTGGGTACCAGCCCTTTATCTGTAATATCATTTGCAGATATCTTCTTCGATTCCATAGGTTGCCTTCTTGTTTTGTTGATCTTTTACTTTGCCAAGCAGAAGCTTTTTATCCTGATGAAGTGCCAATAGTTCATTTTTGCTTTTATTTCCTTTGCCTTTAGAGACCTATCTTGCAAGAAGTTGTTGTGTCTAAGTTTGAAGAGTTCTTTTGATTTTGATATGAGACAGGAATCCATTATCTTTCCTTCCTGATTATATTCGAGTCCTCTTTCTTGGTGAGTCTGGCTAAGTTTGTCAGTTTTGTTTATCTTTCCAAAAAAGGCAGCTCTCATTTTCATTGGTTTTTTTCTTTTTTGGTCTTTTTAGTCTCCGTTGGATTTATTTATGCATTTCATTTTGTTATTTCCTTATTTCTACTAATTTGGGGCTTTGTTTGTTGTTTTATTTTCTACTTCTTTACCACATAAATCAGGTTGTTTATTGGAGATTATTCTCATGGATTGATGAAGATTTGAATTTCTATGAATGTCCCCCATAAAGCTACTTTTGCTGCATCCCATAAGTTTTTGTAGGTTGTCTTTTTCATCAGTGTCAAGGTACTTCTAAATTTTTTTTGATTTCTTCTTTGACTGTTGGTTGTTCAGTAGCATGTTGTTAAATCTCCACATATTTTTTTTAAGATTATTTATGTATCTGACAGAGAGTTAGACAGTGAGAGATGAACGCAAACATGGGGGTGGGAGAGGGTGAAGCGGGCTTCCCACTGAGCAAGGAGCCTGATTCGGGGCTAGACCCCAGGATCCTGGGATCACGACCTGAGCTGAAAGCAGATCCTTAACGACTGAGCCACCAAGGCCCCAAAAATCTCCACCTATTTTTGACTGTCCCATTTTTTTCTTGAGACTGATTTCTAATTTCCTATCATTGTGGTTGGACAAGATTTGAAGCAGAAGGTGAAGAGAGCATTCAGATGAAAGGTTTGTTTCCTGGAGGGTTTTCTGAGGGCAGACCATGAGTTCAGTGGGGACGGAGGAAGGTTTTGTGAGACGGGGGGTAGGGTTAACCCTTGCTAGAATTACTGACTACTACCATGCAGGCTGTGTGCTACCATTCACACCGTAGTCCTGATGGACATGTTCTTCATTAGGAATATTTTCTAGGAGGTGTAGGCATAGCTTTCACTTAAAGAAAGGTGCCATGTGGGTTCATGGCATGACCCCAGGTCAGCAACCAGGATGTATGGTATTGTGGGGGATCAGAAACAGGCTTTCTGTGGGAAGTGACAGAAATAAGGTATGGTGAGCTCCATGACCATAGGTGAGGTCCCGAGTGACCCACTGGGTGTTGGGTTCTGTGGATCTGTCTCATCAAGTGCTGTGCAATTCAGGGACACCCACCTCTCTGTTAATTTGTGTGGAGACAGGTAGACATCAGTGTCTGGCCAGGCACGAGGGTCGCACTGGACCACCACCAGAGGTGCAGCGTGTGGGGGAGCCACTGCTTGGTTTCCACGAAAGCTGACCAGGGTCTTTGACCTTGATTCCTAGCAGTTGCAAGGGGAGAGGAGGCCGGGGGTGGTGCACACTTCCGAGAGTTGTGTTCAGGACTAGTCTGGAGCCCACTGAAGTCAGCGACACCGGGCACAGAAGTCACCCAGTCAGTGTTGCTGTGGGCACTGCTCCCATGGTACTTTCGGGACGGCTCCATGCTGCCACCTCCTGCTTTTCATCATCATCTTCAAGGTCATGTGCCTCTGCTCTTGCCCCATGGCCTCCGGGGTATTGTCCGTCCTCCATCTGGCCCTCGTCCCTGGTGCCCTGTGCAGTCCGATGCCAGGGTAGCCTTCTTGAAACAAACATCTGGCCTTGATGGAACACTTTCATGGATCTTGTAGGTTGCGAGGATGATGCCCTGCCCTGGAAGGGGGCTACAGGTCCCCAATCAGGAGAGCCATGTCTCCTTTTTCAGCATGGCCTGCCTTCCCCTCAGTCTTCTTCAGGGAAGCTCTCCCCACTTCCTGAGATGACAGCTCAGAACTTAAAACTGAATGTTATTTTACATATCTCTATGCCTTAGTTCATCCATGGCATGTCTTTCAACCCCATTAGTGGGTTTTTTTTAGCAGTTCTGAAGGGCTGTCTGCTCAAGGAGGGGATGACCTGGGTGGGGCAGCTTTCCCTCTCATCTCCCTCAGCATGTCTCTGAGCCCTGGGACCAGCTCTCCCACTGAGGATTGAGGGACATGAGCCAGCCCATCCTGAGCCCAGGCTGTGTCAGCTGTGTAGATGGATGCGTGTCGGAGTGGTGGGCAGCTGGCATGGGCCAGGGGCAGGCAGTGTCTCCTTCTCATTCCTTCCCTCCCTTCCTCCCAGAGGTAGCTCAGAGCAGCCTTCAACCCCTGCATCTCCAGATCCCTTGACCTATGCCTCCTGTGTTCAGCTGGTGACCTTGGAGTTTCGCATGGATTCTACCTCCTGTACCCTCTCCCGTAGCAGTTCCTGGATCAGAGGAGGGATCGGACTCTTGTCTGCATTTGGTCTTCTTCCTGTCCCGCACCAATCCTATCCGCCTTTGCATCTTCCATGTATGTGCTTGGAAGCAAGCCCATCCACAGGGAACCTATTAGCCAAATGGATCCAGGCAATGAACATTGAAGTAGAGATCCAGGATCCATAATATACCTGCTCTGAAACCTGTCCAAAAGTCTGTGACTCTCTCACACTGAAACAGAAACAATAATAGCTTTCTGGACTGTGAAGTGACATGTGTCTCTACTTCCAATCTTGAATGCATAGGTGCTGAGCCTGGACAGAAAAGGACCATGGCTCCCGTGGCCTGGGATCCACAGTAAGAACTCAGTGAAATCTGAATTCAAGGCATAGAGTGAATAATTATTGTAGAGTGAATCCTCCCAAGTAGGGCTTATGCACAGTGCACAGGAAAAGCTTTTTCAAAGAGGTTCCTGAAAGAAAAATCTTTTTTAAAAATTTATTTTAATTCCAGTAGAGCTAACATACAGTGTTACATTCTTTTCAGGTGTCCAATAGAGTGATTCAGTAATTCTATATATTACTCATTGGTCATCAAGAAAAGCATCCTATTAATCCCCTTCATCTATTTCACTCATCCCTCTATCCACCTCCTCTCTGGTAACCATCCGTTTGTTCTCTATTGTTAAGAGTTTGTATTTTGGTGTGTCTCCTTTTTCTCTTTTAGTTATTTATTTTTGTTTGTTTCTTAAATTCCCCATTAGAGTGACATCGTATGGGATTTGTCTTTCTCTGACTGACTGATTTTAGTTAGGATAATACTCTCTAGCTCCATCCATGTGTCTGCAAATGGCAAGGTTTCATTCTTTTTCAAGCCGAGTAATACTCCATTGTATGTGTGTGTGTGTGTGTGTGTGTGTGTGAGTACACACATCTATCATCTCATTTGTCAATTTTTCTACAGACACTTGGGTTGCTTCCATATGGTGATATTGTAAATAATGGTGCAAGAAACATAGGGGTGCACGTATCCTTTTACGTTACTGTTTTCCTATTCTTTGGGTAAATACAAGTAGTGTGATTGTTGGATCGTAGGGTAGTTATATATTTAATTTTTTGAGGAACCTTCATACTGTTTTCCACGGTGGCCACCACAGTTTGCATTCCCACCCACAGTTCACGAGGATTCCCCTTTATCCACATCCTCCCAACACCTGCTCTTTGTTGTGCTTTTGATGTTAGCCATTCTGACAGGTTTGAGGTATTACCTCATTGTCCTTTGGATTTACATTTTCCTGATGATGGGTGATGGTGAACATCTTTTCACGGGACTGTTGGCCATTTGTATTTTTTCTTTGGAGAAATGTCTGTCCATGTCTTCTGCCTATTTTTTAACTGGATTATTTGTTTTGGGGGTCGAGTAGTATCAGTTGTATATGTTTTGGACACTATCCCTTCATTGCATATGATCTTTGCAAATATCTTCTCCCTTTGAGTAGGTTGTCTTATTAATTTTACGTTTTCATTGTTCTTCTGCCATGTGGAAACTTTTTATTTTGCTGTATTCCCAATAGTTTATTTTTGCTTTCATTTCCTTTGCCTCAGGACACAGTCTAGAAAAACGTTGGTATGGTCCATGTCAAGAAGTTACTGTCTTCCCTCCTGTAGGATTTTTATGGATTCAGGTCTCATATTGAGGTCTTGAAACTGTTTTGCGTTTGTCTTTATTGTGTAAGAAAAGAGTCTAATTGCATTCTTCTGTACGTAGCTGTCTAGTTTTCCCAACACCATTTGTTGTAGAGACTGTCCTTTTCCCTTTTGATATCGTTGCTTGCTTTGTGGAAGATTCATGGACCACATAATTGTGGGTTTCTGTCTGAACTTGTATCCTGTTCCTTTGGTCACTGTGTCTATTTTTGTGCTGTACTGTCTTGTTAGGATGACTGCAGCTTTGTAGTATAACCTGAAAACTGCAATTGTGAGTCCTCCAGCTTTGTTTTTCTTTTCCACATTGCACTGGCTGTTTGGAATCTTTAGTGGTTCCATACAAATGTTTAGGATTGTTTATTCGAGGTCTTTTGTTCTTTAATTTAAATTCAATTAGCCAACTTACAGTACATCATTAGTTTCAGATGTAGTCTTCAATAAATTTTCAGTCGTGTGTAACACCCAGTGCTCATTGTATCGTGTGACCTCCTTAATGCTACTCACCCAGTTACCCCCCCAACTTCTCCTCCAACAATCATCAGTTTCTTGCGGTAGTTAAGAGTCCATCATGGGTTTTCTCCCTCTCTGATGACTTCCCATTCTATTTTCCCTTCCTTGCCCTATGGTCTTCTTCCTTGTTTCTGATATTCCACATAGGAGTGAAAGCATATGATCATTGTCTTTCTTTCATTGACTTATTCCACTCAGCATAATACCCTCCAGCTCCACCCAGGTCGGTGTGATGGTAAGTATTCATCTTTTCTGATGGCTGAGTAATATTCCATTATATATATATATATATATTCCACATCTTCTTTATCCATTCATCTATCCATGGTCATCTGCACTCCTTCCACAGTTTGTCTATTATGGATATTGCTGCTATGAACACTGGGGTGCATGTGTCCCGACTTCGCTACCTCTGTCTCTTTGGGGTAAATACCCAGTAGTGCAATTGCTGGGACATAGGGTAGCTTTATTTATAACTTCTTGAGGAAACTCCGTACCATTTTCAAGAGTGGCTGTACCGGACTGCATTCGTACAGGGGTGTAAGAGGGTTCCCGTTTCTCCACATCCTCTCCAACATGTATAGTTTTATGTCTTCTTATTTTTAGATATTCAGCCTCGTGTGATATGGCATCTATAGGGGTTTAGATTTGCATTTCCCTTAAGCCAAGTGATATGAAGCATTTATGCATGTATCTTTTGGTCACCAGTACGTCATCATCAGTGAAATGACTTCCCATTTTAATCCATCTCAAGACCTAAAGCTGGGTAAGGCACTGAAGCTGGATGATGCCATCGGTTGGAATTGTGGAGAATTTCAAAAGATCTCCGTGGAGAGCAAGTTTAAAGGTCAGTGTGAAGCTACTAATTAGTTCTGAGGAGATCTCTCAAAGTGGGGGTTGCCTGGGATAGGCTGAGGGTGGCCCTCCGATTTTCCTATGAATCCTTACTGCAGCCCCAAATGGACAGTTTCCTGCTGTGGGGCAGGCTGAGTCCTCTAGTCGTGCAGAGGTGAGCCCAATGCCTGCTGCCTTGGAGGCAGGCAAACAGGGAGGGACCCTCAGCAGAAGACCCAGTGTTAGGTTAGGCCTCAAGAGACAGCAGGTCCGAACTGCCCAGTGCTCAGAGAACTCCCAGGCCGAGTGAGAAGAGGGCACAAGGGCGGGTGAGTGTGAGCCTTCGGGTTTCATCTGGAAGGGCCCACAAAGGTCGGGGTTCACCAGAAGGGGCTCTCAGGCGTGCCCCAATTCTCTTGCCCTGAATGCTGTGTTGTGCCCCAAAATGGTACAGTTTACTGTGGGCTGCAGGCTGAGTCCTACGGTGGGGCTTGGGTGTCCCAAATCCCCTAGAGTGGGGTGCCAGGACCCTGGGGAGGGACCCTTCTGTCACCAACCTAGGGTAAGGGTTAGGGTCCAGAAGCCTGCCAGGGACAATCTGCAGGCTGTGCAGCGAGCTCTGTGGAGGGCTGAGAGGAGGCCATGGGGGAAGGTGAGCGTGGGACTCAGGGTTGGGGCACGGGGGGCTGCCAAATGTGGGGATGGGCTCTGGGGGCCTCCCCCATGTTCTCGTGTCCTGTAGGCTCCGTAGAGTCCCAAGGGGCACGGTTTCCTGTCAGGTGACAAGCTGAGTCCTGCGGTGGGGCCAGGTAACCCAATTCCCCGGGGCTGCTGTGTAAGGCTCCTGGGGAGGCCCCCACACCCGCGGCCGACCTAGGGCTAGGGTTAGGCCCCAGGAGCCCCTCAGGCCCAATCTGCTGGCTGTATGGCGAGCTACACGGGCTGAGGTGAGGGTGTGGGGAGGGTGAGCGTGGGCCTCAGGGTTGGGGTGCGGGAGGCCGCCGAAGTTCGCTGGTGGCTCAGGAGGCTCCTCCTTGTTCTCCCGCCCTGAATGCTCTATGGCCTCCCAAGGTGCACGGTTTCCTGCAGGGTGGCAGACTGAGTCCTGCTGTGGGGCTCAGGTGTCCCGAATCCCCGCAGCTGTGGCTCCAGGCTCCTGGGGAGGGGGCCCTCCACAGATGAACTAGGGTTAGGGTTGGGGCCCAGGAACCCCGCAGGCCAGATCTGCCCACTATGTGGTGAGCTCCGCTGCGGGCTGAGGTGAGGGTGTGGGGTGGGGTGAGCATGGGCTTCAAGCTTGGGTTTAGGGATCGCCGAAGTTCGCTGGGGGCTCTGGGGGCCCTCCAGATTCTCCCGCGCTGAATGCTCTACAGCCTCCCAAGGGGCACGGTTTCCTGCGGGCTGGCAGGCTTTGTCCTGCAGTGGGGCTCAGGTGTCCCCAGTCCCTGGGGCTGCGGCACCGGGCCCCAGGGGAGGGTCCCTACCCAGCCGACCTAGGGTCAGGTCTAGGCCCCAGGAACCCGGCAGGCCTTATCTGCCGGCTCTGCGACGAGCTCGGTGGCAAGCTGAAGGGAAGGCATGGGGCGGGATGAGCGTGGGCCTCAGGGTTGGGGTGTAGGGGGCCGCCCAGGATCACTGGGGGCTCAGGGGGGCCCTACCAGTTCTCCTGCACGGTATGCTCTGTGGCGCCCCAAGGGGCATGGTTTCCTGAGTGGTGGCAGGCTGAGTCCCGTGGTGGGGCTCATGTGTACCCAATCCCCGGGGTTAGGTTACGGATTAGGTTACGGGTTAAGGTTAGGGTATGGGTTACGGTTAGGGTATGGGTGAGTGTAGGGGTTAGGGTTAGGGTAAGGAGAGGGTACAGGGTAGGGTTGGGTTTAGGGGTTACAGGTTAGAGGTTATGGGTTAGGGTACAGATTAGGGTTTAGGGTACGGGTTAGGGTTTAGGGTTTGGGTTTAGGGTTAGGGTTAGGGTTGGAGTACGGGTTAGGGTTAGGGTATGGGTTAGGGTTAGGTTATGGGTTAGGGTATGCATTAGGGTATGGTTTAGGGTAAGTGTTGGCGTACGGAAATGGGTACGGTTTAGGGTACAGGTTAGGGTTAGTGTACGGGTTAGGTTTAGGGTACAGTTTAGGGTTATGGTACAGGTTAGGTTACGGTTTAGGGTTAGGGTGAGGGTACGGGTTAGGGATCAGGTTAGGGATAGGTATAGGGTAAGGTTTAGGGTTAGGGTATGGGTTAGGGTACTGGTTAGGGTACAGGTTAGTTTTAGGTATGGGTTAGGATATGGGTTAGGGTCCGGGTTAGGGATAGGGTACGGGTTAGGGTATGGGTTTGGGTACGGGTTAGGGTATGGGTTAAGGTTAAGGTAAGGGTAGTGGTTAGGGCTAGGGTACGGGTTACAGTTTAGCGTTTAGGGTTACGGTTAGGGTACGGGTTAGGGTTAGGATACAGGTAGGGTTAGGTTACGGGTTATGGTATGAGTTATGGTATGGGTTAGGGTCAGGGTTTAGGATTTAGGATTAAGGTTATAGTACGGGTTAGGGTACTTGTTAGGGCTACGGTTAGGTTTAGGGTACGGTTTAAGTTACGGGTTAAGGTACAGTTTATGGTTAGGGTTATGGTACGGGTTAGGGTACGGGTTAGAGTACATGTTAGGGTTTCGGCTAGGGTTAGGGTACATGTTAGGGTTAGGGTTAGGGTACGGGTTAGAGTTACGGTTAGTGTACGGGTTAGGTTACGGGTTAGGGTTAGGTTTAGGGATAGGTTACGGGTTAGGGATAGGGTTAGCTGAAGGGGTAGGGTTAGGGGTAGGATTAGTGGTATGGTAGGGGTCCGGGTAGGGTTAGGGTTTAGGGTTAGTGTTTGGGGATGGGGTTAGTGGTTAAGGTTAGGGTTTAGTGTTTAGGGTTTCGGGATTAGGGTTAGGGGTTAGGGTTTAGGGTTTAGTGTTAATGTTAGGGTTTAGTTTTAAGGATTAGGGTTTAGGGTTAGGTTTAGGGTAGGGTTAGGGTTAGGGTTAGGGTTAGGATTAGGGGTTAAGGTTTAGGGTTTATGGTTAGGGGTTAGGGTTAGGGTTAGACCCCAGTATGCCAGCAGGACTGATGCGCCGGCTGTGCGGCAAACGGACGAGGGGGCCGAGGTGAGTGCGCTGGCGAGCGGGATTATGGTATCCAGCGTTTTGGCGCATGGGGCCTTTGAATGTCGCTAGAGCCTCGGAGGGCCCTGTCCGTTCTCCTGCCCTGAATGAGCAGCGGCACCACCAGCGGTCCGCATGGTGGCGAGTTGGCAGTGTGAGTCTGGCACTGCGGTTTGGGGGTCTCCAATGCTATGCGTTGCAGTGCAAGGCCCCTTGGGAGGGGCCCCTCTGGGGCCGTCCTAGGGTTAGTGTTAGCACCCAGGAGCCTGGCAGGCATGATCCACCAGATGTGCGGTAGAGGAGGGCCAGGCCAAGGTGAGGGCGCCACCGAGCTGGAGCGTGGGCCCAAGCATTTTGTCACGGGGGGCCTTGGAAGGTCGCTGGGGTTTGGAGGGCCCTGCGGGTTCTCCCTCCCTGAATGGCCAGCGGCGCCCCTAGTGGCCTGGTGGGTGGCGGGGTGGCATGGTGAGTACGGCGCGGGGGCTCGTGGGTCCCCAATCCCTGGCGTTGCTGCACCAGGCCCCTTGGGATGTTCCCCTTGGGGGCCAACCTAGGGTTAGGGTTGGCCCCCAGGAGGCTGGCAGGCCCGAACTGCTGGCTGTGTGAGGAGCGGTGTTGCGGGCTGAGTTTTGGGCGATGGCGAGTGGGAGCTTGGTCCCCAGCACTTTGGCGCCCTTGGCCTTCGAATGTTGCCATGGCTCATAGTGCCCTGCCCATTCTCCTGCCCTGAATAAGCAGCTGCGACCCTAGCATATCCGTTGGTGGTGGGGCGGCAGGGTGAGTCCCGCACTGTGGCTCCGGGATCCCCAATCCCCCGTGTTGCGGAGCCAGGCCCCTTGGAAGGGGCTCCTCCTGGGCTGACCTAGGGTTAGAGTTAGCCCCCAGGAGGCCAGCAGGCCCAATCCTCTGGCTGGGCAGCGAGAGGTGGGAAGGCCGAGGTAAAGGCGCTGGGAAGCATGAGCGTGGGCCCCTGCATTTTGGCGCAGGAGGCTTCAAATGTGGCAGGTTTCTCCAGGGCCCTGACCTTTCTACCACCCTGAATGACCGGCAGCGCCCCTAGCGCCCTGGGTGGCGACAGTGTGGCAGGGTGAGTCCGGCTCTGGGGCTCTGAGTCACCAATCCCAAGCGTTGCAGAGCCAGGCCCCTTGGGTTTCGGTTAGCCCCCAGGAGCCTGGCAGGCACTATCCACTGGCTCCAGCAAGCGGAGGGGCGGGCCGAGGTGAGGGCGCTGGGGAGCAGGAGCTTGGGAGCTTGGGAGCCAACTTTTTTGAGTGGGGGGCCTTCGAAGGTCGCAGGGGAAATGGAAGGCCTTGCCAGTTCTCCCAACTGAATGACCTGTGGCGCCCCTAGCGGCCTGGGTAGCGGCAGGGCGGCAGGTGAGTCCGGCGCTGGGGCTCGGGGGTCTCCAATCCACCGAGTTGCTGCACCAGGCCCCTTGGGAGGGTGCCCTCGGGGGCTGACCTAGGGTTAGGGTCAGACCCCAGGACGCCAGAAGGCTCAATCTGCCAGCTGTGCGGAGAAAGGTGTAGTGTGTCGAGGTGAGGTCTCTGTGGAGCGGGAGCGTGGGCCCAAGCGTTTTGGCGCGGGGGGCCTTCGAATGTCTTCGGGGACTCGGTGGGCCCTACCCATTCTCCTCCCTGAATGACCGGCGGCGCACCTAGCTGCCCTGGTGGCGGCGGGGTGCAGGGTGAGTCAGGCGCTTTGGCTCTGGTATCTCCAATCCCCAGCGTTGCGGTGCCAGGCCCCTTGGGAGCGGCCCCTCGGGTGCCAACCTAGGGTTAGGTTTAGCCCCTAGGAAGCAGGCAGGCCCTATTCACCAGCTGTGTGGATAGCGGAGTGGCGGACTGAGTTGAGGGCGCTGGTGAGTGGGAGCGTGGGCCCGGGCGTTTTGACGCCGGGGGCCTTTGAAGGTCACCGTGTCTCTGAGGGCCCTGCCCTTTCTCCCTCCCTGAATAATGGCAGCACCCCAAGACCCTGGGTGGCAGCTGGGCGGCAAGGTGAGTCCGGCGCTGGGGCTCAGGGGTCCCCAATCCCCGGCGTTGTGTCACCAGACCCATTGGGAAGGGCCGCTCGGAGGCCATTCTAGGGTTGCGTTTAGCCCCCAGAAGGCCAGTGGACCCGATCAGCGGCTGTGCAACAAGCGGAGGGTTGCCCCGAGTTGAGGGCGCTGGCGAGCCTGAGCATAACCCCAAGCGTTTTAGTGCGGGAGGCCTTTGAAGGTCAGCGGGGGCTCGGAGGGCCCTGCCATTTCTCCTTCCCTGAATGAATGGCGGCGCCCCTAGCGGCCCGTGTGGGGCGGGGCGGCAGGGTGCATCTGGCGCTTGGGCTTGGGGGTCCCCAATCCCCGGCGTTGCAGCGCCAGGCCCCTTAGGAAGGGAACCTCAGGGGCCGTCCTAGGGTTAGGGTTAGCGCCCAGGAGGCCGGCAGGCCCGATCCGCCAGCTGTGCAAGGAGCAGAGGTATGGGCCGAGTTGAGGGCGATGGCGAGCGAGAGCTTGAGCCCCAGCGTTTTGGCGCACTGGGTCCCGGAATGTTGCCATGGCTTGGAGTGCCTTGCCCCTTCTCCTGCCCTAAATAAACAGCGGCGCCCTAGCGGCTCTGTTGGCGGTGGGGGGGGAGGGTGAGTCCCATGCTGTGGCTCAGGGTCCCCATCCCCAGTGTTGTGACGCCAGGCCCCTGGGATGGACCCCTCAGGGGTCAACCTAGCCTTCGATTTAGCCCCCAGGAGGCTGGCAGGCCCTATTCGTAACCTGTGTGGAGAGTGAAGTGGCAGACCGAGGTGAGGGAGCTGGTGATTGGGAGCATGGGCCTGGGCGTTTTGGCACGGGGGGCCTTCGAAGGTCACTGTATCTTGGAGGGCCCTGCCCGTTCTCCTGCCCTGAATGAACAGCAGCACCCCAAGCCCCCGGGTGGCGGCTGGGCATCAGGATGAGTCAGGTGTGGGGCGGGGCGGCAGCGTGCATCCTGCGCTGGGGCTTGGGGGTCCGCAATCCCCAGCATTGCAGCGCCAGGCCCCTTGGGAAGGGATCCTCAGGGGCCGTCCTAGGGTTAGGGTTAGCGCCCAGGAGGCCGGGAGGCCCAAGTCGCCGGCTGTGCGAGGAGCGGAGGTGCAGACCAAGTTGAGGGTGCTGGTGAACGTGAGCGTGGGCCCAAGCGTTTTGATTCGGGGGACCTTCGAGCATAGGTGGGGGTTCGGAGGGCCCTGCCCCTTCTCCCACCCTGAATGAACAGCGGCGTCCCTAGCGGCCGAGTGGGGAGGGGTGAAAGGGTGCATCCAGCGCTGGGGCTTGGGGGTCCCCAATCCCCAGCGATGCGGCGCCAGGCCCCTTGGGAGAGGCCCCTCGGGAGCAACCTAGGGTTAGGTTTAGCCCCCAGGAGGCTGGCAGGCCCTATTCGCCAGCTGTGTGGAGAGTGGAGTGGCGGACGGAGGTGAGGGCGCTGGTGAGTGGGAGGGTGGGTCTGCCGTTTTTGTGCGGGGGGCCTTCGAAGGTCGCTGTGTCTGGGAGGGCCCTGCCTGTTCTCCCGCCCTGAATGATCGACAACACCCCAAGCCCTTCGGTGGTGGCTGGGCGGCAGCATGAGTCAGGTGCTGAGGTTCGGGGTCCCCAATCCCCGGCGTTGCTGCGCCAAGCCCCTTGGGAGTGGACCTTTGGGGATCGATCTAGGGTTATGCTTAGCCCCCAGGTGGCCGGTGGACCCGATCAGCGGCTGTGTGGCACGTGGAGGGTTGGGACGAGGTGAGGGCACTGGCGAGACTGAACATGAGCCCAAGCTTTTTAGTGCGGGAGGCCTTCGAAGGTCAGCGGGGGTTTGGAAGGCCATGGCAGTTCTCCCACCCTGAATGAATGGTGGCGCCCCTAGTGCCCCGTGTGAGGCGGGGCGCCAGGGTGCATCCGGCACTGGATCTTGGGGGTCCCCAATCCCCGGTGTTGTGACGACAGGCCCCTTGGGTAGGGCCCCTCGGGGGCTGATGTATGGTTAGGGTTAGCTCCCAGGAGGCCGGCAGGCCCTGGGCCTTCGAATGTTGCCATGGCTCGAAGGGCCCTGCCCGTTCTCCTGCCCTGAATAACTAGCGGCGCCCTTAGCGTCTCCGTTGGAGGTGGGGCGGCAGGGGGAGTCCCGCGCTGCGGCTCGGGGATCCCCAATCCCCAGCGTTGCGGGGCCAGGCCCCTTGGGAGGGGCTCGTAGGGGGCCGACCTAGGGTTAGAGTTAGCACCCAGGAGGCGGCAGGCCCAATCCTCTGGCTGGGCAGCGAGAGGTGCGCGGGCCGAGGTAAAGGCTCTGGCGAGGGGGAGCGTGGGCCCCTGCATTTTGGCGGGAGGCTTCAAATGTCGCCGGTTTCTCCAGGGCCTTGTCCCTACATTCGCCCTGAATGAACGGCGGCGCCCCAGGCAGCCTGGGCGGCGACAGTGCGGCAGGGGAGTCCGGTTCTGGGGCTCTGAGTCACCAATCCCCAGCGTTGCAGAGCCAGGCCCCTTGGGATGTGCCCCACGGGGCCGACCTAGGGTTTTGGTTAGCCCCAGGAGCTTGGCAGGCCCTATCCACTGGCTCTGAATCAAGTGGAGGGGCGGGCCGAGGTGAGGGCACTGGGAGCAAGAGCATGGGAGCCAACGTTTTTGCGCGGGGGGCCTTCGAAGGTCAGCTGGGGCTCGGAGGTCCCTGCCCGTTCTCCTGTCCTGATTGACCGGTGATTCCCCTAGCGGCTTGGGTGGCTGAAGGGCAGCAGGGTGAGTCTGGCACTTGGGCACGGGGTCCCCATCCCCAGCATTGCGTCACCAGGTCCCTTGGGAAGGGCCCCTCGGGGGCCGACCTATGGTTAGGGTTAGTCCCCAGGAGCCACGCAGGCCCGATACACCACCTGTGCATCGAGAGGACAGTTGGGCTGAGGTGAGGGTGCTGGTGAACGTGAGCCAGGGCCCAAGGGTTTTGGTTCGGGGCGCCTTCGAAAGTCGACGTGGGTTCTGAGGGCCCTGCCAGTTCTCCCACCCTGAATGAATGGTGGCGCCCCTAGTGGCCCGTGTGGGGCGGGGCGGTGGCGTGCATCCGGCGCTGGGGCTTGGGAGTCCACAATCTCTGGCATTGCCGCGCTGGGCCCCTTAGGAAGGGATCCTCAGGGGCCGTCCTAGGGTTAGTGTCAGCGCCCAGGAGGCCAGCAGGCCCGAGTCGCCGGCTCTGCAAGGAGCGGAGGTGAGGGCCGAGTTGAGGGTGCTGGTGAACGTGAGCGTGGGCCCAAGCATTTTGATTCCGGGCGCCTTCGAGCATAGGCGGGGGTTCGGAGGGCCCTGCCCGTTCTCCCACCCTGAATGAACGGCGGTGCCCCTAGCAGCCCGGGTGGGGAGGGGCGACAGGGTGCATCCTGTGCTGGGGCTTGGGGGTCCCCAATCCCCGGCGATGGGGCACCAGGCCCCTTGGGAGAGACCCATCCGGGGCAACCTAGGGTAAGGTTTAGCTCCCAGGAGGCCGGCAGGCCCTATTCGCCAGCTGTGTGGAGAGTGGGGTGGCGGACGGAGGTGAGGGCGCTGGTGAGTGGGAGGGTGGGTCTGCCGTTTTTGCGCAGGGGGGCTTCAAAGGTCACCGTGTCTCGGAGGTCCCTGCCCGTTCTCCTGTCCTGATGGACCGGTGGTCCCCTAGCGACTTGGGTGGCTGAAGGGCAGCAGGGTGAGTCTGGCATTTGGGCACGGGGTCCCCATCCCCAGCATTGTGTCACCAGGACCCTTGGGAAGGGCCCCTCGGGGGCCGTCCTAGGGTTAGGGTTAGCGCCCAGGAGGCCAGCAGGCCCGAGTCGCGGGCTGTGCGAGGAGCGGAGGTGAGGGCCGAGTTGAGGGTGCTGGTGAACATGAGCGTGGGCCCAAGTGTTTTGATTCCAGGCGCCTTCGAGCATAGGCGGGGGTTCGGAGGGCCCTGCCCGTTCTCCCACCCTGAATGAATGGCGGCGCCCCTAGCGGCCTGTGAGGGGAAGGGCGACAGGGTGCATCAGGCACTGGGGCTTGGGGGTCCCCAATCCCCGGCGATGCGGCGCCAGGCCCCTTGGGAGAGGCCCCTCGGGAGCAACCTAGGGTTAGGTTTAGCCCCCAGGAGGCCGGCAGGCCCTATTCGCCAGCTGTGTGGAGAGTGCAGTGGCGGACGGAGGTGAGGGCGCTGGTGAGTGGGAGGGTGGGTCTGCCGTTTTTGCACGGGGGGCCTTCGAAGGTCGCCATGTCTGGGAGGGCCCTTCCTGTTCTCCCGCCCTGAATGATCGGCAACACCCAAAGCCCCCGGGTGGCGGCTGGGCGGCAGGGTGAGTCAGGTGCTGAGATTCGGGGTCCCCAATCCCGGCGTTGCTGCGCCAAGCCCCTTGGGAGTGGTCCTTTGGGGATCGATCTAGGGTTATAGTTAGCCCCCAGGAGGCCGGTGGACACGATCAGAGGCTGAGCATTACGCGGAGGGTTGGGACGAGGTGAGGGCACTGGCGAGACTGAGCATGAGCCCAAGCTTTTTAGTGCGGGGGGCTTTCGAAGCTCGGCGGGGCCTCGGAGAGACCTGCCCATTCTCCCGCTCTGAATGACCGGCGGGGCCCCTAGCGGCTCGGGTGGCTGAAGGGGAGCAGGGTGAGTCCAGCACTTGGGCTCCGGGTCCCCATCCCTGGCGTTGTGGCACTAGGCCACTTGGGAAGTGCCCCTCGGGGGCCGACCTATGGTTAGGGTTAGCTCCCAGGAGGCCGGCAGGCCCTGGGCCTTCGAATGTTGCCATGACTTGAATGGCCCTGCCTGTTCCCTGCCCTGAATAACCAGCGGTGCCCTTAGCGGCTCCGTTGGCGGTGGGGCGGCACGGGGAGTCCCGTGCTGCGGCTCGGGGATCCCCAATCCCCAGCGTTGTGGGGCCAGGCCCCTTGGGAGGGGCTCGTAGGGGGCCGACCTAGGGTTAGAGTTAGCACCCAGGAGGCGGCAGGCCCAATCCTCTGGCTGGGCGGCAAGAGGTGCACGGGCCGAGGTAAAGGCTCTGGCGAGCGGGAGCCTGGCCCCCTGCATTTTGGCGGGAGGCTTCAAATGTCCCTGGTTTCTCCAGGGCCCTGTCCGTTCTCCCGCCCTGAATGACTGGTGGCGCCCCTAGCGGCCCGGGTGGGGACAGTGCGGCAGGGTGAGTCGGGTTCTGGGGCTCTGAGTCACCAATCCCCAGCGTTGCAGAGCCAGGCCCCTTGGGGCCGACCTAGGGTTTTGGTTAGCCCCAGGAGCTTGGCAGGCCCTATCCACCAGCTCTGAATCAAGCGGAGGGGCGGGCTGAGGTGAGGGCGCTGGGAGCAGGAGCATGGGAGCCAACGTTTTTGCGCGGGGGACCTTCGAAGGTCAGCTGGGGCTCAGAGGTCCCTGCCCGTTCTCCTGTCCTGATTGTCCGGTGGTCCCCTAGTGGCTTGGGTGGCTGAAGGGCAGCAGGGTGAGTCCGGCACTTGGGCAGGGGGTCCCCATCCCCAGCGTTGCGTCGCCAGGCACTTGGTAAGGGCCCCTCAGGGGCCGACCTATGGTTAGGGTTAGCCCCCAGCAGCCCAGCAGGCCCAATACACCCCCTGTGCATCGAGCGGAGAGTTGGGCCAAGGTGAGGGTGCTGGTGAACGTGAGCCAGGGCCCAAGGATTTTGGTTCCGGGCGCCTTCGAAGGCCGGCGGGGGTTCGGAGGGCCCTGCCTGTTCTCCCAACCTGAATGAATGGCGGCGCCCCAGCGGCCTGTGTGGGGCGGGGCGGCAGCGTGCGTCCGGCGCTGGGGCCTGGGGGTCCGCAATCCCTGGCCTTGGGGCGCCAGGCTCCTTAGGAAGGGATCCTCAGGGGCCGTCCTAGGGTTAGGGTTAGCGCCCCGGAGGCCAGCAGGCCCGAGTCGCTGGCTGTGCGAGGAGCGGAGGTGCGGGCCGAGTTGAGGGTGCTGGTGAACATGAGCGTGGGCCCAAGCGTTTTGATTCGGGGTGCCTTGGAGCATAGGCGGGGGTTCGGAGGGCCCTGCCCCTTCTCCCACCTTGAATGAACAGCGGCGCCCCTAGCAGCCCAGGTGGGGAGGGGCAACAGGGTGCATCCGGCGCTCGGGCTTGGGGGTCCCCAATCCCAGGCGATGCGGCGCCAGGCCCCTTGGGAGAGACCCATCCGGGGCAACCTAGGGTAAGGTTTAGCTCCCAGGAGGCCAGCAGGCCCTATTCGCCAGCTGTGTGGAGAGTGCAGTGGCGGACGGAGGTGAGGGCGCTGGTGAGTGGGAGGGTGGGTCTGCCGTTTATGCGTGGGGGGGCCTTCGAAGTTCGCTGTGTCTCGGAGGGCCCTGCCTGTTCTCCCGCCCTGAATGATTGGCAACACCCCAAGCCCCCGGGTGGCGGCTGGGCGGCAGGGTGAGTCAGGTGCTGAGGTTCGGGGTCCCCAATCCCCGGCGTTGCTGCGCCAAGCCCCTTGGGAGTGGACCTTTGGGGATCGATCTAGGTTTATGGATAGCACCCAGGAGGCCGGTGGACCCTACCAGCAGCTGTGCGGCACGCAGAGGGTTGGGACGAGGTGAGGGCACTGGCGAGACTGAGCATGAGCCCAAGCTTTTTAGTGCGGGGGGCATTCGAAGGTCGGCGGGGCCTCGGAGGGACCTGCCCGATCTCCCGCTCTGAATGATCGGCGGGGCCCCTAGCGGCTCGGGTGGCTGAAGGGCAGCAGGGTGAGTCCGGTACTTGGGCTCGGGGTCCCCATCCCCAGCGTTGAGTCACCAGGGCCCTTGGGAAGGGCCCCTCGAGGGCCGACCTAGGGTTAGGGATAGCCCCCAGGAGGCCGGCACGCCCTATCAGCCAACTGTGAGGAGAGCGGAGGAGTGGGCCGAGGTGAAGGCGCTGGTTAGTGGGAGCATTGGCCCAAGCATTTTGCTGCGGGGGTCCTTCGAAAGTCGCAGGGGACTCGGTGTGCCATGCCTGTTCTCCCGCTCTGAATGACCGGCGGGACCCTAGCTGCTCGGGTGGCTGAAGGGCAGCAGGGTGATTCCGGCACATTTCCTCGGGGTCCCCATCCTCAGCGTTGCTGTGCCAGGCCACTTGGGAAGGGCCTCTCGGGGGCCGACCTACAGTTCGGTTTAGTCCCCAGGAGGCCGGCAGTCCCGATACACCACCTGTGCGTCGAGCGGCGAGTTGGGCCGAGGTGAGGGTGCTGGTGAACATGAGCCTGGGCCCAAGCGTTTTGGTTCGGGGCACCTTCGAAGGTCGGCGTGGGTTCAGAGGGCCCTGGCAGTTTTCCCACCCTGAATGAATGGCAGCGCCCCTAGCGGCCTGTGTGAGGCGGGGTGGCAGGGTGCATCCGGCGCTGGGGCTTGGGGGTCCCCAATCCCCGGCTTTGCAACTCCAGGCCCCTTGCGAGTGGCCCTTCGGGGGCCGACCTACGGTTAGGGATAGCCCCCAGGAGGCCGGCATGCCCTATCAGCCGACTGTGAGGCGAGCGGAGGAGTGGGCCGAGGTGAAGGCGCTGGTGAGCGGGAGCATTGGCCCAAGCATTTTGCTGTGGGGGGGCCTTCGATAGTCGCCCGGGGCTTGGAGTGCCATGCCCATTCTCTCGCTCTGAATGACCGGCGGGACCCTAGCGGCTCGGGTGGCTGAAGGGCAGGAGGGTGAGTCCGGCACTATTCCTCAGTGTCCCTATCCCCAGCGTTGTGGTGCCAGGCCACTCGGGAAGGGCCTCTCGGGGTCCGACCTACAGTTAGGGTTAGTCCCCAGGAGGACAGCAGGCTTGATACACCACATGTGCAGCGAGCGGAGTGGTGGGCCGAGGTGAGGGTGCTGGTGAACATGTGTCTGGGCCGAAGCGTTTTGGTTCGGGGCACCTTCAAAGGTCAGAGGGAGTTAGGAGGGCCCTGCCAGTTCTCCAACACTGAATGAATGGTGGCGACCCTAGCGGCATGTGTGTTGCGGGGCGGTAGGGTGCATCCGGAGCTGGGTCTCAGGGGTCCCCAGTGCCCGGCTTTGCGGCGCCAGGCCCCTTAGGAAGGGACCCTCAGGGGCCGTCCTAGGGTTAGGGTTGGCACCCAGGAGGCCGGCAGGTCCGATCTGCTGCCTGTGCGATGGGTGGAGGGGCGGTCCGAGGTGAGGGCGCTGGGGAGCGGGAGCATGGGCACCAGTGGTTTGGCGTGGGGGGCCTTTGAAGGTCACAGGGGGCTCGGGAGGCCCTGCCACTTCCTTCACCCTGAATCACCGGCGGCGCCCGCAGCGACCTGGGTGGTGACAGTGCAGCAGGGTGAGTCTGGCTCTGGGGTTCTGAGTCTCCAATCCCAAGCATTGCAGAGCCAGGCCCCTTGGGATCTGCCCCACGGGGCCGACCTAGGGTTTCGGTTAGCCCCCAGGAGCCCGGGAGGCACTATCCACCAGCTCTGAATAAAGCAGAGGAGCAGGCCAAGGTGAGGACCCTGGCGAGCAGGAGCGTGGGAGCCAACATTTTGCGTGGGGGGCCTTCGAAGGCCGCAGGGGAAATGGAGG
Source organism: Ursus americanus (assembly GCF_024610735.1). NCBI lineage: Eukaryota > Metazoa > Chordata > Mammalia > Carnivora > Ursidae > Ursus > Ursus americanus. Next base: position 412,916 of record NC_142141.1, on the reverse strand, counting down.
GCCCTGCCAGTTCTCCCACCCTGAATGAACTGAAGCACCCCTAGCGGCCTGAGTGATGGAGGGGCGGTAGGTGAATCTGGCGCTGGGCTCGGGGTCCCCAGTCCACCTCATTGCGCCGCCAGGCCCCTTGGGAGGGGCCCGTCGGGGGCTGACCTATGGTTAGGGTTAGGCCCCAGGACCCCGGCAGGTTCAATCTGCCAGCTGTGCGGCGAATGGAGTGGTGGGTCGAGGTGAGGCCTCTGTCGAGCGGGAGCATGGGCCCAAGCGTTTTGGCGCCAGAGGCCTTCGAATGTCTCCGGGGACTCGCCGTGCCGTGCCCAATCTCCTCCCTGAGTGACTGGCAGCGCCCCCAGCAGACCAGATGGTGGCGGGGTGGCAGGGTCAGTCAGGCACTGTGGCTTGGGTATCCTCAATCCCCAGTGTTGCGGCGCCAGGCCCCTTGGGAGGGCCCCTCGGGGCCAACCTAGGGTTAGGTTTAGCCCCTAGGAGGCCCGCAGGCCCTATTTGCCAGCTGTGTGGAGACTGGAGTGGCAGACCGAGGTGAGGGCGCTGGTGAGCAGGAGCATGGGCCCCGTTGTTTTGGCCTGGGGAGCCTTTGAAGGTCTCTGTGTCTTGGATGGCCCTGCCCATTCTCTGGCCCTGAATGAACGGCACCACCCCAAGCCCCCGCGTGGCAGCTGGGCGGCAGGATGAGTCCAGTGCTGAGGCTTGGGCATCCCCAATCCCCGGTGTTGCGGCGCCAGGCCCCTTGGGAGGGGCTGCTCGGGGTCGATCTAGCGTTTCGGTTAGCCCCCAGAAGGCCAGTGGACCCGATCAGCGGCTGACAACACGCGGAGGGTTGGGCCGAGGTGAGGACGCTGGCTAGCCTGAGCATGAGCCTAAGCGTTTTAGCGCGGGGGGCCTATGAACGTCAGCAGATGCTCGGAGGGCCCTAACCATTCTCCTACACTGATTGACCGGTGGGCCCCTAGTGGCTCGGGTGGCTGAAGGACAGCAGGGTGAGTCCGGCACTTGGGCTCGGTGTCCCCATCCCCAGCGTTGCAACGCCAGGCCCCTTGGGAAGGGACCCTTGGGGGCCGACCTATGGTTAAGGTTAGTCCCCAGGAGACCTGCAGGCCCGATACACTACCTGTGCATCGAGCGGAAAGTTGGGCCGAGTTGAGGGTGCTTGTGAACATGAGCCTGGGTCCAAGCGTTTTGGTTCGGGGCGCCTTCGAAGGTCGGAGGGGTTCGGAGTGCTCTGCCCGTTCCCCCAGCCTGAATGAACGGCTACCCCCCTAGCAGTCTGGGTGCGGAGGGGCGGCAGGGTGCACCCGGCGCTGGGGCTTGGGGGTCCCCAATCCCCGGTGTTGTGACACCAGGCCCCTTGGGAAGGGCTCCTCCTGGGCCGGCCTAGGGTTAGAGTTAGCCCCCAGGATGCCAGCAGGCTCAATCCGCCAGCTGTGTGGCTAATGGAAGGGTGGGTCGATGTGAGGTCTCTGTCGAGCGTGCGCGGGCCGAAGCGTTTTGGCGCCAGGGTCCTTCGAATGTCTCTGGGGACTTGGCGGGCCCTAGCCATTTACCTCCCTGAATGACCGGCGGTGCCTGTAGTGGCCTGGGTGGCAGTGTTGTGGCAGGGTGAGTCTGGCTCTGGGGCTTGGGGTCCCCGATCCCCGGCGAAGCGGCACCAGGACCCTTGGGAGGGGCCCCTGGGGGGCCGACCCTAGGGTTAGGGTTAGCCCCCAGGAGGCCGGCAGGCCCTTTTCGCAACCTGTGTGGAGAGTGAACTGGCAGACCAAGGTGCGGGCGGTGGTGATTGGGAGCGTGGGCCTGGGCGTTTTGGTGTGGGGGGCCTTCGAAGGTCGGCGGGGGTTTGGAGGGCCGTGCCCGTTCTCCCACCCTGAATGACTGGTGGCGCCCCCAGCCGCCCTGGTGGCGGCAGGGTGGCAGCGTGAGTCAGGCGCTGCAGCTCGGGTATCTCCAATCCCCAGCGTTGTGGCACCAGGCCCCTTGGGAGCGGCCCCTCGGGTGCCAACCTACGGTTAGGTTTAGCCCCTAGGAGGCTGGCAGGCCCTATTCATCAGCTGTGTGGATAGCAGAGTGGTGGACCGAGGTGAGGGCACTGGTAAGCGGGAGCATGGGCCCGGGCGTTTTGGTGCGGGGGGCCTTTGAAGGTCACCGTGCCTCGGAGGGCCCTGCCCATTTTCCCTCCCTGAATAATGGCAGCACCCCAAGCCCACGGGTGGAGGCTGGGCCTGGCTCTGGGGCTTGGGGTCCCCGATCCCCAGCGAAGCGGCACCAGGACCCTTGGGAGGGGCCCCTGGGCGGCCGACCTAGGGTTAGGGTTAGCACCCAGGAGGCCTGCAGGCGGGATCCGCCCGCTGTGAGGGGAGCGGAGGGGCAGGCCGAGGTGAGGGCGCTGGAGAGCAAGAGCGTGGGCCCAAGCGTTTTGCCACCTGGGGCCTTCGAATGTCTCCGGGGACTCAGATGGCCTTGCCCATTCTCCTCCCTGAATGACCGGCAGCGTACCTAGCAGCCCAGGTGGCGGCAGGGCAGCATGTGAGTCCGGCGCTGGGGCTCGGGGATCCCCAATCTACCGCGTTGCGGCATCAGGCCCCTTGGTGGGGGCCCCTCGGGGGCTGACCTAGGGTTAGGGTTAGCCTCCAGGACGCTGGCAGGCTCAGTCCGCCAGCTGTGTGGCGAATGGAGGGGTGGGTCGAGGTGAGATCTCTGTTGAGTGGGAGCGTGGGGCCAAGCGTTTTGGCACCGGGGTCCTTCGAATGTCTCAGGGGACTCAGCGGGCCCTGACCGTTCTCCTCCCTGAATGACCGGCGGTGCCCCTAGCAGCATAGGTGGCAGCGGGGAGGCAGGGTGAGTCAGGCGCTTTGGCTCGGGTATCCCCAATACCCAGTGTTGAGGCGCCAGGCCCCTTGGGAGTGGCCCCTCAGGGGCTAACCTAGGGTTAGGTTTAGCCCTTAGGAGGCCATCAGGCCCTATTCACCAGCTGTGTGGAGAGCGGAGTGGCCGACCGAGGTGAGGGCGCTGGTGAGCGGGATGGTGGGCCTGGCGTTTTGGCACGGGGGGCCTTTGAATGTCACTGTGTCTCGGAGGGCCCTACCCGTTCTCCCGCCCTGAATGAATGGCACCACCCCAAGTCCCCGGGTGGCGCCTGGGTGGCAGGGTGAGTCCAGTGCTGAGGCTCTGGGGTTCCCAATCCCCAGCGTTGTGGGGGCAGGCCCCATGGGAGGGGCTCCTCGTGGGCCTACCTAGGGTTAGAGTTAGCCCCCAGGAGGCTGGCAGGCCCAATCCTCAGGCTGGGCAGGGATAGGTGGGCAGGCCGAAGTAAAGGTGCTGGGGAGCGGGAGCTTGGTCCCTTGCATTTTGGTGCAGGAGGCTTCAAATGTTGCAGGTTTCTCCAAGGCCCTGTCCCTTCTCCAGCCCTGAATGACCGGTGGCGCCCCTAGCGGCCTGGGTGGCAGTGTTGCGGCAGGGTGAGTCTGGCTCTGGGCCTTGGGGTCCCCGATCCCCAGCGTAGTGGTACCAGGACCCTTGGGAGTGGCCCCTGGGGGGCCGACCTAGGGTTAGGGTTAGCCCCCAGGAGGCCGGAAGGCCCCATCTGCCCACTGTGCGGGGAGCGGAGGGGTGGGCCAAGGTGAGGGTGCTGGGGAGCGGGAGCATGGGCTGGGGCATTTTGGTGAAGGGGGCCTTTGAAGGTAACCTGGGGCTCCGAAGGCCCTGCCCCTTCTCTCGCCCTGAATCACCAGCGGCGCCCCTAGCGGCCTGGGTGGCGACAGTGCATCAGGGTGAGTTGGACTCTGGGGCTCTGAGTCACCAATCCCCAGCGTTGCAGAGCCAGGCCCCTTGGGATGTGCCCCACGGGGCCGACCTAGGGTTTCGGTTAGCCCCCAGGAGCCTGGCAGGCCCTATCCACCGGCTACGAACCAAGAGGAGGGGCGGGCCGAGGTGAGGGCGCTGGTGAGCAGGAGCATGGGAGCCAAGGTTTTTGCGCGGGGGGCCTTCGAAGGTCAGCGGGGTCTCGGAGGGCCCTGTGGGTTCTCCTGCCCTAATTGAGCGGGGGGCCCCTAGCGGCTCGGGTGGCTGAAGGGAAGCAGGGTGAGTCCAGCACTTGGGCTCGGGGTCCCCATCCCCAGCGTTGCGACGCAAGGCCCCCTGGGAAGTCCCCTCGGTGGCCAACCTATGGTTAGGGTTAGCCCACAAGAGGCCGGCAGGCCAGATACACCACCTGTGCATCGAGTGGAGAGTTGGGCCGAGGTGAGGGTGCTGGTGAACATGAGCCTGGGTCCAAGCGTTTTGGTTCGGGGCGCCTTCGAAGGTTGGTGGGGGTTCAGAAGGCCCTGCCCGTTCTCCCACCCTGAATGAACGTCGGCGCCCTAGCGGCCCGGGTGGGGAGGGGTGGCAGGGTGCATCCGGCGCTGGGGCTTGGGGGTCCCCAATCCCCGGCGTTGCAGCGCCAGGCCCCTTGGTAAGGGCCCCAAGGGGGCCAACCTAGGTTTAGGTTTAGCCCCGAGGAGGCTGGCAGGCCCTATTCACCAGCTTTTTGGAGACTGGAGTGGCGGACCGAGGTGAGGGCGCTGGTGAGCGGGAGCGTGGGCCTGGGTGTTTTGTCTCGGGGAGGCTTTGAACGTTTCCGTGTCTCGGAGGACCCTGCCCGTTCTCCCGCCCTGAATGAACGTCAGCACCCCAAGACCCGGGTGGCGGCTGGCTGGCAGGGTGAATCCAGTGCTGAGGTTCGGGGTCCCCAATCCCCGGCGTTGCGGTGTCAGACCCCTTGGGAGGGGCCCTTCGGGGGTCGATCTAGGGTTACGGTTACCTCCAGAAGGCCTGTGGACCCGATCAGCGTCTGTGCAACACGCAGAGGGTTGGGCCGAGGTGAGGGTGCTGCCGAGCCTGAGCATGAGCCCAAGTGTTTTATCGTGGGGGGCTTTTGAAGTTTGGTGGGGGCTCGGAGGGTCCTGCCCGTTCTCCTTCCCTGATTGACCGGTTGGCCCCTAGCGGCTCGGGTGGCTGAAGGGCAGCAGGGTGAGTCCGGCACTTGGGCTCAGGGTCCCCATTGCCAGCGTTGCGACGCCAGGTCCCTTGGGAAGGGCCCATCGGGGGCTGACCTGTAGTTAGGGTTATCCCCCAGGAGGCCAGCAGGCCCGATACACCACCTGCGCGTCGAGCGGAGGGGCGGGCCGAGGTGGGGGCGCTGGGGAGCAGGAGTGTGGGCCCAAGCGTTTTGGTGTGGGGGGCCTTCAAAAGTCGGCGGGGGCTTGGAGGGCCCTGCCCGTTCTCCTGCCCTGAATAACCGGCGGCGCCCCTAGTGCCCCGGGTTACCGTAGGGCGGCCGTATGAGTCCGGCGCTGGGGCTCAGGGGTCCCCAATCCCAGGCCTTGCAGCTCCAGGCTCGTTGGGAGGGGCCCATCGGGGGCCAACCTAGGTTTAGGGTTAGCCCCCAGGAAGCTGGCAGGCCTGATCCGCTGGCTGTGTAGCGAGCAGAGGGGCAGGCCGAGGTGAGGGCACTGTTGAGCAGGAGCGTGGGCCCAAGCATTTTGGCGTGGGGGCATTCAAAAATCACCGGGGGTTAAGAGCGCACTTCCCGTTCTACCTTGCTGAAAGCCGGACGGCATACCTAGCGGCTCGGGTTGCGGAGGGGCGGCAGGGTGAGTACAGTGCTGGGGCTCAGGGATCCCTAATCACCGGCATTGCAGCACCAGACCCCTTGGGAGGGGCCCCTCGGGGGCTGACATAGGGTTTGGGTTAGCCTCCAGGAGGCCGGCAGGCCCAATCCACCAGTTGTGCGGCGAATGGAGGGTCAGGTGGAGGTGAGGCCACTGGCGAGTGGGAGCATGGGCCCAGGCGTTTTGGCGTGGGGGTCCTTCAAAAGTCGCCTGAGGCTCAGAGGGCCCTGCACATTCTTCCGCCCTGAATGACCGGCGGCTACCCTAGCGGCCCAGGTAGAGGATGGGCGGTATGGTGAGTCAGGTGCTGGGGCTCGGGGTCCCCAATCCTTGGCGTTGGAGCTCCAGGCCCCTTCAGAAGGGGTCTAGGGGCCGACCTAGCATTACTGTTAGCCCCCAGGAGGCCGGCAGACCCGATCTGCCAGCTGTATGGTGAGCAGAGGGGCGGGCCAAGGTGAGAGCGCTGTTGAGCGGAATCCTGGGCCCAAGAGTTTTGGCGTGGGGGGTATTCAAAAGTCGCCGGGGGCTCAGAGCACCCTTCCCGTTCTACCGCACTCGGGGGTCAATCTAGGGTTACGGTTAGCCCCCAGAAGACCGGTGGACCCGATCAGCGGCTGTGCAACACGTGGAGGGTTGCCCCGAGGTGAGGGCGCTGGCGAGACTGAGCATGATCCCAAGCATTTTAGGGTGGGGGTCCTTTGAAGGTCAGCAGGAGCTCGGAGGGCCCTAACCGTTCTCCTGCACTGATTGACCAGTGGGCCCCTAGCGGCTCGGGTGGCTGAAGGGCAGCAGGGTGAGTCCGGCACTTGGGCTCGGTGTCACCATCCAGCGTTGCGACACCAGGCACCTTGGGAAGGGACCCTGGGGGGCCGACCTATGGTTAGGGTTAGCCCTCAGGAGTCCGGCAGGCCTGATACACCACCTGTGTGTCGAGCGGAGAGTTGGGCCGAGGTGAGGGTGCTGATGAACATGAGCCTGAGCCCAAGCGTTTTGGTTTGGGGCAACTTCGAAGGTCGGCGGGGGTTCGGAGGGCCCTGCCAGTTCTCCCACCCTGAATGAATGGCAGCGCCCCTAGCAGCCCGTGTGGGGCGGGGTGGCAGGGTGCATCAGGCACTGGGGCTTGGGGGTCCCCAATCCCTGGCGTTGTGGCGCCAGGCCCCTTAGGAAGGGACCCTCAGGGGCCGTCCTAGTGTTAAGGTTAGCGCCCAGGAGGCCGGCAGGCCCAAGTAGCCGGCTCTGCGAGGAGCGGAAGTGTGGGCCGGTTTGAGGGCGATGGCGAGTGGGAGCGTGGTCCCCAGGGTTTTGGCGCCCTGGGCCTTCGAATGTTGTCATGGCTCAGAGGGTCCTGCCCGATCTCCTGCCCTGAGTAACCAGCGGCGCTCCTAGCGGCTCTGTTGGCAGTGGGGCGGCAGGGTGAGTCCTGCACTTTGGGTCGGGGATCCCCAATCCCCGGCGCTGCTGTGCCAGGCTCCTTGGGAGGGGCTCCTCGTGGGCGACCTAGGGTTAGAGTTAGCCCCCAGGAGGCTGGCAAGCCCAATCCTCTGGCTGGGCGGCGAGAGGTGGGCGGGCAGAGGTAAAGGCCCTGCCCAGCGGAAGCGTGGGCCCCTGCATTTTGGCGTGGGAGGCTTCAAATTTCGCTGATTTCTCCAGGGCCCTGTCCGTTCTCCCACCCTGAATGACCGGTGGCGCCCCTAGCGGCCCGGTTGGTGGCAGGGCGGCAGGTGAGTCCGGCGCTGGGGCTCAGAGGTCCCCAATACACCGCGTTGCGGCGCCAGGCCCCTTGTGAGGGGCCCCTCGGGGGATGACCTAGGGTTAGGCTTAGCCCCCAGGACTCCGGCAGGCTCAATCCGCCAGCTGTGCGGAGAATTGAGGGGTGGGTCGAGGTGAGATCTCTGTGGAGCGGGAGCTTGGGCTCAAGGATTTTGGCGCCTGGGGCTTTCGAATGTTTCTGGGGACTCGATGGGCCCTGCCCATTCTCCTCCCTGAGTGAATGGCAGCGCCCCTAGCAGCCTAGGTGGTGGCGGGGCGGCAGGGTGAGTCAGGCACTGTGACTTGGGTATCCCCAATCCCCAGCATTGTGGCGCCAGGCCTCTTGGGAGGGGCCCTTGGGGGCGACCTAGGGATAAGGTTAGTCCCCAGGAAGCCAGCAGGCCCGATCCGCCAGCTCTACAGTGAGCGGAGGGGGGGGCCGAGGTTAGGGAGCAGGCGAGCAGGTGCTTGGGAGCCAGAGTTTTTGCGCGGGGGTCCTTCGAAGGTCGCAGGGGGATCGGAGGGCCCTGCCAGTTCTCCCTTCCGGAATGACTGGCAACGCCCCTAGCGCCCTGGGTTCTTGCTGGGTGGCAGAGTGAGTTCAGCACTGGGGCTCGGGGGTCCCAAATCCCCAGCATTGCGGTGCCAGGCTCCTTGGGAGGGGCCCCTCGGGGGCCGACCTAGGGTAAGTGTTAGCCCCCAGGAGTCCAGCAGGCCCCTTCCACCAGCTCTGCAGCAGGCGGAGGGGCAGGCCAAGGTGAGGGCAATGGCGAAAGGGAGTGTGGGCCCAAGCGTTTTGGTGCAGGGGGCCTTCAAAAGTCCCAGGGTTTTGGAGGGCCCTGCACGTTCTCTCACCCTGAAAGACTGGCGGCGCCCCTAGCAGCCCGGGTTGCTGGGGGCAGCAGGGTGACTCCGGCGCTGGCCTCGGGGGTCCCCAATCCCCGGCACTGTGGCACCAGGCCCCTTGGGAGGGGCCCCTCGGAGGCCGACATAGGGCTAGGGTTTGTCCCCAGGAGGCCGGCAAGCCCACGCTAAGTGGTTCTGGCAATATAACAAAAATGCCATACACTTATCTGTAAGAAATAACAGTGTACAGGAACCCTCTTAGCCCTAACATCATCCTTTGTGAATATGGAAGCCAGCCCCAAAGTGGTTGTGGAAGTCTGACGAATGCGCTAAGCACTTTTCTCTGAGTCACCACACTATACAGGGAAAGACCAATGTACATCATCTTTCACGAGTAGGAAGCATTAATGAAAAGGTTCTGAAATTTCGAGGACTCTGACCCATCCTTATTGGTAATAAACCACCGTGTACAGGAAAATACCTTCAACTCTCATCAGCCTCCTCAATCCTGATTCCGATTCAACTTTGCGGGTGTAGGACTAGGGAAATGTCCACACCTTATTGCTAAGAAAGATCGATGACAGGGTAATGCCCTTCAAGTCACATCAGCCTTCCTGAAGACGGCAGCAGGAATCAAGCTGGTTATGTTACCATGAGGTAAGGAAGATGAGCATATAAGTGAGAAACAACAGTGGGCAGGACCTCTCTTCCAACGAACATTATCTTTGCTTAATGTTAAATCCCTATGGTAAGTGGTTGTGGGCATTTGTGAGGTCAAAATCTTGAGTGTTTTGTAAAACCTCTTGGCCATTCACAGATGAGACTAAGGTAGTTGGGGACTCCTAGGAAGTGATTTGTCCACTGTCAAAAATATGAAAAGATAAGAGACAGATGAGGTCTCCTCAGGCATTGTCCTTTATCCTCATCCTCCGTGAGGATGGTCATCTCTGGACAGCTCAGTGGCAGGGTCTCATTCACAGTGGGGGCATCTGTTCCTCACAGACATCAGGCAGGGAAATGGATTTGGTTCTCTGTGCCAGCCCAGCCACAGCTGAGTGTCACAGCACCCTCTCGTGGGCTCATAAGAGTTTCACTGTCACCAGGCAGGTCATTGTATTTGATAAACCACTGTGAGAGTTTGCAATTGCCTTCATCTGCAACCTCCTAGAAGCAAATGCAGGTCTCTGGTACCATGTGAAGTCATGTGAAGGCATTGTGAGAAAGTGTCCTTTTGCTTAAGAAAAACATGGCTGGGGCTCCTGGCTGGCTCAGCCAGTTAAGCATGTGCCTCTGGCTCAGGTTATGATCCCAGGGTTCTGGGATCGAGCCGAGGCTCCCTGCTCAGCAGGAAAGGAGGTAGGGAAATAGCTTAGAACCCACAGAGAATATGAATAAAGGGGAGTGAAATGGAACTTGGTCTGTGTTTTGCTTTAGGGATTGGAAGTTAGTTTTTTCTCAATTGTGATTGTTCTTGAAACAGAAAACCTGTATTTTTTTTTCCTTTAATTTTTTTCTAATAATAATTTTTTATTATGATATGTTAGTCACTATACAGTATTTCCTTAGATTTTGATGTAGTGTTCCGTGATTCATTATTTGCATATAACACCCAGTGCTCCATGCAATATGTACCTTCCTTAATACCCATCACTGGACCATCCCAATCCCCCACCCCTCTCCCCTCTGAAGCCCTCAGTTTGTTTCCCAGAGTCCATAGTCTCTCGTGGTTCATTCCCCCTTCTGTTTAGGGTCCATTGTCTAACGAGACAGACAGTGGAAGTTCACCAAATATAAGATCGAAATTTCATTGTTCATTATAGATACCGCCAAGTAGTTCCCAGACATTTCATTCTACTGTAGTAATTCATTATACCTGTGCAGATGCACGTGGAAGACAATTGATGCATGTGTAGTGGTAATAAAACACGCCCCTCAGTAGTAGAATAATAGAGGATGCACATGTGTAAAATTATTCGACTACAGCTTCCATGCTTTGCCTTTGGTTCCTTATTATCTATGAAATTGGACAATTTTTGTTCCCTAGGCTTAAAACTCATTGTCAGTATTTAGAGTTTTTCAATGCTGATCTTCTCCTGTATAAGATACCAAAAACCTAAAATATGTATGAACTTTAAAAAACGCTATATTGAAAATTACAGCAGGGAAGTTCCATTTTGTAAATATTGTGTCAATGGATCTCTATTTTGACATCAGTGTTCATTAGAAATGATGACATTTCATGTGAGTATAAATATCAATGTGAAAAAGAAAAGGTAGGAAGAACCTTGAATGTTTAAGTAATTGGCGAAATGACAGGTGTGTGTGTGTGTGTGTGTGTGTGTGTGTGTGTGTGTGTGTGTGTGTAATTGATTTTCAATGAATGGTTCAGCTTCTTGTAGGACCTCCGAGAGAGCCCAGGTGAACCTTTCAATGAGTTGGTATCTGTTTTCAGAACATGGGAATCTCTTAGTCCAATAGTCAATCAGGCAAGCTTTGAGGTCTTGAAGAGTTTCAGTCCTCAGCGATGGTGTTGCAGACCCTTGTGAGCAAACCCTAGGGTATGTTCAGAGCCCTCATTAGCTGGTACCAATGTGTGACAATTTCAGACAGCATTTCCCAAAGAAGTACCTCTTGAGTCTCTGTCCTTGTCAGTTCCTTACACTTCCTTACACTAGTTATGTGATCAGTGTGTTTCAGGATAATCCCCACATGTGATTTTTGCTATTTCCTACTAGTCCTATCTGTTTCTCATCTTCTTTTATGGTAGGGGTTGGGAAGCAACCTGTGTGGCGTAGGAAGGGATGTGGTAGTTGTCTGCCTTCAGAGGACCGAATGATGCCTAGAAATTGTACTGTAGTTTGAGGTCAATTGTCCATCCTCTGAGTGTCAGGAATTCCATCACTTTACTTTGATGCTAGTCTGCTCTTCAAGCAGTCCTCAGAAATAAGGACGCCATCCATCTAGGGAATACTGGTTTGTGTGTATGTTTTCATTTTAGGAAAGGCCTTGCTGTTCCTGAAAATAATACTGTAGAGCACCCTTTCCTGTACTTATTGGCCATCAGTCAATCTTTTGTGAAGTATTTGTTTATAAATAGACTTTTTATGGTTGATGAGCAGGAATTCTTTATTGACAAGTCTTTGTCAGTGTGTGTATTGCAAATCTTTACTTTCCAGCCTGCGGTTCACTTTTTCATTTTCTTATGGTCATAAGATAAGGAGAAATGTCACATTTTTATGAAGTCCCACTGAATTCTTTTAAATGGTTAGTGCACCCTATGTCCTACCCCAAGATTGACAGGTTCTACGTTTTCTTTCAGAAACTGTCCAATGGGAAACACAATTCATCTCAAATTTATAAATTACATTTTTAATTCTAATAGGGTATTTATAGACTGTTTTGGATTTTCTATGTACACAATTGTATTATCTGTGAATAGTCAAATTATCCCCTCAATTCTTATACTTTTTGTTTTTCTTGCCTTCTAACACTGGTAGATTCTCTGATGCCACGTTGAATAGAGCAGCATTGTTTGAAGATTTTAATATACCTTTCTCAATATCTGACAGAAAAAGCAGACAAATCATTGGTAACAAATGTGACCTAATTGACATATAGGGAACATTCCATAATAAGTGCAGAATACATTATTTTCAAGTGGTCATAGACTCTTTACCCAAATAGATGATAGGTGGGGCCACGAATCAAGGCTACAAATGTTAAACCCTGATATTAACTAGATTCTGTTCTTAGACCACAGGGGAATTGAGCCACAGTCATAGCGAAAAGAAAACCAGGAAGTCCTTTAATGTTTAAAAATTAAATGGAAGTTTGCTACATATCCTAAAGGCCAGAGAGGGAATCTCAATGGAAATTCTGAACCTTTTCTATGAGGGCTTACACACAATGGCACTTTCTTTGTGAAGAGCATTATAATATCCTAGACAGGTGTTGAGCCTTAAGTCAGAGTTCTGCCTGCCCCAGCCACACCTGGCAGGCTTGGCCTGTGGTCCCCCTCAGCTGTCCTTTCTGGTGGTCCTGAGCTAAGGGGGTCATCATGGCCATAAGGAAATGGGAAGCTCCCCACTCATAGTGATGGCAGTGCCCCCTCCCCAGCTGCCCTTTCTGGTGGCTCTGAGCTAAGGGGGTCAACATGGCCGTATGGAAATTAGAAGCTCCCCACTCTTAGTGATGACGTTGCTATCGTATCATCCTCACCAGTCCAACAACATGATTTCTGAGTGAAATATGACACAAGAGCGACTTCTTGGCCTTCCTTCAGGTTTGAAAATCATCTGGTGAGTCATCTATTAGGAATATGGATTCAACATGTGTTCTTTCTTCTGGAAAAGAAATAGACCCAATAGCAATTAGGGCTTCCTGAGCACCTGTTCTTGAGAGACATCATACTGGCTCTTTGTAGCATTCTGCCTCTTAAACTTCTCAACTAGGGTGTAGATATTTTTAGGCACATGTTCAGGTGGTTAGACAGGGACTTAGATGATATGAGTCACAGAGGATTTTAGTGTCAGAAACCTAAGTGGGATCCCCAAATTGACTCCAAATCCCCTGTTGTTACATACAGGGTACTATTTCCCTCTTATCTCTGGTCTTCTCAATCTGGAACCTATCAAGTATCAGGATTTTCTTGTCATGTGGAAAACTGGAACGAATTCAGCGGGCCTTTTCACCTCTGCCAATGGTGATCATTAAGATCATTATCTCAGTGGAGGACCTCTGGGTAAGATACTCAAAGATCCTTAGGAATACAGACAGTATAATATTTTCCTGGTATTAAAGTTACTGAAACCAACTATCTCTTTTAGTCGATTCAGGCTCTGGTATGTTCAGAGGGTGCTGTAAAACAGGTCTGAAATAGTATTTAAAAACACTCAGCTCAGCCTCTTCTACAACATGAGCCAATGCTTATAAACATGGCTAAAATATTCCCTTACCTACAATGACTTCCCAGCCATCGTAGTGTTTATATGGTATGACTGTGACTTACATTAGTCAACATTTGCAGAGAAAGAACTTAGTGCATCCAGGGGGCACTTCATGTTGAAATTAGTTTGTGACAATGAGCTACTGTGTTTTATTCTGCAGTCCAAGGGAATGGTGCCAGACATCTCTAAGGTGTCTAGCAGTTCTACAATTCTGATTTTAAGTGGTCTGTGTGCTTCAGAGATTTGGGCAGGAGAAGGGCAGGAGTTCAGAGACTGTGAACACTTCTGTCACCTGTGCTGACCATGGAGCAGGCCGCCTTCTGTGGACATCATTTTGATTTCTTGGTATTCTTGGGAAAGGTGCTTTTGTCTCACATTCCTCCATTTAGGAGTAATTATAATGATGAAAGTAATTTTTATCTTATATCATCTGTGGGCCCTGATCCTGGGCTCCCAGGTAAGCTATCCTTTAACATTTTACCCAGCTCAAAATGACTGGGCAAAACCTGAAAGCATGATCCCTATTTCTGCCCCAAGCACATGTTGTACATCTGCTTCGAGAAGAAAACAATAACCAAAAATGCCAACATAAAGATAAGAGAAAATAAAGAACCTCTTTGGCTCCCATAAGATTAAAGTCATACTGACATGTGCATACTGAAAATGCATGAAAACATTGCATTTCCTAAAGCCCAAGTCTTGGAGGGTCTGATACTCACTGACTATGCCCAGAACCAGGCACACCCCAGCAGGGAGGGCTGGTGCAGAAAGGGAAGGGGCAGGACTCTGAGGGTGGTCTGTAGCTAGAGAGGTCCCTAGAAGGGGCCAGGTTGTGTGGGGGCCCCAGCCCACGAGCCCACCCATGCCTGTGCCTGGTGTTGGGTAGAGGAGGCTCCTCTTGTGCCCCCCTGCACTTTCAGGGTTCCAGGGGCTTGAGGACTGGTTGCGCAGCATCCAAGGAGCTCAGGCACCACCCTCCCAGACCATTCACCACTTGGGGGTGGAGCTACATCACTGTGGGCTGGCCCAGATTTGCAGTGGGTTGCAGACTTGGGGCAAAGAAGGGGCACTGAGAGAGAGAGAGTTGCCCTGTGGAGATCCCTGCTGGTGAGTGAGCAGCATGCACTGGGGTGGGGGTCCGGGGGTAGGGTGCGCCTCAGGTGGGAGGCAGGGTTCTGGAAGGGCACGTGGAGAGGGTTCATTGTGGGGACTCAGGTGAGTTTTCTTTTTCCCTTTAAAGTCTCTTCCGCCCCATGTCCTCAACTGGCCTTATCTCCATACCCGTGAACTCCAGGGCGCCCGCTCCCCTGAGCTTTTGTGGGATGGGTTGCAGAATTTCAGGGTTTCCCCTGTTCCCCTGGAAGAGTGCGGGAAAGGACCTCACACAATCCCCACATTTAGTTCTCTGACACAGTGCAGGTGATGCCTCTTGAGCAGTACCCCGAGTTCAGCAGGGTGTGCCCTGGTCCCCCAGGCACAGGTGTGGCAGTAGCAAGCCCCAGAGCCATCCCCCAACTTCAGCATTATGCCCCCTGTGCCCCCGGGTTAGTGGTAATTGGCTATTAGAATCATGCAGGAAAATCCTCCAGGTGGGGGCCTGGAGGCGTGCGTAAACCAGACCCCACTCTAGTTGCATTGGGAATAGATGAATTGAGGGTTTCATTAGAAGAGTAAGTCTGCTTTCCAGAAAAGGCAAGGTCATTGGTCTGTTGAGAATGAAGACAATTACTGACAAACAACAAGTATGTGTTGCCCCTTCACCCAGAAACCGAAGCAGGTGTGCAGGCTTTAGGTCAGAGGTGCCTTCTTGTCCCCAGCTGACAACACTTCTGTGCTCTGGCTCCAAGACACCCGAGGTTTTGAACGTTAGCATCGGAGTCAGCGAGGCAGCTTGTCACAGGACGCCAGTGTTCAGAGAAAGCACAGGTATGTTTGGCAAAATGTCCTATCTATGTCAGGGCTGGAGGTAAAACCTCTCATTATCCCAAAACCTCCTGGGCTTTTCTCTTTTCTCTAGTTGAGCCACAAAGTAAAATTGAAGTAGCTGTCAGGATTCTGGGTTTGGTGCAAGAATTACTTAGTTTCCCTGCAGGTAGAACTTTGCAGGGGATCACAATTTCTCTGTCCATTTATTGCTTACAAATGTATTTTGACCATCTGTTTCCTAGGAACCCTCTTTTATTAGAAAGGGAAGGTGAGATTCACTCTGTGCCTGTTTGTAACATCTAATTTGTTCCTTCATCTAACAGTGTTTATTCAATTGGGCCTAAGATATGGTTGAGTGGCCAGCATCTAGAGTTAGGTGGCTTCTTTTTCATCTGATACAGACTTGGATGATGTCATTTGACAAAGGTGATGTTTCATCATTGATTAGTTTATTCATCAGAAGAGTTAAAATTAGGGTGGAGGCAAAATTCAAAATTATCCAAAGCAGCCTGCTCCTGTTTAAAAGTTGAGCTTGACTTTCTAGTTTTACTAAATGTATTATCTCGATATTTTGAGGTGCCATATTCTCTCTGTAGTTTCTTTGGTGGTGGAGTCAGAAGGAGAGTCTGGGAATTCTTTTGGATAGTGGCATGCTGGTGGCTTCAAGGGGCTTGGCATCAGGAGCCTTGGGGTGAAGTCTGCAACTGCTTGCCTGACCCTGGGTGCATCTCACAGAGGTTTTGTTTCCTCTTATGAAATTGCCGGCAGATAATGTTCTGCTTAAAGGGGAACCCTCCCATCCTGTTGGTGGCAATGCAAAGTGGTTCAGCCAGTCTGGGAAACAGTGTGGGGGTTCCTCAAAAAGTTAAACATTGAAAAACCCCATGATTCAGCAATTGCTCTCCTATGTAATTACCCAAAGGATACAGAAATGCAGATTCGAAGGGGGTCCATGCACAATGATGTTTATGGCAGTAATGTCCACAGTAGCCAAACTATGGAGAGAATCCCAAAGTCCATGCACTGATGAATGGATAAAGCAGATGTGGGATACCTATATATAATGGAATATGACCCAGCTTCAAAAAGAATGAAATCTTACCATTTGCAAGGATGTGCATGGACCTAGAGTGTATTAAGCTAAGCAGAATCAGTGAGGAAAGGCAAATATCCTATGCTCTCACACTTGTGGAATTTCAGAAAAAAAAACAGATGAACAGAGTGGAGGGGTGATGAGAGAGGCAAACAAGGAAATAGACTCAACCTTGGAGAACAAACTGAGTGTTGCTGCAGGACAGGGGCGTGGGGGGAAGAGTTAAATGGGTGAGGGGTATTAAGGATGGTACTTGTGATGAGCACCGGGTACTGTATGCAGGTGAGGAATCACTAAATCCTACCCCTGAAGCGAATATTCCATGGCATGTGAACTAACTGGAATTTAAGTAAGAGAAGAAAGGAAAAAGTGTTCTGCTTCATGAAGAGTGAGGTAAAATTGTAGTGATTTGGGCTGTACTATTCTATAGATGAGAGTTGTAAAACACCCTGTTGTAAGATACACTAGTTTCTTATCACATAAGGAGTCCTCAGAAAGCTGCAATGAAAGATTCAGGTCTCAGAGCATGTTCATGTTCCACTGATATGTTACAATTTGCACAGGTAGGAAAGAAGGTGGAGAGAAAGGCAACAGAAGGGGAAAGTAGGTGTGAACCTTTCATTAGTTAGCATTATATCTTTCTCATGAAAGCCTTGCGCCAGTGTGATTTTGGAAGAAGAGGGGGAATCCAGGAGCATTGCAGGAGATGGGGGAGTTCCAGGTCTGGGTAAAGCTGACACGGGTCCCAGGTGAGAGCTGAATGCATTCTGCAGCAGGGTATGGGCAGGGTGGGCTCCAAGGGTGGCTGTGGGTCTCCTGGGTGAGAGTTGTGACAGGTGAGGGCTGTGTGCAAGTTCCTGGCTGAGGACAAGTGAGGCACAGGCGGAGACCTGGCAGAGAACCCTCTTCTGGGCCACCAGCCTCACCCAACACACACAGGCTCATCTTCTGTCCCTGTCACTCCAATTCAGACTTCTCCGAAGGTGAGTGAGAACACATCAAGAGCATTCTTAACAGAAGGGAAAGCATGTGCAAAGGCTCTGGGGCAGGAGAATACCAGGTATGTCCAGGAGCAGCAAGAAGGCCCTGTGGCCACAGGAGACACCTTAGGACATTACCTCAGAGAGGTGAAAGAAAGGCATTCCAGGGCTATAACCCCATGAGACCCTGTTTCACTGGGCCATCCTGGCTACAGTGTTGAGAACAGATGACAGAGTGTTGAAGACGGCAAGGCACATCAATGACGAAGCTTTTCCAGGAACTCAGGCACTGTGGACCAGACAGGTGGCCTTGGATGGAGTGGTTAGACCTATTCGGGGTCCATTTTGAAGATGGAGCTCACAGGATTTGCTGATCGGTTAGCTATTAGGAGCAGGAGAACGGAGGAGTTGGGGTAACTCCCAGCTGTTGTGGGTTGTCCTGATCGAGGGGAAGGAGAGGGTTTCTGGGGGTAGGATGTAGTCCATGTTCCGCATGCTGAGGAAGGTGCCTTTCCCGGTGGATCTGCTGAGATTTGTGTCTAGGAGAACCTTTTACATCTCCTCCCTCAGTAATGCTCAAGTACAAGTGTCCCCCCTTTTTAAACGTTCACAGTAAGACATTGGGCTTTCTTGAAAGAACTATGTTATTACCCATCTTCAGTAAGAGGAAGAGACCTGAAGAGGATTTCCCTCTTATGAAAAAAGGTGAACAGTGAGAATCACGTTCAGCATCTGTTTTGGGGAGAAGCACAACAGAGGCGGCGTGCACCCCAACCAGCTCCTTCCGCTGGGAACCGCTCTCCGCATCCAGCCACCAGCACTTTGAATGGTGTCTGTGAGCCTCTGCTGTGCTTTATCTTCATTTATGCTGGGCCTCCCTTAGAAACTTGTGTGCTGAGGCCTAAGAAAAGCCAAAGAGAAGGAATTTTGGTGTTTGAGCACACTGTCTAATTGTTCCGTGTAAATTAATGGCCATTCCTTCTTGACACCATTTCTGCTGTGCAAGGTTTCTCAGAAGCCCTGTACTTTCAAAGAGCCGGGAAACCTATACCTCATACTGCGGGGTTAGTTTTAGTCTCCATGCTGGACAGAACATTTCATGACTGTCGGATTTTCTCACTCAAACATTGAGACTTTGACCACCTTTACCCGTTTCTACCACCCCAACCCTGAATCTGGCACCTACCAATCTGCTCTCAGTGTCTATGCGTTCAGTATTTGTTTATTCCTCGTGGAATGTACATGAAAGCATCTGGTATTGGTCTTTCTGTGTCTGAGTTACTTGGCATAAGGCCCCCAAGGTCTGTGTTTCCATGTCTGGTTCTTGTGAATAATGCTGCAGTGAACGTGGGAGTGCATCTGTCTTTTTGAGGCAGTATTTTTGTGTTCTCCGAATCAATACTCAGTAGAGCCATTATTGGGTCATGTCGTAGTTGCTTTTATTTTTTCAGGAACCTCCATACCGTTTGTCACAGTGGCTGCACCAATTTCCATTCCCACCAACAGTGCACAGAGTCTCCTCGTCTGCACACCCTTGACCCCACCTGGTGTCTGTCTCTGGGACAATAGGTGTTCCAACAGTTGTGAGGGAATAGCCAATTGTGGGTTTGACTGATGTTTCCCTGACGATATTTAGTGATGTGGAACAACTTTTTCTGTCTGTTGGCACCTGTGTGCCGTCTTTGGAAAGTATCTATTCACATATTCCCCACATTTTTTATACCGTTTTTTTTTGTTTGTTTGTTTTGATTTGTATGAGTGTTGTGTGTATTTTGGATATTAGCGTCTTCTCACACATATGATTCACAGATATTTTTTTTCTTATTGGGTCTGTGGCCTTGTAAGTTTTTGCTGGTTTCTTTTTCCGCATGGAAGATTTCACTTTGAAGTTGTTCCACTTGTTTATTTTTGCTTTTGTTGCCTTTGCATTTGGTGTCCGATCTGAAGACACTTTGTCAAAACCAATGTCGAGAGACTTAGTACCTGTGTCTTCTTGGAGGTTTATGGATTCAGGTCTTACATTCATATCATTCATCCATTAAAAATTTTGTGTGTGGTGTAAGAAAGTGACCCAGTTATATTCTTCTGCATTTAGTGTCCCCTTTGCCTGTTACCGCTCACTGAAGAGACAGTCCTTCCCTCATGGCATATCTTCTGCTGCTGTGTCGTAAGTTAGGATCATCTACGTGTGGGTAAGTTTCTGAGCTTTCTGTTCTGTTCCACTGACCTGGTGTCTGTGTTTATGCCAGTACCATCCTGTTTTGATGACAACAGCTTTGTAATCTAACTTGAAATCCAGGAGTGTGTTGACTGCACCTTTCTTTCTCCAGGTTCCTTTGGGTATTTGGGGTGTTTTGTGATTCCATACAAGTTTGAGGACTGTTTTCTACTTGCTGGAATAATGCCACTGGAATTCAGTTAGGGATTTCATCACATCTGTCGATTGCTTTGGGTACGATGGACATGTTCACATAATTAACTCTTCCAGTTAAGGAGCATGGCGTATGCTTCCATTTGTTTGTGTTGCCTTCCAAATCTTTGACCCATTCATCCTGCCCCCCTCGACACACATGCTTTTCATTTCTTTTCTGCCATGTGTTGAGTGTACTATGTCTTTCTCATTCTTGGTTACTTTTATTCCTAGATTTTTTTTATGCAATTGTAAATGGCATTGCTTTATTAATTTCTCTTTACGACAGTGTGTCATCAGTATACAAAAATGAAAGAAGTTGGGTCATCTGGGTGGCCCCATAGGTGAAGCGTCTGCCTTCAGCTCAGGTAATGAACCCAGAGTTCTGGGATCAAGCCCCGTGTTGTGCTCCCCGCTTAGCGAGGGTCTGCTTCTCCCTCTTTCTGACACTCCCACTGCTTGTGCTTTTTCTCTTCCTTTCAAATAAATACATAAAATTTGAAAATAAATAAAGACAACAGGTCTCTGTATATTGACTTTATATCCTGCAGCTTTCTTGAATTTGTTTATTCTTACAGTTTTTTTTTTTTTTTTTTGTGGAATCTTTCGGGATTTCATGTCATTTGCAAATAGTGACAGTTTTCCTGTATGGATTTCATATCTTTCTTTTTTTAAAATGATGTCACCCTACAGTACTTCATTTGTTTTTGATGTAGTGTTCCATGATTCATTGTTTGCATATAACACCTAGTGCTCATTATGACACGTGCCCTCCTTTTTTTTTTAAAGAATTTATTTATTTATTCAACAGATATAGAGACTGCCAGCGAGAGAGGGAACACAAGCAGGGGGAGTGGGAGAGGAAGAAGCAGGCTCACAGCGGAGGAGCCTGTTGTGGGGCTCGATCCCATAACGCCGGGATCACGCCCTGAGCCGAAGGCAGACGCTTAACCGCTGTGCCACCCAGGCGCCCCAACACGTGCCCTCCTTAATACCCATCACCAGGATAACTCATTCCTCTTCCCCTCCCTTTCTGCAACCTTCAGTTTGTTTCCCAGTGTCAGTAGACTCTCATGGTTCATCTTCCCCTCTCATTCCCACCCCTTCAGTTTTCCCTTCCTTCTTCTAATGTCCTCCATGCTATTCCTTCCGTTCCACATAGGAGTGAAACCATATGATAATTGTCTTTCTCTGCTTGACTTAATTTCACTTAGCATAATCCCCTCCTGGTCCATCCACGTTGGTGCAAATGGGGGGTATTCATCCTTTCTGATGACTGAGTAATAGTCCATTGTATAGATGAACCACATCTTCTTTGTCCATTCATCTGCTGAAGGACATCTTGGCTCCTTCCACAGTTTGGCTATTATGGACATTGCTGCTATGAACATTGGGATACAGGTGCCCCTTCTTTTCATTACTCTGTGTCGATGGGGTAAATACCCAGTAGTGCAATTGGTGGGTCATAGGATAGCTCTGTGTTTAACGTCTTGAGGAACCTCCATATTGTTTTCAAAAGTGGCTGTTCCAGCTTGAATTCTCACGAGTAGTGTAAGAGGGCTCCCCTTTCTTCACATCCTCTCTGACTTTTTTTTATTTCTGTCTTGTTAATTTTTTTTCAAGATTTTATTTATTCATTCCACAGAGATAGAGACATCCAGCGAGAGAGGGAACACAAACAGGGGAGTGGGAGAGGAAGAAGCAGGCTCATAACGGAGGAGCCTGATGTGGGGTTCGATCCCATAATGCCAGGATCACGCCCTTAGCCGAAGGCAGATGCTTAACCTCTGTGCCACCCAGGTGCCCCCTGCCTTGTTAATTTTAACCATTCTAACTGGTGTAAGGTGGTATCTCATTGTAGTTTTGATTTGTATTTGCCTGATGGCAAGTGATGTGGAGCATTTTTTCATGTGTCTGTTGGCCATTTTATGTCTTCTCTGGAGAAGTATCTCTTTTTGTCTTCTGCCCATTTTTTGGGTGTCGAGTTTGAGGAGTTCTTTATAGATCTTGGATACCAACCCTTTATCTGTAATATCATTTGCAGATATCTTCTTCAATTCCATAGGTTGCCTTTTTGTTTTTTGATCATTTGCTTTGCCGAGCAGAAGCTTTTTATCCTGATGAAGTGCCAATAGTTCATTTTTTGCTTTTATTTCCTTTGCCTTTAGAGACGTGGCTTACAAGATGTTGTTGTGTCCAAGGTTGAAGGGTTCTTTTGATTTTGATATGAGACAGGAATCCATTATCTTTCTTTCCTGATTGTATTCGAGTCCTCTGTCTTTCTTGGTGAGTCTAGCTAAGTTTGTCAGTTTTGTTTATCTTTCCAAAAAAGGCTGCTCTCATTTTCATTTTTTTTCTTTTTAGTCTCCGTTGGATTTATTTATGTATTCATTTTTGTTATTTCCTTATTTCTACTAATTTGGGGCTTTGTTATTTTTTTTCTACTTCTTTACCACATAAATCAGGTTGTTTATTGGAGAGCATTTTCATGGATTGATGAAGATCTGAATTTCTATGAATGTCCCCCATAAAGCTACTTTTGCTGCATCCCATAAGTTTTTGTAGGTTGTCTTTTTCATCAATGTCAAGGTACTTCTAAAATTTTTTTGATTTCTTCTTTGACTGTTGGTTGTTCAGTAGCATGTTGTTAAATCTCCACATATTTTTTAAGATTATTTAAGTATCTGACAGAGAGTGAGACAGCGAGAGAGGGAACGCAAGCAGGGGGGTGGGAGAGGGAGAAGCGGGCTTCCCACTGAGCAAGGACCTGATTTGGGGCTAGATCCCAGGATCCGGGGTCAAGACCTGAGCTGAAAGCACATCCTTAACGACAGAGCCACCCAGGCCCCAAAAATCTCCACCTATTTTTGACTGTCCCATTTTTTTCTTGAGACTGATTTCTAATTTCCTATCATTGTGGTTGGACAAGATTTGATGCAGAAGGTGAAGAGAGCACTCAGATGAAAGGTTTGTTTCCTTGAGGGTTTTCTGAGGGCAGACCATGAGTTCAGTGGGGATGGAGGAAGGCTTTGTGAGACGGGGGGTGGGGTTAACACTTGTTAGAATTACTGACTACTACCATGCAGGCTGTGTGCTACTGTTCACACCATAGTCCTGATGGACTTGTACTTCATTAAATATTTTCTAGGAGATATAGGCATAGCCTTCACTTAAAGAAAGGTGTCATGTGGGTTCATGGCATGACCCCAGGTCAGCAACCAGAATGTACGGTATTGTGGGGTATCAGAACCAGGCTTTCTGTGGGAAGTGACAGAAATAAGGTATGGCGAGCTCCATGACCATAGGTGAGGTCCCGAGTGACCCACTGGGTGTTGGGTCTGTGGATCTGTCTCATCAGGTGCTGTGGAATTCAGGGACACCCTCCTGTCTGTGGATTTGTGTGGAGACAGGTAGACATCACTGTCTGGCCAGGCACGAGTGTCGCACTGGACCACGACCAGAGGTGCAGCGTGCGGGGGAGCCACTGCTTGGTTTCCATGAAAGCTGACCAGGGTCTGTGACCGTGATTCCTAGCAGCTGCAAGGGGAGAGGAGGCCGGGGGTGGTGCACACTTCCTAGACTTGTGTTCAGGACTAGTCTGGACCCCACTGAAGTTAGCCGCACCGGGCACAGAAGGCACCCAGTCAGTGTAGCTCTGGGCACTGCTCCCATGGCACTTTTGGGCCAGGTCCATGCTGCAACCTCCTGCTTTTCATCATCATCTTCAAGGTCATGTGCCTCTGCTCTTGCCCCATGGCCTCCGGGGTATTGTCCGTCCTCCATCTGGCCCTCGTCCCTGGTGCCCTGTGCAGTCCGATGCCAGGGTAGCCTTCTCGAGACAAACATCTGGCCCTGATGGAACACTTCCATGGATCTCGTGTGATGCGAGGATGATGCACTGCCCTGGAAGGGGGCTGCAGGTCCCCAATCAGGACAGCCATGTCTCCCTTTTCAGCATGGCCTGCCCTCCCCTCAGTCTTCTTCAGGGAAGCTGTCCCCACTTCCTGAGATGACAGCTCTGAACTTAAAAATGAATGTTATTTTACATATCTCTATGCCTTAGTTCATCCATGGCATGTCTTTCAACCCCGTTAGTGGGGTTTTTTTTAGCAGTTTTGAAGGGCTGTCTGCTCAAGGAGGGGATGACCTGGGTGGGGCAGCTTTCCCTCTCATCTCCCTCAGCATGTCTCTGAGCCCTGGGGCCAGCTGTCCTACTGAGGATTGAGGGACCCAAGCCAGCCCATCCTGAGCCCAGGCTGTGTCATCTCATAGACTGATGCGTGTCGGAGCGGTGGGCAGCTGGCATGGGCCAGGGGCAGGCAGTGTCTCCTTCTCATTCCTTCCCTCCCTTCCTCCCAGAGGTAGCTCAGAGCAGCCTTCAACCCCTGCATCTCCAGATCCCTTGACCTGTGCCTCCTGTGTTCAGCTGGTAACCTTGGAGTTTCACATGGATTCTACCTCCCGTACCCTCTCCCATAGCAGTTCCTGGATCAGGGGAGGGATCGGACCCTTGTCTGCTTTTGGTCTTCTTCCTGTCCCGCACCAGGCCCACCCACCTTTGCATCTTCCATGTATGTGCTTGGAAGCAAGCCCATCCACAGAGAACCTATTAGTCAAATGGATCCAGGCAATGAACATTGAAGTAGAGATCCAGGATCCATAATAAATCTGCTCTGAAACCTGTCCCAAAGTCTGTGACTCTCTCACACTGAAACAGAAACAATAATAGCTATCTGGACTGTGAAGTGATATGTGTCTCTACTTCCAATCTTGAATGCATAGGTGCTGAGCCTGGACTGAAAAGGACCATGGCTCCCGTGGGCTGGGATCCATGGTAAGAACTCAGTGAAATCTGAATTTTAGGCATTAAGTGAATAATTATTGTAGAGTGAATCCTCCCAAGTAGGGCTTTTGCACATTGCACAGGAAAAGCTTTTTCAAAGAGGTTTCTGAAAGAAAAATCTTTTTTTAAAATTTATTTTAATTCCATTAAAGCTAACATACAGTGTTACATTAGTTTCAGGTGTACAGTAGAGTGATTCAGTATTTCTATATATTACTCAGTGGTCATCAAGAAGTGTCCTCTTAATCCCCTTCATCTATTCCACTCATCCCTCTATCCACCTCCTCTCTTGTAACCATCCGTTTGTTCTCTCTTGTTAAGAGTTTGTATTTTGGTGTGTCTCCTTTTTCTCTTTTAGTTATTTATTTTTGTTTGTTTTTTAAATTCCCCATTAGAGTGACATCATATGGGATTTGTCTTTCTCTGACTGACTGATTTTAGTTTGGATAATACTCTCTAGCTCCATCCATGTGTCTGCAAATGGCAAGGTTTCATTCTTTTGCAATCCGAGTAATACTCCATTGTGTGTGTGTATGTGTGTGTGTGTGTGTCTCTGTCTGTGTGTGTGTGTGTGTGTGTGAATACTCACATCTATCATCTCATTTGTCAATTTTTCTACAGACACTTGGGTTGCTTACATATTGTGACATTGTAAATAATGGTGCAAGAAACATAGGGGTGCACGTATCCTTTTTACTTACTGTTTTCCTATTCTTTGGCTTGGAGGGTCCTGCCCATTCCCCCACCCTGAATGACCGGCGGCGCCCCAAGTGGCCCGGGTGGCAGCGGAGGGGCATTTTGAGTACATCGCTGGGGCTTGGGGGTCCCCAATGTCCGGCATCACGGTGCCAGGCCCTTTGGGAGTGCCCTTCGGGGGCCGACCTAGGGTTAGGGTTAGCCCCCAGGAGGCCTGCAGTCCCAATATGATGGCTGTGGGGCGAGCGGAGGGGTGGGCCGAGGTGAGGGCGCTGGGGAGCAGGATTGTGGGCCCCTGCATTTTGGCGCTGGAGGCTTCAAATATCTCCGGTTTCTCCAGGGCCTTGTCCCTTCTCCCGCCCTGAATGACCGGCGGCGCCCCTAGTGGCCAGGGTGGCAGCGTTGTGGGAGGGTGAGTCTGGCTCTGGGGCTTGGAGTCCCAGATCCCGTGCATAGTGGCACCAGGACCCTTGGGAGTGGCCCCTGGGAGGCCGACCTAGGGTTAGGATTAGCCCCAAGGAGACCTTCAGGCCTAATCCGCACACTGTGCGGCGAGCGGAGGTGTGGGCCGAGGAGAGGGCGCTGGGGAGCGGGAGCGTGGGCACCAGCGTTATGGTGTGGGGAGCCTGTGAAGGTCACCTGTGGCTCAGATGGCCCTGCCCTTCTCTCGCTCTCTATGACCGACAGCTCCCCTAGTGGCCCGGGTGGGTACAGTGCGGCAGGGTGACTCTGGCTCTGGGGCTCTGAGACACCAATCCCCAGAATTGCAGAGCCAGGCCTCTTGGGATGTCCCCACAGGGCCGACCTAGGGTTTTGATTAGCTGCCAGGAGCCCAGCAGGCCCTATCCACCGGCTCTGAAGCAAGCGGTGGGGTGGGCCTAGGTGAGGGCGCTGGTGAGCAGGATCCTGGGAACCAACGTTTTTGCGCGGGGAGCCTTCAAAGGTCAGCGTGGGCTCAGAGGGCCCTGCCCAATCTCCTGCCCTGATTGACCAGCGGGGCCTCTAGTGGCTCGGGTGGCTGAAGGGCAGCAGGGTGAGTCAGGCACATGGGCTCGGGATCCCCATCCCCAGAGTTGCGACGCCAGGCCCCTTGGGAAGGGCTCCTCAGGGGTTGATGTATGGTTAGGGTTAGTCTCCAGGAGCACCGCAGGCCCGATACACCACCTGTGCGTCGAGGGGATAGTTGGGGCGAGGTGAGGGTGCTGGTGAACATGAGCCTGGGCCCAAGCGTTTTGGTTTGGTGTGCCTTCGAATGTCTGTAGGGGTTCGGAGGGCCCTCCACTTCTCCTACCCTGAATGAATGGCGGCGCCCCTAGCGGCCCCTGTGGGGCGGGGCGGCAGCGTGCATCTGGCGCTGGGGCCTGGGGGTCCCCAATCCCCGGCGTTGCGGCTCCAGACCCCTTAGGAAGGGAGCTTCAGGGGCTGTCCTAGGGTTAGGGTTAGCGCCCAGGAGGCCGGCAGGCCCCAGTCGCAGGCTGTGCGAGGAGCGGAGGTGTGGGCCAGGTTGAGGGTGATGCCCAGCAGGAGCGTGGTCCCCAGCATTTTGGCGCCCTGGGCCTTCGAATGTTGCCATGGCTCAGAGGGTCCTGCCCTGTCTCCTGCCCTGAATAACGAGCTACACCCCTAGGGGCTCGGTTGGCAGTGGGGCGGCAGGGTGAGTCCTGCGCTGCGGTTCAGGGATCCCCAATCCCCAGCGTTGCGGGGCCAGGCCCCTTGGGAGGGGCTCCTCGTGGGCCGACCTAGGGTTAGAGTTAGCACCCAGGAGGCCGGCAGGCCCAATCCTCTGGCTGGGAGGGGAGAGGTGGGTGGGAGGAGGTAAAGGCGCTGGCGAGCGGGAGTCTGGGCCTCTGCATTTTGGCACGGGAGGCTTCAAATGTCTCCGGTTTCTCCAGGGCCCTGTCCCTTCTCCCGCCCTGAATGACTGGCGGTGCCCCTAGCGGCCTGGGTGGCAGGGTTGCGGCAGGGTGAGTCTGGCTCTGGGGCTTGGGGTCCCCGATCCCTGGCGTAGCGGCACCAGGACCCTTGGGAGGGGCCCCTGGGGGGCCGACCTAGGGTTAGGGTTAGCCCCCAGGAGGCCGGCAGGCCCTATCTGCCCGCTGTGCGGCGAGTAGAAGGGTGGGCCAAGGTGAGGGCGCTGGGGAGTGTGAGTGTGGGCACCAGCGTTTTGGTGCAGGGAGCCTTTGAAGGTCACCGTGGGCTCAGAAGTCCCTGCCCCTTTTCTCCCCCGAATGACCAGCGGCGCCCCTAGTGGCCCAGGTGGCGATAGTGCAGCAGGGTGAGTCTGGCTCTGGGGCTCTGAGTCACCAATCCCCAGTGTTGCAGAGCCAGGCCACTTGGGATGTGCCCCATGGGGCAGACCTAGGGTTTTGGTTAGCCCCCCGGAGCCCGGCAGGCCCTATCCACCGGCTCTGAATCAAGCGGAGGGGCGGGCCGAGGTGAGGGCCCTAGGAGCAGGAGCATGGGAGCCAACGATTTTGCGCACGGGGCCTTCAAAGGTCAGCACGGGCTCGGAGGTCCCTGCTCGTTCTGCTGTCCTGATTGACCCGTGGTCCCCTAGCGGCTTGGGTGGCTGAAGGGCAGCAGGGTGAGTCCGGCACTTGGGCATGGGGTCCCCATCCCCAGCGTTGCGATGCCAGGCCCCTGGGGAAGGGCCCCTCGGGGTCCGACCTATGCTTAGTGTTAGCCCCCAGGAGCCACGCAGGCCCGATACACCACCTGTGCATCGAGAGGACAGTTGGGCCGAAGTGAGGGTGCTGGTGAACATGAGCCTGGGCCCAAGCGTTTTGGTTCTGGGAGCCTTCGAAGGTCGGCGGGGGTTCGGAGGGCCCTGCCAGTTCTCCCACCCCGAATGAATGGCGGCGCCCCTAGCGGCCCGTGTGGGGCGGGGCGGCAGCGTGCATCCGGCGCTGGGGCCTGGGGGTCCCCAATCCCCGGCGTTGCTGCACCAGGCCCCTTAGGAAGGGAGCTTCAGGGGCTGTCCTAGGGTTAGGGTTAGCGCCCAGGAGGCCGGCAGGCCAGAGTCGTCGGCTGTGCGAGGAGCAGAGGTGCGGGCCAGGTTGAGGGCGATGCCCAGCAGGAGCGTGGTCCCCAGCATTTTGGCGCCCTGGGCCTTCGAATGTTGCCATGGCTCGGAGGGCCTTGCCCTTTCTCCTGCCCTGAATAACCAGCGAGGCCCCTAGCGGCTCCATTGGCAGTGGGGCGGCAGGGTGAGTCCCGCACTGCGTCTTGGGGATCCCCAATCCCCAGCATTGCAGGGCCAGTCCCCTTGGGAGGGGCTCCTCGTGAGCCGACCTAGGGTTAGAGTTAGCCCCCATGAGGCCGGCAGGCCCGATCCTCTGGCTGGGCGGCGAGAGGTGGGCGGGCTGTGGTAAAGGCACTGGGGAGTGGGATTGTGGGCCCCTGCCTTTTGGCAAGGGAGGCTTCAAATGTCCCTGGTTTCTCCAGGGCCCTGTCTGTTCTCCCGCCCTGAATGACCAGCGGCGCCCCTAGCGGACAGGGTGGCAGCGTTGTGGGAGGGTGAGTCTGGCTCTGGGGATCTGAGTCACCAATTCCCAGCATTGCAGAGCCAGGCAGCTTGGGATGCCCCCACAGGGCCGACCTAGGGTTTTGGTTAGCTGCCAGGAGCCCGGCAGGCCCTATCCACCGGCTCTGAAGCAAGCGGAGGGGCGGGCTGAGGTGAGGGCGCTGGCGAGCAGGATCCTGGGAGCCAAAGTTTTTGCGCGGGGAGCCTTCAAAGGTCAGCGTGGGCTCGGAAGGCCCTGCCCGATCTCCTGCCCTGATTGACCGGCGGGGCCTCTAGTGGCTCGGGTGGCTGAAGGGCAGCAGGGTGCGTCCGGCACATGGACTCGGGGTCCCCATCCCCAGCGTTGCGACGCTAGGCCCCTTTGGAAGGGCCCCTCGGGGGCCGACCTATGGTTAGGGTTAGCCTCCAGGAGCCCCGCAGGCCCGATACACCACCTGTGCGTCGAGGGGAGAGTTGGGGCGAGGTGAGGGTGCTGGTGAACATGAGCCTGGGCCCAAGCGTTTTGGTTCGGGGCGCCTTCGAAAGTTGGTGGGGATTCGGAGGGCCCTGTCTATCCTCCCACCCTGAATGAATGGCGGTGCCCCTAGCGGCCTGGATGGGGAGTGGCGACAGGTTGCATCCGGCCTGGGGCTTGGGGATCCCCAATCTCCGGCGTTGTGGCACCAGGCCCCTTGGGAGGGGCCCTTCGGGGGCCAACCTAGGGATAGGTTTAGCCCCTAGGAGGCCAGCAGGCCCTATTCACCAGCTGTGTGGAGAGCAGAGTAGCAGACCTAGGTGAGGGCGCTGGTGAGTGGGAGGGTGGACCTAGGTGTTTTGGTGCAGGGAGACCTTGAAGGTCACTGGGGACTCTGAAGGACCTGCCACTTCTCTCGCCCTGAATGACCAGAGGCGCCCCTAGCTGCCTGGGTGGCGACAGTGTGGTAGGGTGAGTCTGGCTCTCGGGCTCTGAGTCACCAATCCCAAGCATTGCAGAGCCAGACCCCTTGGGATGTGCCCCACGGGGCCGACCTAGGGTTTTAGTTAGCCCCCAGGAGCATGGCAGGCACTATCCACTGGCTCTGCAGCAAACGGAGGGGCGGGCCGAGGTGAGGGCGCTGGGGAGCGGGAGCATGGGCACCAGTGTTCTGGCGCGGGGAACCTTTGAAGGTCACTGGGGACTCAGAAGGCCCTGCCCTTCTCTCACTGTGCATGACCGGTGGCGCCCCTAGAGGCCCAGGTGGCGATAGTGCGGCAGGGTGAGTCCGGCTCTGGGGCTCTGAGTCACCAATCCCCAGCGTTGCGGAGCCAGGCCCCTTGGGATGTGCCCCACGGGGCCGACCTAGGGTTTTCCTTAGAACCAAGAGCCCGGCAGGCCCTTTCCAACGGGTCTGAATGAAGCAGAGACGTTGGGCCGAGGTGAGGGTGGTGGTGAACATGAGCCTGGGCCCAAGCGTTTTGGTTCAGAACGCCTTCAAAGGTCGGCGGGGGTTCGAAGTGCCCTGCAGGTTCTCCCACCCTGAATGAATGGCGGCGCCCCTAGCGGCCCAGGTGGTGAGGGGTGGCAGGGTGAGTCAGGCCCTACAGCTCGGGTATCTCCAATCCCCAGGGATGCGGTGCCAGGCCCTTTGGGTGGGGCCCCTCGGATGACAACTTAGGGTTAGGTTTAGCCCCTAAGAACTCAGCAGGTCCTATTCGCCAGCTGCGTGGAGAGTGGAGCGGCGGACCGAGGTGAGGGCGCTGGTGTTTGGGTGCGAGGGCCCGGGCGTTTTGGCGCGGGGGGGACTCGAAAGTCACCGTGTCTCAGAGGGCCCTGCCCGTTCTCCCGCCCTGAATGAACGGCAGCACCCCAAGCCCCTGGGTGGCGGCTGGGTGGCAGGGTGAGTCAGGTGCTGAGGCTCAGGGTCCCCAATCCCCGGCATTGCGGCGCCAGGCCCCTTGGTAGGGGCCCCTCGGGGGTCGATCTAGGGTTACAGTTAGCCCCCCGGAGGCTGGTGGACCCGATCACCATCTGAGCGGCACGCAGCAGGGTGGGCCGAGGTGAGGGCACTGGCGAGCCTGAGCATGAGCCCAAGCGTTTTAGCGTGGGGGGTCTTCGAAGGTCAGTGGGGGCTCGGAGGGACCTGCCCATTCTCCCACTCTGAATGACCGGCGGGGCCCCTAGTGGCTCAGGTGGCTGAAGGGCAGCAGGGTGAGTCCGGCACTTGGGCTCGGTTGCCCCATCCCCGGCGTTGGGGCACCAGGCCACTTGGGAAGGGCCCCTCGGGGGCCGACCTACAGTTAGGGTTAGCTCCCAGGAGGCTGGCAGGCCCTATACACCACCTGTGCGTGGAGCGGAGAGTTGGGCCGAGGTGAGGTTGCTGGTGAACATGAGCCTGGGCACAAGCATTTTGGTTCTGGGCGCCACTGGGGGTTCGGAGGACTCTGCCAGTTCTCCCACCCAGAATGAATGGTGGCGCCCCTAGCGGCCTGTGTGGGGCGGGGCGGCAGGGTGTACTGGGCGCTGGGGCTTGGGGGTTGCCAATCCCCAGAGTTCTGCCGCAAGGCTCCTTAGGATGGGACCCTCAGGGGCCATCCTAGGGTTAGGGTTAGCGCCCAGGAGGCCGGCAGGCCCGATCCGCCAGCTGTGCGAGGAGTGGAGGTGTGGGCCGAGTTGAGGGGGATGCCGAGCGGGAGTGGGGGCCCCAGCATTTTGGCGTCCTGGGCCTTCGAATGTTGCCATGTCTCGGAGGGCCCTGCCTATTCTCCTGCCCTGAATAACCAGCGGCACCCCTAGCAGCTCCGTTGGCGGTGGGGCTGCAGGGTGTGTTTGGAGCTGGGGCTCGGGGGTCCCCAATCTCTGTCGTTGCGGTGCCAGGCCCCTTGGGAGGGGCCCCTCGAACGCCGACCTAGATTTAGGGTTATTTCCCAGGGCACCGGCAGGCCTGATCCGCCAGTGTGTGGCAACGGTGGGGTGGGCTGAGGTGAGGGCGCTGGTGAGCGGGAGCGTGGGCCCAAGCATTTTGGCGTGGGGGGCCTTCAAAAGTTGCCAGGGGACTGGAGGGCCCTGCCCGTTCTCCCGCCCTGAATAACCGGCGGCGCCCCTGGTGCCGCGGGTTGTGGTGGGGTAGCTGGGTGAGTCCGGTGCTGGGGCTCGGAGGCCCCCAATCCCAGGCCTTGCAGCTCCAGGCTCCTTGGGAGGGGCCCACTGGGGGCCAACCTAGGTTTAGGGTTAGACCCCATGAAGCTGGCAGGCCTCATCCACTGGCTGTGCTGCGAGCAGAGCAGCGCGCTGAGGTGAGGGCGCTGGCATACGGAGGCGTGGGCCCAGCCTTTTGGCGTGCGGGGCCTTCGAAAGTCGCTGGGGGCTCGGAAAGCCCTGCCCGTCCTCCCGACCTGAAAGACCGGTGGTGCCCCTAGTGGCCCGGGTTGCGGTGGGGCAGCACGGTAAGTCCGGAGCTGGGGCATGGGGGTCCCCAATACTCTGCGTTGGGGCGCCAGGCCCCTTGGGAAGGGCCCTCGGGGTCTAAACCAGCGTTAGTATTAGCCCTCAGGAGGCCGACAGGCCGATCCGCTAGCTGTGTAGAGAGCAGTGGGGCAGGCCAAGGTGAGGGCACTGTAGAGCGGGAGCATGGGCCCAAGCTATTGGCGTGGGGGCATTCAAAAGTTGCCAGGGGTTCAGAGCGCACTTCTGGTTCTACTGCGCTGAAAGCCCGACGGTGCACCTAGCGGCTCGGGTTGCAGAGGGGCGGCAGAGTGAGTCTGGTGCTGGGGCTCGGGGGTCCCCAATCCCCGGTGTTGCAGCGCCAGGCCCCTTGGGAGGGGCCCCTCGGGTGCGACCTAGTGTTAGGGTTAGCCCCCAGGAGGCCCACAGGCCCGATCCGCCAGCTGTGCGGCGAGCGGAGTGGTTGGCCGAGGTGAGGGCGCTCGCGATCGGGAGCGTGGGCCCAAGCGTTTTGGTACGGAGGGCCTTCGAAGGTCGCTGGTGGCTCTGAGGTCCCCGCACGTTCTCCCGCCCTGAATGAGGACAGCGCTCCTAGCGGGCCGGGTCCTGGCGAGGTGGCAGGGTGTCTTGCACTGGTGCTCGGGGGTCGCCAAGCCCCGGCTTAGCTGTGCCAGGCCCATTGGGAGGGGCCCCTCTTGGGCCGACGTATGGTTTGGGTTAGCTCCCAGGAGGCCTTCAGGCCCAATCAGCCAGCTGTGCGGTGAGCGGAGGGGCGGGCCGAGGTGAGGCTGCTGGCGAGCAGGAGCACGGGCCCAAGGATTTTGGCGCTGGGAGCCTTCAAAGGTCTCTGGGTGCTCTGAGGGCCCTGCCCGTTCTCCTGCCCTGAATGACCAGCGGCGCCCCTATCGGCCAGGGTGGAGGCGGGGCAACACATTGAGTCTGGCACAGGGGCTCAGGGGTCCCCAATCCCCACGTGCCGCACCAAGCCCCTTGGGAGGGGCCCTCGTGGGCCGAACTATGGTTAGGGTTAACCCCCAGGAGGCCAGCAGGCCCAATCCGCCGGCTGTGCTGCGAGGGGAGGCGTGGGCCGAGGTGAGGGCGCTGGCGAGAAGGAGCATGGGCCTAAGCGTTTTGGGATGGGGGAACTTCGAATGTCACAGGGGGCTTGGAGGGCCCTACACATTCTCCCGCCCTAAATGACCGGTGGCGCCCCTAGCGGCCCGGCCGCTGGCAGAGCGGTAAGGTTAGTCTGGTGCTGGGGTTTGGGGCTCCCCAATCCCCGCATTGCGATGCCAGGCCCCTTGGGAAGGGCCCCTCGGTGGTCGACCTAGGGTTAGGGTTAGCCCCCAGGAGCCACGCAGGCCCGATACACCACCTGTGCATCGAGAGGACAGTTGGGCCGAAGTGAGGGTGCTGGTGAACATGAGCCTGGGTCCAAGCGTTTTGGTTCGGTGCGCCTTCGAAGGTCGGCGGGGGTTCGGAGGGCCCTGCCAGTTCTCCCACCCCGAATGAATGGCGGCGCCCCTAGCGGCCCATGTGGGGTGGGGCGGCAGCGTGCATCCGGCGCTGGGGATTGGGGGTACCCAATCCCCGGCGTTGCGGTGCCAGGCCCCTTAGGAAGGGACCCTCAGGGGCCGTCCTAGGGTTCTAGTTAACGCCCAAGAGGCCGGCAGGCCCGAGTCGCCGGCTGTGCAAGGAGCGGAGGTGCGGGCCGAGTTGAGGGTGCTGGTGAACATGAGCCTGGGCCCAAGCGTTTTGATTCGGGGCACCTTCAAATGTAGGTGGGGTCTTGGAGGGCCCTACCAGTTCTCCCGCCCTGAATGACCGGCTACACTCCTAGCGGCCTGTGTGGCGGCAGGGCGGCAGGGTGAGTCTGGCGCTGGGGCTCAGGGGTCCACAATTCCCGGTGTTGCAGTGCCAGGGCCCTTGGGAGGGGCCCTTGGGGGTCAATCTAGGGTTACGGTTAGCCCCCAGCAAGCCGGTGGACCCGATCAGCGGCTGTGCAGCACGTGGAGGGTAGGGCCGAGGTGAGGGCGCTGGCGAGACTGAGCATGAGCCCAAGTGTTTTAGTGCGGGGGGTCTTCGAAGGTCGGTGCGGGTCAGAAGGACCTGCCCGTTCTCCCGCTCTGAATGACCGGCGGGGCCCCTAGAGGCTCCGGGGCCTGAAAGGCAGCAGGTTGAGACCGGCACTTGGGTTGGGGTCCCCATTCCCGGCATTGTGGCGCCAGGCCACTTGGGAAGGGCCCCTCCGTGGCCGACCTACAGTTAGGGTTAGCCCTCAGGAGGCCAGCAGGCCCGATACACCGCCTGTGCATAGAGAGGACAGTTGGGCCTAAGTGAGGGTGCTGGTGAACATGAGCCTGGGCCCAAGCGTTTTGGTTCTGGGCGCCTTCGAAGGTCGGCGGGGGTTCGGAGGGCCCTGCCAGTTCTCCCACCACGAATGAATGGCGGCGCCCCTAGCGGCCCGTGTGGGGCGGGGCGGCAGCGTGCGTCCGGCGCTGGGGCTTGCTGGTCGCCAATCTCCGGCGTTGTGCTGCAAGGCTCCTTAGGAAGGGACCCTCAGGGGCCGTCCTAGGGTTAGGGTTAGCGCCCAGGAGGCTGGCAGGCCCGAGTTGCCGGCTGTGCGAGGAGTGGAGGTGTGGACCGAGTTGAGGGGGATGCGGAGAGGGAGCGTGGGCCTCAGCATTTTGGCGTCCTGGGCCTTTGAATGTTGCCATGTCTCGGAGGGCCCTGCCCATTCTCCTGCCCTGAATAACCAGCGGCGCCCTTAGCGGCTCCATTGCGGTGGGGTTGCAGGGTGAGTCCTGAGCTGCGGCTCGGGGATCCCCAATCCCCAGCATTGTGGGGCCAGGCCCTTTGGGAGGGGCTCCTCCTGGGCCGACCTAGGGTTAGAGTTAGCACCCAGGAGGCCAGCAGGCCCAATCCTCTGGCTGGTTGGCAAGAGGTGGGTGGGCCGAGGTAAAGGCCCTGGGGAGCGGGAGCGTGGGCCCCTGCATTTTGGCGCGGGAGGCTTCAAATGTCGCCAGTTTCTCCAGGGCCCTGTCCCTTCTCCCGCCCTGAATGAGTGGTAGCGCCCCTAGTGGCCTGGGTGGCGGCGTTGCGGCAGCGTGAGTCTGGTTCTGGGTCTTGGAGTCCCTGATCCCTGGCGCATAGGCACAAGAATCCTTGGGAGGGACCCTGGAGGGCCGACCTACAGTTAGGGTTAGCCCCCACAAGGCCGGCAGGGTGGATCCACCCTCTGTGCAGGGAGCGGAGGGGCGGGCCGAGGTGAGGGCGCTGGGGAGCGGGAGCGTGGGCACCAGGGTTTTGGCACGGGGAGCCTTCGAAGGTCGCCAGTGGCTCGGAGGACCCTGTCCGTTCTCGCACCCTGAATGACTGGCGGCGCCCCTAGTGGCCTGAGTGGCAGCAGGGAGGCAGGGTGAGTCTGGCGATGGGGCCTGTGGTCCTAGTCCCAGGCTTGGTGGCCACAGGCCCCTTGGGAGGTGCCCCTCTGGGGCCTGCCTAGCTTTAGGGTTACCCCCAGGAGTCCAGCGGCCTGATCCGCTGGCTGTGCGTCGAGCGGAGGGGCGGGCCGTCATGAATGCGCTGGCGAGCAGGAGCGTGGGCCCAAGTGTTTTGGCGTGGGGGGCCTTCAAAGGTCACCAGGGGCTCAGAGGGCCCTGCCTGTTCTCTCGACCTATGATGATGTTGCCCCTAGCATGCCGGGTCACGGCGGGGTGGCAGGGTGAGTCTGGAGCTAGGGCTCGTGGGTCCCCAATCCCCAGTGTGGCGGCGCCAGGCACTTGGGAGTGGTCCCTCGGGGGCCTACCTAGGGTTAGGGTTAGCCCAAAGGAGGCCGGCAGGCCCGTTCTGCCGGCTGTGCGGTGAGAGGAGTGGTGGTCCAAGGTGAGGGCGCTGGCGAGCGGGAGCGTGGGCCCAAGGGTTTTGGCGCGGGACTCCTTCAAAAGTCGCCGGGGGCTCAGAGATCCATGCCCCTTCTCCCGCCCTGAATGACTGGCGGCGCCCCTAGCAGCCCGGGTGGCGGCGGGGAGGCTGGGTGAGTCTGGCGCTCATGCTCGTGGGTCCCCAATATCTGGCCTTGCAGAGCCAGTACCCTTGGGAAGGGCCCCTCGGGGGCCGACCTAGGTTTAGGGTTAGCCCCCAGGAGCCCGGCAGGCCCGATCCGCCAACTGTGTTGCGAGCGGAGTGGAGGGCTGAGGTGAGCGCGCTGGCGAGCAGGAGCGTGGGCCCAAGCGTTTTGGCGCAGGGGCCTTCGAAGGTCGCCGGGGGCTCAGAGGGCCCTGCCCCTTCCTCTGCCCTGAAGGACCGGCGGCGCCCCTAGCAGCCCGGGTGGCGGCGGGGTGGCAGTGAAAGTCTGGCGCTGGGGCTCGATTGTCCCCAATCCCCAGAGTGATGGCGCCAGTCCCCTTGGGAGGGGCTCCTCAGGGGCTGAATTAGGGTTAGGGTTAGCCCCCAGGAGGCTGGCAGGCCCGATCCACTGGCTGTGTGGTGAGCGGAGGGTGGGGCCCAGGTGAGGGCAATGGTGAACAGGAGCGGGGGCCCAAGCGTTTTGGCGCACGTTGCCTTTGAAGGTCTCAGGGGGCACGGAGGGCCCTGCAAGTTCTCCCACTCTGAATGAGGACGGCGACCCTAGCAAGCCAGGTCTTCGCAGGGCACCAGGGTGAGTCCGGCACTGGTGCTCGGGGGTTCCCAATCCCCGGCGTGGTGGTGCCAGACCCCTTGGGAGGGGCCCCTCGACAGCCAACCTAGGGTTAGGGTTAGACCCCAGGAGGCCGCCAGGCCCTATCCGCTGGTTGTGCAGCTTGCGGAGGGGCTGGCCGAGGTGAGGGCATTGGTGAGCAGAAGCGTGGGCCAAAGCATTTTGGCGCGGGGGGCCTTCGAATGTCACCGGGGGCTTGGAGGGCCCTGCCCGTTCTCCAACCTAGATGACCGGTGGCGCCCCTAGCGGCCTGGGTGTCGGTGGGGTGGCAGGGTGTGTCCGGCGGTTTGGCTCGGGGGTCCCCAATCACCAGCGTGGCAGTGCCAGGCCCCTTGGAAGGGGCCTCTGGTGAGCTGACCTAGGGAAGGGTTAGCCCCCAGGAGGCCAGCAGACCCGATCTGCCGGCTGTGCGGCGAGCGAGGGGTGGGCTGAGGTGAGCACGCTGGCGACCGGGAGCGTGGGCCCAAGCATTTTGGCACAGGGGGCCTTTGAATGTCACCGGGGGCTCGGAAGGCCCTGCCCGTTCTCCCGCCTTGAAAGACCGGTGGCTCCCCTAGCGGCCGGTGTGGTGGTGGGCCAGCAGGGTGAGTCTGGAGCTGGGGCTCGGGGGTCCCCAATCCCCGGCGTGGCAGCGCCGGGCACTTGGGAGTGGTCCCTTGGGTGCCGACCTAGCGTTAGGGTTAGCTCAATGGAGGCCAGCAAGCCCCAT
Organism: Ursus americanus; assembly: GCF_024610735.1. Classification (NCBI taxonomy): domain Eukaryota; kingdom Metazoa; phylum Chordata; class Mammalia; order Carnivora; family Ursidae; genus Ursus; species Ursus americanus. Next base: position 375,436 of record NC_142141.1, on the reverse strand, counting down.
CCACCGGCTGTGCGGATTATGGAGTGGCAGGCCAAGGTGAGGGCTCTGGCTAGCTGGAGCATGGGCCCAAGTGTTTTTGCACGGGGGGCCTTCCAAGGTCGCTGGGGGCTCAGAGGTCCCTGCCTGTTCTCCGGCCCTGAATGAGTGTCGGCGCCCCTAGCAGCCCAGGTGGCTGCAGGGCGGCAGGGTGAGTTCGGCGCTGGTGCTTGGGGGTCCCCAAGCAGGGGCATGGCGGTTCCAGGCCCCTTGGGAGGGGCACCTCGGGGGCTGACATAGGGTTTGTGTTAGCCCCCAGGAGGCCGGCAGGCCCGATCTGCCAGCTGTGCGGCGTGCAGAGGGGCAGGCTGAGGTAAAGGTGCTGGAGAGCAGGAGAGTGGGCCCAGGCGTTTTGGCGTGGGGGCCTTCGAAGATCGAGGGTGGCTCGGAAGGCTCTGCACGTTCTCCAGGCGGGAATGACCGGCGGCGCCCCTAGCGGCCCTGGTGGCGGCGGGGCGGCAGGGTGCGTCTGGTGTTGCTGCTCAGGGGTCCCCAATCCCTGGCGTGGCAGTGCCAGGCCCCTTGGGACGGGCCCCTCTGGGGCCGACCTAGGGTTAGGGTTAGCCCCCAGGAGGATTGCAGGCCCGATCCGCCAGCTGTTCAGAGAGTGGAAGGGCTGGCCGACGTGAGGGCGCTGGTGAGTGGTAGCTTGGCCCAAGCGTTTTGGTGCGGGAGGCCTTGGATGTTCGCCAGGGGCTCGGAGGGCCTTGCCAGTTCTCCCACCCTGAATGACCGGCGGCGCCTCTAGCGGCCATGGTGGCAGCAGGGTGCAGGGTGAGTCTGGAGCTGGGGCACAGGGGTTCCCAATCCCCGGTGTGGCGGCTCCAGGCACTTGGGGGGGAACCTCAGGGGCTGACCTAGGGTTAGGGTTAGCTCAAAGGAGGCCGTCAGGCCCGATACACCAGCTGTGCAGTGAGGGGAGTGGCGGGCCGAGGTCAGGGCGCTGGCAAGCAGGAGCGTGGGCCCAAGCGTTTTGGCGAGGGGGCCTTCGAAGTTCGCCGGGGGCTCGGAAGGACCCTGCCCGTTCTCTCGCCCTGAATGACCTGCGGCGCCCCTAGCGGGCCAGGTGACGGCGGGGCTGCAGGATGTGTTCAGAGTTGGGGCTCGGGGGTCCCCAATCTCTGTCGTTGTGGTGCCAGGCCCCTTGGGAGGGGCCCCTCGGGCGCCGACCTAGAGTTAGGGTTATCCCCCAGGGCACTGGCAGGCCCGATCCGCTGGCTGTGCGGCGACGGTGGTGCGGGCTGAGGTGAGGGCGCTGGTGAGTGGGAGCATGGGCCCAAGCGTTTTGGCGTGGGGGGCCTTCAAAGTTGCCGGGGGCTCGGAGGGCCCTGCCCATTCTACCGCCCAGAGTAACCAGCTGCGCCCCTGGTGCCCTGGGTTGTGGTGGGGTGGCCGGGTGAGTCCGGTGCTGGGACTCGGGGGTCCCCAATCCCAGGCCTTGCAGCTCCAGGCTCCTTGGGAGGGGCCCATCGGGGGCCAACCTAGGTTTAGGGTTAGCCCCCAGGAAGCTGGCAGGCCTCATCTGCTGGCTGTGCTGTGAGCAGAGCGGCGCGCCGAGGTGAGGGCGCTGGCGTACGGGGGCGTGGGCCCAGCCTTTTGGCGCGGGGGGCCTTCGAAAGTCCCTGGGGGCTCGGAAGGCCTTGCCCGTTCTCCCGACCTGAATGACCGGCGATGCCCCTAGTGGCCCGGGTTGCGGTGGGGCGGCATGGTAAGTCCGGCGCTGGGGCGTGGGGGTCCCCAATACTCGGCGTTGGGGCGCCAGGCCCCTTGGGAAGGGCCCTCGGGGTCCGAACCAGCGTTAGTGTTAGCCCCCAAGAGGATGGCAGACCTGATCCGCCAGCTGTGTAGCGAGCAGTGGGGCAGGCCGAGGTGATGGCACTGTAGAGCGGGAGCGTGGGCCCAAGCGTTTTGGCGTGGGGGCATTCGAAAGTCACCGGGGGTTCAGAGTGCACTTCCGGTTCTACTGCGCTGAAAGCCCGATGGCGCACCTAGCGGCTCGGGTTGCAGAGGGGCGGCAGGGTGAGTCCAGTGCTGGGGCTCGGGAATCCCCAATCCCTGGCGTTTCGGCACCAGACCCCTTGGGAGGTGCCCCTCGGGCCTGACTTAGGGTTTGGGTTAGCCTCCAGGAGGCCAGCAGGCCAGATCTGCCAGCTGTGCAGCGAGTGGATGGTCGGGCAGAGGTGAGGTTGCTGGCGAGCGGGAGCATGGGCCCAAGCGTTTTTGCGTGGGGGGGGTTCAAAGGTCGCCGGGGACTCGGAGGGCCCTGCCCGATCTCCCGCCCTGAATGAGGACGTTGCCCCTAGCGGGCCGGGTCGCAGTGAGGCGGTATGGTGAGTCCGGCACTGGGGCTCGGGAGTCCCCAATCCCTGGCATGGCGGTGCCAGGCCCCTTGGGAGGGGCCCCTTGGGTGCCGACCTAGGCTTAGAGTTATCCCCCCGGAGGCCAGCAGCCCCGATCTGCCCGCTGTACGGCGAGTGATGTGGCGGGCTGGAGTGAGGGTTCTGGCGAGCGGGAGCGTGGGCCTGAGTGTTTTCGCACGGGGGCCTTCGAAGGTCACCGTTGGCTCGGAGGGCCCTGCCTGTTCTCCCGCCCTTAATGACCGGCGGGGACCCTGGTGGCCCGGGTGGCAGCGGGGCGGGAGGGTGAGTCTGGCAATGGGGCTCGGGGGACACGAAACCCCGGTGTTGTGGCGCCAGGCACCTTGGGAGAGGCCCCTCGGGGGCTGACTTAGGTTTAGGGTTAGCCCCCAGGAGGCCGGCAGGCCCGATCCGCTGGCTGTGCGGCGAGTGGAGGGGCGGGCCGAGGTGAGGGCGTTGGCGAGCGGGAGCATGGGCCCAAGTATTTTGGCAAGGGTGGCCTTCGAAGGTCGCCAGGGGCTTGGAGGGCCCTGCCCGTTCTCCCGCCCTGAATGACTGGCAGCGCCCCTAACGGCCCGGGTGGAGGCGGGGCGGTAGGGTGGCTCCAGAGCTGGGGATCTGGGGTCCCCAATCCCCGGCGTGGTGGCGCCAGGCCCATTGGGAGGGGCCCCTCGGGGGCTGATGTAGGGTTTGGGTTAGCCCTCCGGAAGCTGGCAGGCCCGATCCGCCACATGTGCGGTGTGCGGAGGGGCTGGCCTAGGTGAGGGCGCTGGCGAGCTGGACCGTGGGCCCAAGCGTTTTGGCGCGGGGGTCTTCGAATGTCGCCCGGGGCTCTGAGGGCCCTGCCCGTTCTCCCACCTGAATGAGGACAGCGCCCCAAGTGTGCCAGGTCACGGCGCGGTGGCAGGGTGAGACTGCCGCGGGGGCTCAGGGGTCCCTGAGCCCCGGCATGGCAGAGCCAGGCCCCTTGGGAGGGGCCCCTCGGGCACCGACGTAGGGTTTGTGTTAGCTCCAGGAGGCCGGCAGGACCTATCCGTAGGCTGTACTGCGAGCCGAAGGACAGGTTGACGTGAATGCACTGGCGAGTGGGAGTGTGGGCCCAAGCGTTTTGGCGAGAGGGTTTCGAAGATTGCCCTTGGCTCGGAGAGCCCTGCCCGTTCTAACGCACTGAATGAACGGCGGCGCCCCTAGCGGCCCGGGGTGGCGGCGGGGCGGCAGGGTGAGTCAGGCGAGGGGGCTTGGGGGACCCCAATCCCAGGCGTGGTGGCGCCAGGCACCTTGGGAGGGGCCCCTTGGGGGCCAACCTAGGTTTAGGGTTAGCCCCCAGGAGGCCGGCAGGCCCTTTCCGCCAGCTGTGTGACGAGCGGAGGATGGGCCGAGGTGAGGGCACTGGCGAACAGGAGCTTGGGCCCAATAGTTTTGGCGCGGGGGGCCTTCAAAGGTTGCCAGGGGCTTGTAGGGCCCTGCCCGATCTCCCGCCCTGAATGAGGAAGGTGCCCCTAGCGGGCCGGGTCGCAGCGGGGCGGCAGGGTGAGTTCGGCCCTGGTGCTCGGGGGTCCCCAATCCCTGGCGTGGCAGTGCCAGGCCCCTTGGGAGGGGCCCCTCGTGAGCCGACCTGGGGTTAGGGTTAGCCCAAAGGAGGCCGGCAGGCCCCATCCACCAGCTGAGCGGATTACGGAGTGGTGGGCCAAGGTGAGGGCTCTGGCGAGCGGGAGCATGGTCCCAGGTGTTTTGGCACAGGGGCCTTCGAAGTTCGAGGGTGGCTCGGAAGGCTCTGCATGTTCTCCAGCCCCGAATGACCGGCGGCGCCCCTAGCGGCCCGGGTGGCGGCGGAGTGGCAGGGTGCATCTGGTTTTGTGGCTCGGGGGTCCCCAATCCCTGGCGTGGCAGTGCCAGACCCCTTGGGACGGTCCCCTCTGAGACCGACCTAGGGTTAGGGTTAGCCCCCAGGAGAATGGCAGGCCCGATCCACCAGCTGTGCAGAGAGTGGAGGGACGGTCCGAAGTGAGGGCGCTGGTGAGTGGTAGCGTTGGCCCAAGCGTTTTGGTGCAGGAGGCCTTGGACATTCGCCGGGGGCTCGGAGGGCCCTGCCCATTTTCACGCCCCATGAGGACATTGCTCCTAGAAGGCTGGGTCGTGGAGGGGCGGCAGGGTGAGCCCGCAACAAGTGCTCACGGGTCCCCAAACCCCGGCATGGCAGCGCCAGGCGCTTGGGAGTGGTCCCTCGGGGGCCGACCTAGGGTAGGGTTAGCCTAAAGGATGCCAGCAGGCCCGATCTGCCGTATGTGCGGTGAGCGGAGGGGCTAGCCGAGGTGACGGCGGTGGCGAACAGGAGAGTGGGCCCAAGCGTTTTGGCGCAGATGGCCTTTGAAGGTCGCCGGGGGCTCGGAGGGCCCTGCCCATTCTCCCGCCCTGAATGACCGGCGCCGCCCCAAGCAGCCCGGGTGGCGGAGGGGCGGTAGGTTGAGTTGGGCCCTGGGGCTCGGGGGTCCCCAATCCCCAACATTGAGGCGCCAAGCCCCGTGGGAGGGGCCCCTCGGGTCCAACCTAGGGTTAGGGTTAGCCCCCAGGAGGCTGGCAGGCACAATCCGCCAGCTGTGTGGCAAGCGGAGGGGCGGGCCGAGGGGCAGGTGCTGGAGAGCGGGAGCATAGTCCTAAGCGTTTTGGCGCGGGGGGCCTTCGAATTTCGCCAGGGGCTCGGAGGGCCCTACACGTTCTCCCGCTCTGAATGACCTGTGGCACCCCTAGCGGCCCGGATGACGGCGGGGCAGCAGCGTGAGTTTGGCTCTGGGGCTCCGTGTCCCCAATCCCTGTATTGTGGCACCAGGCCCTTTGGGAGGGGCCCATCGGGGGCCGACCAAGGGTTAGGGTTAGCACCCAGGAGGCAGGCAGGCCCGATCCACCGGCTGTGTGACGAGTGGAGGGGCGGGCCGAGGTGAGGGCGCTGGCGAGCGGGAGCATGGACCCAAGCATTTTGGTGCGGGGGTCCTTCGAAGGTCGCAGGTGGCTCGGAAGGGCTTGCCCGTTCTGCCACCCTGAATGACCGGCGGCACCCCTAGCAGCCCGGTGGCATCGCGGCGGCTGTGTGAGTCCGGCGCTGGGGCTTGGGGGTCCCAATCCCTGGCGTTGGGCAGCCAGGCCCCTTGGGAGATTCCCTCGGGGGCCGACCTAGGGTTAGGGTTATCCCCCAAGAGCCTGTTAGGCCCAATCTGCCAGCTGTGCAGCGAGCGGAGGGGTGGGCTTAGGTGAGGGCATTGGTGAGCGGGAGCGTGGACCCAAGCATTTTGGCGCAGGTTGCCTTCGAAGATCGCCAGGGGATCGGAGGGCCCTGCCCATTCTCGCTCCCTGAATGACCGGCGGCGCCCCTAGCGGCCCGGGTGGCGGCGGGGTGACAGGGTGAGTCCGGCGGTGGGGCCCGGGGGTCCCCAATCCCAGGCATTGCGGTGCCAGGCCCGTTCGGACAGGCCCCTCAGGGGCCCACCTAGGGCATATGGGTAGTCCCCAGGAGGAGGGCAGGCTTCATCCGCCGGCTCTCCGGCAAGCGGAGGGGCGGGCCGAGGTGAGGGCGCTGAGGGGCGGGAGCGTGGGCTCAAGCGTTTTGGATGGGGAGGCCTTCGAATGTCGCCACGGGCTCGGAGGGCCCTGTCTGTTCTCCCACCCTGAATGACCAGTGGCACCCCTAGCGGACTGGGTGTCAGTGGGGCGGCAGGGTGAGTCCGGTGCTAGGGCTCGGGGGTCCCCACTCCCCGGTATTGCGGCGCCAGGCCCGTTGGGAGGGGCAGCTCCGGGCCCGTCCTAGGGTAAGGGTGAGCCCCCAGGAGGCCGTCAGTTCCGATCCAGCAGCTGTGAGGTGAGCGGAGGGGCGGGCCGAGGTAAGGGTGCTGGCGAGCGGGAGCGTGGGCCAAAGGGTTTTGGCGTGGGGTGCATTCGAAAGTCGCTGGGGACTTGGAGGGCCCTGCCCGTTCTCCCGCCCTGAATGACCTGCGGAGCCCCTAGCGGCTCGGGTGGCAGTTGAGCCACAGGGTGAGTCCGGCGCTGGGGCTCGGGGGTCCGAATCCCTGATGTTGTGGGCCAGGCCCCTTGGGAAGGGCCCCTCAGGGGCCGACCTAGTGTTAGGGTTAGTCCCAAATATGCTGGCAGGCCTGATCCCCCGGCTGCGTGGCGATCGGAGGGGCGGGCCGAGGTGAAGCGTTGGCGAGTGGGAGCGTGGGCCCAAGCGTTTTGGCGCGGGGAGACTTTGAAGTTCGCCAGGGGCTCAGAGGGACCTACCCATTCTCCCGCCCTGAATGACCGGCAGCGCCCCTAGCGGGCCGGGTGGTGGCGGGGCGGCATGGTGTGTTCTGAGCTCGGGTTCGGGGGTTCACAATCCCTGCGTTGCGAGGCCAGGCCCCTTGGGAGGGGCTCCTTGGGGGCCAACCTAGGGTTAGGGTTAGCCCCCTGGAGGCCGGCAGCCCAGATCCTCCATCTGTGGGGCGAGAGGAGGGGCGGGCCGAGCTGAGGGCACAGGCAAGCGTGATCGTGGGCCCAAGCGTTTTGGCGCGGGGTGCCTTCGAAGGCCATCCGGGGCTTAGAAGGCCCTGCCTGTTCTCACACCCTGAATGATCAGTGGCGCCGCTAGTGGCCTGGGTGTTGGCGGGGCGGCAAGGTGAGTCTGGCGCTGCGGCTCGGGGGTCAGCAATCAGACACGTTGTGGCGCCAGGCCCCATCGTACGAGCCCCTCCGGGGCCAACCTAGGGTTAGGGTTAGCCCCCAGGAGGCCGGCAGGCCCGATCTGCCGGCTGTGGGGCGAGAGGAGGGGCGGGCCGAAGTGAGGGCACTGGCGAATGGGACCGTGGGCCCAAGCATTTTGGCACGGGGCTCCTTCGAATGTCGTCGTGGGCTAGGAGAGCCCCGCTTGTTCTCCCGCTCTGAATGACCGGCGGTGCCCCTAGCGGTCCAGGTGGCAGCGGGACAGCAAGGTGAGTCCTGGCTGGGGCTCGGGGGTCCCAATCTCCGGCTTTGCCATGCCAGACCCCTTGGGAGGGGCCCCTAGGGAGCGGACCTAGGGTTAGTGTCAGCCCCCAGGAGGCCATCAGGCCCGATCCGCCAGTTGTGCGGCGAGCGGAGGGGCGCGGAGGTGAAGGCGCTGGCAAGCCGGAGCGTGGGCCCAAGCGTTTTGGCTTGGTGGGCCTTCGAAGGACGACAGGGACTCCGAGGGCCCTGTCCCTTCTCCCGCACTGAATATCCTGCGGCGCCCCTAGCAGCCGGGTGGCGGCGGGGTGGCAGGATGAGTCCGGCGCTAGGGCTCGGGGGTTCGCAATCCCCGGTGTTGCGCTGCCAGGCTCCTTGGAATGGACCACTCGGGGGCCGACCTAGGGTTAGGGTTAGCCCCCAGGAAGCCGGCAGGCCCGATCTGCCAGCTGTGCGGCGAGCAGAGGGGCGGGCCGAAGTGAGGGCACTGACCAGCGGGAGCGTGGGCCCAAGTGTTTTGGCGCGGGGGGCCTTCGAAGGTCTCTGGTGGCTCGGAGGGCCCTTCACATTCCTCCGCCCTGAATGACCGGCGGCGCCCCTACTGGCCCGGGTGGCGGCGGGGGTGGCAGGTTGAGTCCAACACTGGGGCTCTGGGGTCCCCAATCCCCGGTGTTGTGGCACCAGGCCCCTTGGGAGGTGCCCCTCGGGGGCCGACCTAGGCTTAGGGTTAACCCCCAGGAGGCCGGTAGGCCCGATCCGCTGGCTGTGTGGCGAACGGAGGGACGGGCCGATGTGAGGGTGCTGGAGAGAGTGAGCCCGGGCCCAAGCGTTTTGGTGCGGGGGACCTTCGAAAGTCGCCAGGGGCTCGGAGGGCCCTGCCCGTTCTCCCGCCCTGAGTGACCAGTGGCGCCCATAGTGGCCTGGGTGGCGGCTGTCCGGCAGGGTGAGTCTGACACTGGGGATCAGGGGTCCCCAATCCCCAGCGTTGCGGCTCTAGGCCCCTTGGGAGGGGCTCCCCGGGGGCTGACCTAGGATTAGGATTAGCCCCCAGGAGGCCGGCAGACCCGATCTGCCAGTTGTGTGGCGAGTGGAGGGATGGGCCGAGGTGAGGGCGCTGGCGAGCGGGAGTGTGGGCTGAAGCATTTTGGCGGAGGTACCTTTGAAGGTTGTCTGGGGCTTGGAGGGCCCTGCCCGTTCTCACGCCCTGAATGACCGGCAGCGCCGCTAGCGGCCCGGGTGTCGGTGGGGCAGCACAGTGAGTCTGGCGCTGCAGCTCGGGGTTCAGCAATCAGAGACGTGGCGCCAGGCCCCATCGGATGAGCCCCTCGAGGGCCGACCTAGGTTTAGGGTTAGCCCCCAGGGGGCCAGAGGCCCGATCCGCCGGCTGTGCAGCGAGCGGAGGGGCAGGCCGAGGTGTGGGCGCTGGAGAGCGGGAGCGTGTGCCCAAGCGTTTTGGCGTGGGGGGCCTTCAAAGGTGGCCGGGGGCTCGAAAGGCCCTTCCCATTCTTCCGCCCTGAATGACCGGCGGCGCCCCTAGCGGCCCGGGTAGTGGCAGGGCGGCAGGTTGAGTCTAACGCTGGGGCTCTGTGGTCCCAAATCCCCGGCTTTGTGGTGCCAGGCCCCTTGGGAGGGGCCCCTCGGGGGCCGCCCTAGTGATAGTGTTAGCCCACAGGAGGCCGGCAGGCCTGATCAGCCGGCTGTCAGGCGAGCGGAGGGGCAGGCCGAGATGAGGGCGCTGGTGAGAAGGAGCGTGGGCCCAAGCGTTTTGGCATGGGGGGCTTCAAAGGTCGCAGAAGGCTCGGAGGGCCCTGCCCATTCTCCTGCCCTGAATGACGCGCGGCGCCCCTAGCAAACTGGGTGGCCGGGTGGTGGCAAGTTGAGTCTGGTGCAGGGGCTCGGGGGCACCCCATCCCTGGCGTTGCGGTACCCGGCCTCTTCGGCGCCGACCTAGGGTTAGGGTTAGCGCACAGGAGGCTGGCAGGCTTGCTCCACCAGCTGTGGGGCGAGTGGAGGGGCAGGCCGAGGTGAGGGCGCTGGCGAGCGGGAGCGTGGGCCAGAGCATTTTGGCTTTGGCTCAGGGTGCCTTCGAAGGTCAAAGGTGACTCGGAGGGTCCTGCCCGTTCTGTTGCCCTGAAGGACTGGCGAAGCCCCTAGTGCCCCACGTGGTGGTGGGGCGGCAGGGTGCGTCCGGCACTGGGACTTGGGAGTCCCCAATCCCTGGCATGCGGCGCCAGACCACTTGGGAGGGGCCAATTGAGGGCGACCAAGGGATAGGGTTAGCCCCCAGGAAGCCAGCAGGCCTGATCCGCCAGCTCTGCAGTGAGCTTAGGGGTGGGCCGAGGTTAGGGTGCTGGCGAGCAGGAGAGTGGGAGCCAGAGTTTTTGCATGGGGGGCCTTTGAAGGTCGCAGGCAGATCAGAGGGCCCTGCCCGTTCTCACTTCCTGAATGACTGGCAACGACCCTAGCGCCCTGGGAGCTTGGGGGTGGCAGAGTGAGTCCAGCACTGGGGCTCGGGGTTCCCAAATCCCCGGCATTGAGATGCCAGGCTCCTTGGGAGGGGCACCTCAGGGACCGACCTAGGGTAAGTTTTAGCCCCCAGGAGTGCAGCAGGCCCGTTCCCCCAGCTCTGCGGCAGGCGTAGGGGCAGGCCGAGGTGAGGGCACTGGCGAGAGGGAGTGTGGACCCAAGCATTTTGGCGCGGGGGGACTTCAAAAGTCGCTGGGGGCTTGGAGGGCCCTGCCCGTTCTCTCGCCCTGAAAGACTGGCGGCCCCCCTAGCAACCCGGGTTGCTGTGGGGTGGCAGGGTGACTCCGGCGCTGGGCTCGGGGATCCCCAATCCCTGGCGTTGTGGTGCCAGGCCCCTTGGGAGAAGCCCCTCGGGGGCCGAACTAGGGTTAGGGTTCGTCCCCAGGAGGCCGGCAAGCCCGCGCTAAGTGGTTCTGGCAATGTAACAAAAATGCCATACACTTATCTGTAAGAAATAACAGTGTACAGGAACGCTCTTAGCCCTAACATCATCCTTTCTGAATATGGAAGCCAGCCCCAAGGTGGTCGTGGAAGTCTGACGAAAGGGCTAAGCACTTTTCTCTGAGTCACCACACTATACAGGGAAAGACCAATGTACATCATCTTTCACAAGTAGGAAGGATTAATGAAAAGGTTCTGGAATTTCGAGGATTCTGACCCATCCTTATTGGTAATAAACCACCCTGTACAGGAAAACACCTTCAACTCTCATCAGCCTCCTCAATCCTGATTCCGATTCAACTTTGGGGGTGTAGGACTAGGGAAATGTCCACATCTTATTGCTAAGAAAGAACGATGTCAGAGTAATGCCCGACAAGTCACATCAGCCTTCCTGAAGACGGCAGCAGGAATCAAGGTGGTTATGTTACCATGAGGTAAGGAAGATGAGCATATAAGTGAGAAACAACAGTGGGCAGGACCTCTCTTCCAACGAACAGTATCTTTGCTTAATGTTGAATCCCTATGGTAAGTGGTTGTGGGCATTTGTGAGGTCAAAATCTTAAGTGTTTTGTAAAACCTCTTGGCCATTCACAGATGATACTAAGGTAGTTGGGGACTCCTAGGCAGTGATTTGTCCACTGTCGAAAATATGAAAAGATAAAAGAGACAGATGAGGTCTCCTCAGGCATTGTCCTTTATCCTCATCCTCCGTGAGGATGGCCATCTCTGGACAGCTCAGTGGCAGGGTCTCATTCACAGTGGGGGCATCTGTTCCTCACATACATCAGGCAGGGAAATGGATTTGGTTCTCTGTGTCAGCCCAGCCACAGCTGAGTGTCACAGCACCCTCTCGTGGGCTCATAAGGGTTTCACTGTCACCAGGCAGGTCACTGTATTTGATAAACCACTGTAAGAGTTTGCAATTGCCTTCATCTGCAACCTCCTAGAAGCAAATGCAGGTCTCTGGTACCATGTGAAGTCATGTGAAGGCATTGTGAGAAAGTGTCCTTTTGCTTAAGAAAAACATGGAGCTGGGGCTCCTGGCTTGCTCAGCCAGTTAAGCATGTGCCTTTGGCTCAGGTTATGATCCCAGGGTTCTGGGATCGAGCCGAGGCTCCCTGCTCAGCAGGAAAGGAGGTAGGGAAATAGCTTAGAACCCACAGAGAATGTGAATAAAGGGGAGTGAAATGGAACTTGGTCTGTGTTTTGCTTTAAGGATTGGAAGTTAGTTTTTTCTCAATTGTGATTGTTCTTGAAACAGAGAAGCTGTATTGGTTTTTTTTTACCTTTAATTTTTTTCTAATAATTTTTTATTTTGATATGTTAGTCACTATACAGTATTTCCTTAGATTTTGATGTAGTGTTCCGTGATTCATTATTTGCATATAACACCCAGTGCTCCATGCAATATGTACCTTCCTTAATACCCATCACTGGCCCATCCCAATCCCCTACCCCTCTCCCCTCTGAAGCCCTCAGTTTGTTTCCCAGAGTCCATAGTCGCTCGTGGTTCATTCCCCCTTCTGTTTAGGGTCCATTGTCTAAAGGGACAGACAGTGGAAGTTCACCAAATATAAGATCAAAATTTCATTGTTCATGATAGATGCCGCCAAGTAGTTCCCAGACATTTCATTCTACTGTAGTAATTCATTATACCTGTGCAGGTGCACGTGGAAGACAATTGATGCATGCATAGTGGTAATAAAACATGCCCCTCAGTAGTAGAATAAGAGAGGATGCATATGTGTAAAATTATTCGACTACAGCTTCCATGCTTTAACTTTGGTTCCTTATTATCTATGAAATTGGACAATTTTTGTTCTCTAGGCTTAAAACTCATTGTCAAGTATTCAGAGTTTTTCAATGCTGATCTTCTCCTGTAAAAGTTACCAAAAATCTAAAATATGTATGATCTTTAAAAAATGCTATATTGAAAATTACAGCAGGGAAGTTTCATTTTGTGAATATTGTGTCAATGGATCTCTATTTTGACATCAGTGTTCATTAGAAATGATGACATTTCATGTGAGTATAAATATCAATGTGAAAAAGAAAAGGTAGGAAGAACCTTGAATGTTTAAGTAATTGGTGAAATGACAGGTGTGTGTGTGTGTGTGTGTGTGTGTGTGTGTGTGTGTGTGTGTAACTGATTTTCAGTGAATGGTTTAGCTTCTTGTAGGGCCTCCGAGAGAGCCCAGGTGAACCTTTCAATGAGTTGGTATCTGTTTTCAGAACATGGGAATCTCTTAGTCCAATAGTCAATCAGGCAAGCTTTGAGGTCTTGAAGTCCTCAGCGATGGTGTTGCAGACCCTTGTGAGCAAACCCTAGGGTATGGTCAGAGCCCTCATTAGCTGGTACCAAGGTGTGACGATTTCAGACAGCATTTCCCAAAGAAGTACCTCTTGAGTCTCTGTCCTTGTCAGTTCCCTACACTTCCTTACACTAGTTATGTGATCAGTGTGTTTCAGGATAATCCCCACATGTGATTTTTGCTATTTCCTACTAGTCCTATCTGTTTCTCATCTTCTTCTTTTATGGTAGGTGTTGGGAAGCAACCTGTGTGGTGGAGGAAGGGGTGTGGTAGTTGTCTGCCTTCAGAGGACCAAATGATGCCTAGAAATTGTACTGTAGTTTGAGGTCAATTATCCATCCTCTGAGTGTCAGGAATTCCATCACTTTACTTTGATGCTAGTCTGTTCTTCAAGCTGTCCTCAGAAATAAGGACGTCATCCATCTAGGGAATACTAGTTTGTGTGTATGTTTTCATTTTAGGAAAGGCCTTGCTCTTCCTTAAAATAATACTGTAGAGCACCCTTTCCTGTTGTTATTGGCCATCAGTCAATCTTTTGTGAAGTATTCGTTTATAAATAGACTTTCTATGGTTGATGAGCAGGAATTCTTTATTGACAAGTCTTTGTCAGTGTGTGTATTGCAAATCTTTACTTCCCAGCCTGCGGTTCACTATTTCATTTTCTTATGGTCATAAGTTAAGGAGAAATGTCACATTTTTATGAAGTCCCACTGAATTCTTTTAAATGGTTAGTGCACCCTATGTCCTACCCCAAGATTGACAGGTTCTACATTTTCTTTCAGAAACTGTCCAATGGGAAGCTACAATCCATCTCAAATTTATAAATTGCATTTTTAATTCTAATAGGGTATTTATAGACTGTTTTGGATTTTCTATGTACACAATTGTATTATCTGTGAATAGTCACATTTATCCCCTCAATTCTTATACTTTTTGTTTCTCTTGCCTTCTAACACTGGTAGATTCTCTGATGCAACGTTGAATAGAGCAGGATTGTTTGAAGATTTTAATATACCTTTCTCAATATCTGAAAGAAAAAGCAGAAAAAACATTGGTAACAAATGTGACCTAATTGACATATAGGGAACATTCCATAATAAGTGCAGAATACATTATTTTCAAGTGGTCATAGACTCTTTAGCGAAATAGATGATAGGTGGGGCCACGAATGAAGTCTACAATGTTAAACCCTGAAATTAACTAGATTCTATTCTTAGACCACAGGGGAATTGAGCCACAGTCATAGCGAAAAGAAAATCAAGAAGTCCTTCAATGTTTAAAATTAAATGGAACTTTGCTACATATCCTAAAGGTCAAAGAGGGAATCTCAATGGAAATTCTGAACCTTTTCTACATGAGGGCTCACACACAATGGCACTTTCTTTGTGAAGAGCATAATAATAACCTAGACAGGAGTTGAGCCTTAAGTCAGAGTTCTTCCTGCCCCAGCCACACCTGGCAGCCTTGGCCTGTGGTGCCCCTCAGCTCTCCTTTCTGGTGGCCCTGAGCTAAGGGGGTCAACATGGCCATATGGAAATGGGAAGCTCCCCACTCATAGTGATGATGGTGCCCCCTCCCCAGCTGCCCATTCAGGTGGCTCTGAGCTAAGGGGGTCAACATGTCCGTATGGAAATTAGAAGCTTCCCACTCTTAGTGATGACGTTGCTATCGTATCATCCTCACCAGTCCAACAACATGATTTCTGAGTGAACTATGACACAAGAGTGACTTCTTGGCCATGGAGCAGGCAGGCTTTCGTGGGTATCATTTTGATTTCTTGGTACTCTTGTGAAAGGTGCTTTTGTCTCAAATTCCTCCATTTAGGAGTAATTATAATGATGAAAGTAATTTTTATCTTATATCATCTGTGGGCCCTGATCCTGGGCTTCCAGGGAAGCTATCCTTTAACATTTTACCCGGCTCAAAATGACTGGGCAAAAACCTAAAAGCATGGGCCCTATTTCTGCCCCAAGCACATGTTGTACATCTGCTTCGAGGAGAAAACAATAACCAAAAATGACAACATAAAGATAAGAAAAAATAAAGAACCTCTTTGGCTCCCATAAGATTAAGGTCATACTGACATGTACATACTGAAAACATAAGAAAGAATCTGTCACTTTCTGGATCTAAGAAGATCCTCACTGTAGTGTGTAACTCTGTATGTAAAACAAAACAGAAAAAAATATATAAGCCTGCCCCAAATGTTCCTTCCCCGGAGCACTCCCTTCTTGGTGAAGATTGTGTCTCCCAGACAGTTGTCCTGACTTGGGTTTGAATAAAGGTTTCTTCCTTTCTCTCTAAAATGTTTTTAAAAGTTCATTCATGCAGTGTCGACAATAACAGTGTTTTCTATTTAAGTGAGAAATAAATGTTCCACTCTAGTTGCATTGGGAATAGACGAATTGAGGGTTTCTTTAGAAGAGTAAGTCTGCTATCCAGAAAAGGCAAGGTCATTGGTCTATTGAGAATGAAGATAATTACTGGTAAACAACAAGTATGTGTTGCCTCTTTGCCCAGAAACCGAAGCAGGTGTGCAGGCTTTAGGTCAGAGGTGCCTTCTTCTCCCCAGCTGACAGCACTTCTGTGCTCTGGCTCCAAGACACCCGAGGTTTGAACGTCAGCATCGGAGTCAGCGAGGCAGCTTGTCACAGGACGCCAGTGTTCACAGAAAGCACAGGAATGTTTGGCAAAATGTCCTAACTATGTCAGGGCTGGAGGTAAAACCTCTCATTATCCCAAAACCTCCTGGGCTTTTCTCTTTTCTCTAGTTGAGCCACAAAGTAAAATTGAAGTAGCTGTCAGCATTCTGCGTTTGGTGCAAGAATTACTTAGTTTCCCTGCAGGTAGAACTTTGCAGGGGATCACAATTTCTCTGTCCATTTATTGCTTACACATGTATTTTGACCATCTGTTTCCTAGGAACCCTCTTTTATTAGAAAGGGAAGGTGAGATTCACTCTGTGCCTGTTTGTAACATCTAATTTGTTCCTTCATCTAACAGTGTTTATTCAATTGGGTCTAAGATATGGTTGAGTGGCCAGCATCTAGGGTTAGGTGGCTTTTTTTCATCTGATACAGACTTGGATGATGTCATTTGACAAAGGTGATGTTTCATCATTGATTAGTTTATTCATCAGAAGAGTTAAAATTAGGGTGGAGGGAAAATTGAAAATTATCCAAAGCAGCCTGCTCCTGTTTAAAAGTTGAGCTTGACTTTCTAGTTTTACTAAATGTATTATCTCGATATTTTGAGGTGCCATATTCTCTCTGTAGTTTCTTTGGTGGTGGAGTCAGAAGAAGAGTCTGGGAATTCTTTTGGATAGTGGCATGCTGGTGGCTTCAAGGGGCTTGGAGTCAGGAGCCTTGGGGTGAAGTCTGCAACTGCTTGCCTGACCCTGGGTGCATCTCCCAGAGGTTTTGTTTCCTCTTATGAAATTGCTGGCAGATAATGTTCTGCTTAAAGGGGAACCCTCCCATCCTGTTGGTGGGAATGCAAAGTGGTGCAGCCAGTCTGGGAAACAGTGTGGGGGTTCCTCAAAAAGTTAAACATTGAACAATCCCATGATCCAGCAATTGCTCTCCTAGGTATTTACCCAAAGGATACAGAAATGCAGATTCAAAGGGGGAACATGCACCATGATGTTTATAGCAGCAATGTCCACAGTAGCCAATCTATGGAGAGAATCCCAAAGTCCATGCACTGATGAATGGATAAAGCAGATGTGGGATACATATATATATAATGGAATATGACCCAGCTTCAAAAAGAATGAAATCTTACCATTTGCAAGGATGTGGATGGATCTAGAGTATATTAAGCTAAGCAAAATCAGTGAGGAAAGACAAATATCCTATCTCTCACACTTGTGGAATTTCAGAAAGAAAACAGATGAACAGAGTGGAGGGGTGATGAGAGAGGCAAACAAGGAAATAGACTCAACCTTGGAGAACAAACTGAGTGTTGCTGCAGGACAGGAGCATGGGGGGAAGAGTTAAATTGGTGAGGGATATTAAGGAGGGCACTTGTGATGAGCGCCGGGTACTGTATGCAGATGAGGAATCACTAAATCCTACCCCTGAAGCGAATATTCCATGGCATGTGAACTAACTGGAATTTAAGTAAAAGAAGAAAGGAAAAAGTGTTCTGCTTCATGAAGAGTGAGATAAAATTGTAGTGATTTGGGCTGTACTATTCTATAGATGAGAGTTGTAAAACACCCTGTTGTAGGATACACTAGTTTCTTATCACATAAGGAGTCCACAGAAAGCTGCAATGAAAGATTCAGATCTCAGAGCATGTTCATGTTCCACTGATATGTTACAATTTGCACAGGTAGGAAAGAAGGTGGAGAGAAAGGCAACAGAAGGGGAAAGTAGGTGTGAACCTTTCATTAGTTAGTGTTATAGCTTTCTCATGAAAGCCTTGCGCCAGTGTGATTTTGGAAGAAACGGTGGAATCCGGGAGCTTTGCAGGAGATAGGGGAGTTCCAGGTCTGGGTAAACTGACAGGGGTCCCAGAGGAGAGCTGAATGCATTCTGCAGCAGGGTGTGGACAGGGTGGGCTCCAGGGGTGGCTGTGGTCTCCTGGGTGAGAGTTGTGACAGGTGAGGGCTGTGTGCAAGTTCCTGGCTGAGGACAAGTGAGGCACAGGCAGAGAGCTGGCAGAGAACCTTCTTCTGGGCCACCAGCCTCACCCAACACACACAGCCTCATCTTCTGTCCCTGTCACTCCAATTCTGACTTCTCCGAAGGTGAGTGAGAATACATCAAGAGCATTCTTAACAGAAGGGAAAGCATGTGCAAAAGCTCTGGGGCAGGAGAATTCCAGTTATTTCCAGGAGCAGCAAGAAGGACCTGTGGCCACAGGAGACAGCTTAGGACATGAGCTTAGAGAGGTGAAAGAGGGTGACAGAAAGCTATTCCAGGGCTATAACCCCATGAGAAGCTGTTTCACTGGGCCATACTGGCTACAGTGTTGAGAACAGATTACAGAGGGTTGAAGATGGCAAAGCAGGTCAACGATGAAGCTTTTCAAGGAACTCAGGCACCGTGGAACGGACAGGTGGCTTTGGATGGAGTGGTTAGACCTCTTCTGGGTCCATTTTGAAGATGGAGCTCACAGGATTTGCTGATGGGTTAGCTATTAGGAGCAGGAGAACAGAGGAATTGGGGTAACTCTCAGGTGTTGTGGGTTGTCCTGATCGAGAGGAAGGAGAGGGTTTCTCAGGGGGTAGGAGGTAGTCGGTGTTCAGCATGCTGAGGAAGGTGCCTTTCCCGGTGGATCTGCTGAGGTTTGTGTCTGGGAGGACCTTTCACATCTCCTCTCTCATCAATGCTCAAGTACAAGTATCCCCCACTTTTTAAACGTTCACAGTAAGACACTGGGCTTTCTTGAAAGAACTACGTTATTACCCAGCTTCAGTAAAAGGAAGAGACCTGAAGAGGATTTCAATCTTATGAAAAAAGGTGAACAGTGAGAATCGCGTTCAGCATCTGTTCTGGGGAGAAGCACGACCGAGGCGGCGTGCACCCCAACCAGCTCCTTCCTCTGTCAACCGCTCTCTGCTTCCAGCCACTAGCACTTTGAATTGTGTCTGTGAGCCTCTGCTGTGCTTCATCTTCATTTATGCTGGGCCTCCGTTAGAAACTTGTGTGCTGAGGCCTAAGAAAAGCCAAAGAGAAGGAATTTTGGAGTCTGAGCACACTGTCTAATTGTTCGTGTAAATTAATGGTCATTCCTTCTTGACACCATTTCTGCTGTGCAAGGTTTCTCAGAAGCCCTGTACGTTCAAAGAGCAGGGAAACCTATACCCCATGCTGCGGGGTTAGTTTTAGTCTCCATGCTGGACAGACCATTTCATGACTAGGATTTTCTCACTCAAACATTGAGACTTTGACCATCTTCAACCTTTTCTACCACCGCATCCCCGAATCTGGCACCTACCAACCTGCTCTCAGTATCTATGCATTCAGTATTTGTTTATTCCACATTGAATGTACATGAGAGCATCTGGTATTGGTCTTTCTGTGTCTGAGTTACTTGGCATAAGGCCCCCAAGGTCTGTGTTTCCATGTCTGGTTCTCTTGAATAATGCTGCAGTGAACGTGGGAGTGCATCTGTCTTTTTGAGGCAGCATTTTTGTGTTCTTAAATCAATACTCAGTAGAGCCATTACTGGGTCATGGGGTAGTTGCATTTATTTTTTCAGGAACCTCCATACCATTTGTCACAGTGGCTGCACCAATTTCCATTCCCACCAACAGTGCACAGTGTTTCCTGGTCTGCACACCCTTGACCCCACCTGGTGTCTGTCTCTGGGACAATTGCTATTCCAACAGTTGTGAGAGGATAGCCGATTGTGGGTTTGACTGATGTTTCCCTGACGATGATTAGTGATGTCGAACAACTTTTTCTGTCTGTTGGCACCTGTGTGCCATCTTTGGAAAGTATCTATTCACATATTCCTCCCATTTTTTATATAGTTTTTTTTTTTTTATTTGTATGAGTGTTGTGTGTATTTTGGATATTAGCCTCTTCTCACACATATGATTCGCAGATATGTTTTTCTTATTGGGTCAGAGGCCTTTTAAGTTTTTGATGGTTTCTTTTGCTGTGTGGAAGATTTCAGTTTGATGTTGTTCCACTTGTTTATTTTTGCTTTTGTTGCCTTTGCATTTGGTGTCCGATCTGAAGACTCCTTGCCAAAACTAATGTCAATAGACTTAGTACCTGTGTCTTCTTGGAGGTTTATGGATTCAGGTCTTATGTTCAAATCATTCATCCATTAAAAATTTTGTGTGTGGTGTAAGAAAGTGACCCAGTTATATTCTTCTGCATTTAGTGTCCCCTTTGCCTGTTACCGCTCACTGAAGAGACAGTCCTTCCCTCATGGCATATCTTCTGCTGCTGTGTCGTAAGTGAGGATCATCTACGTGTGGGTAAGTTTCTGAGCTTTCTGTACTGTTCCACTGACCTGGTGTCTTTGTTTATGCCAGTACCATCCTGTTTTGATGACAACAGCTTTATAATCCAGCTTGAAATCCAGGAGTGTGTTGACTGCACCTCTTTCTCCAGGTTGCTTTGCGGATTTGGTGTCTTTTGTGATTCCATACAAGTTTGAGGACTGTTTTCTATTTCCTCGAATAATGACACAGGAATTCAGATAGGGATTTCATCACATCTGTCGATTGCTTTGGGTACGATGGACATGTTCACATAATTAACTCTTCCAGTTAAGGAGCATGGCGTATGCTACCATTTGTTTGTGTTCCCTTCCAAATCTTTGACCCATACATTCTGCCCCCCTGGACAAACATATTTTTCATTTCTTTTCTGCCATGTGTTGAGTGTACTATGTCTTTCTCATTCTTGGTTACTTTTATTCCTAGATTTTTTTTTGATGCAATTTTAAATGGCGTTGCTTTTTTAATTTCTCTTTGCGAAAGTGTGTCATCAGTATACAGAAATGCAAGAAGTTGGGTCATCTGGGTGGCTCCATAAGTGAAGCGTCTACCTTCAGCTCAGGTCATGATCCCAGAGTTCTGGGATCGAGCCCCGTGTTGGGCTCCCTGCTTAGCGAGGGTCTGCTTTTCCCTCTTTCTGACACTCCCACTGCTCGTGTTTTTTCTCTTCCTGTCAAATAAATAAATAATATTTGAAAAATAATGACAACAGGTCTCTGCATATTGACTTTATATCCTGCAGCTTGTTTGAATTTTTTTATTCTAACAGTTTTTTTTTTTTTTTTGTGGAATCTTTCGGGATTTTATGTCATTTGCAAATTGTGTCAGTTTTCCTGTATGGATTTCATATCTTCTCTTTTTTTAAAAATTGTTATTCACCCTACAGTACTTCATTTGTTTTCGATGTAGTGTTCCATGATTCATTGTTTGCATATAACACCTAGTGCTCATTATGACAAGTGCCCTCCTTTTTTTTTAAAGAATTTATTTATTTATTCAACAGAGATAGAGACAGCCAGCGAGAGAGGGAACACTAGCAGGGGGAGTGGGAGAGGAAGAAGCAGGCTCACAGCGGAGGAGCCTGTTGTGGGGCCCGATTCCATAATGCCAGGATCACGCCCAGAGCCGAAGGCAGATGCTTAACCACTGTGCCACCCAGGTGCCCCCTGTCTTGTTAATTTTAACCATTCTAACTGGTGTAAGGTGGTATTTCATTGTCGTTTTGATTTGTATTTGCCTGATGGCAAGTGATGTGGAGCATTTTTTCATGTGTCTGTCGGCCATTTGTATGTCTTCTCTGGAGAAGTATCTCTTTGTGTCTTCTGCCCATTTTTTGGGTGTCGAGTTTGAGGAGTTCTTTATAGATCTTGGATACCAGCCCTTTATCTGTAATATCATTTGCAGATATCTTCTTCAATTCCATAGGTTGCCTTTTGTTTTGTTGATTGTTTGCTTTGCCGAGCAGAAGCTTTTTATCCTGATGAAGTGCCAATAGTTCATTTTTGCTTTTATTTCCTTTGCCTTTAGAGACGTGGCTTGCAAGAGTTGTTGTGTCCAAAGTCGAAGAGTTCTTTTGATTTTGATATGGGACAGGAATCCATTATCTTTCTTTCCTGATTATATTTGAGTCCTCTGTCTTTCTTGGTGAGTCTAGCTAAGTTTGTCAGTTTGTTTATCTTTCCAAAAAAGGCAGCTCTCATTTTCATTGGTTTTTTTTTTTTTTGTCTTTTTAGTCTTTGTTGGATTTATTTATGCCTTCCTTTTTGTTATTTCCTTATTTCTACTAATTTGGGGCTTTGTTGGTTGTTTTTTTTTTTCCAATTCATTACCACATAAATCAGGTTGTTTATTGGAGAGCATTCTCATGGATTGATGAACACTTGAATTTCTATGAATGTCCTCCATAAAGCCACTTTTGCTGCATCCCATAAGTTTTTCTAGGTTGTCTTTTTCATCAGTGTCAAGGTACTTCTAAAATTTTTTTGATTTCTTCTTTGACTGTTGGTTGTTCAGTAGCATGTTGTTAAATCTCCACATATTTTTTAAGATTCTTTAAGTATCTGACAGAGAGTGAGACAGCGAGAGAGGGAACGCAAGCAGCGGGGTGGGAGAGGGTGAAGCGGGCTTCCCACTGAGCAAGGAGCCTGATTCGGGGCTAGATCCCAGGATCCTGGGATCACGACCTGAGCTGAAAGCAGATCCTTAACGACTGAGCCACCCAGGCCCCAAAAATCTCCACCTATTTTTGACAGTCCCATTTTTTTCTTGAGACTATTTCTAGTTTCATATCATTGTGGTTGGATAAGATTTGAAGCAGAAGGTGAAGAGAGCATTCAGATGAAAGGTTTGTTTCCTGGAGGGTTTTCTGTGGGCAGACCATGAGTTCAGTGGGCAGGAGGAAGGTTTTATGAGATGGGGGGTGGGGATAACCCTTGTTAGAATTACTGACTACTACCATGCAGGCTGTGTGCTACCGTTTACATCATAGTCCTGATGGACTTGTACTTCATTAGAAATATTTTCTAGGAGGTGTAGGCATAGCCTTCACTTAAAGAAAGGTGCCATGTGGGTTCAGCAACCAGGATGTATGGTACTGTGGGGGATCAGAAACAGGCTTTCTGTGGGAAGTGACAGAAATAAGATATGGTGAGCTCCATGACCATAGGTGAGGTCCCGAGTGACCCACTGGGTGTTGGGTTCTGTGGATCTGTCTCATCAGGTGCTGTGGAATTCAGGGACACCCTCCTGTCTGTGGATTTGTGTGGATACAGGTAGACATCAGTGTCTGGCCAGGCACGAAGGTCGCACTGGACCACCACCAGAGATACAGCGTGCGGTGGAGCCACTGCTTGGTTTCCCCGAAAGCTGACCAGGGTCTGTGACTGTGATTCCTAGCAGCTGCAAGGGGAGAGGAGGCCGGGGGTGGTGCACACTTCCTAGAGTTGTGGTCAGGACTAGTCTGGAGCCCACTGAAGTCAGCCACACAAGGCACAGAAGGCACCAAGTCAGTGTAGCTGTGGGCACTGCTCCCTTGGTACTTTCGGGCCAGCTCCATGCTTCCACCTCCTGCTTTTCATCATCATCTTCAAGGTCATGTGCCTCTGCTCTTGCCCCATGGCCTCCGGGGTATTGTCCGTCCTCCATCTGGCCCTCGTCCCTGGTGCCCTGTGCAGTCCGATGCCAGGGTAGCCTTCTTGAGACAAATATCTGGCCCTGATGGAACACTTCCATGGATCTCCTGTGATGCGAGGATGATGCCCTGCCCTGGAAGGGGCCTGCAGGTCCCCAATCAGGACAGCCATGTCTCCCTTTTCAGCATGGCCTGCCCTCCCCTCAGTCTTCTTCAGGGAAGCTCTCCCCACTTCCTGAGCTGACAGCTCTGAACTTAAAAATGAATGTTATTTTACATATCTCTATGCCTTAGTTCATCCATGGCATGTCTTTCAACCCCGTTAGTGGGTTTTTTTCTTTTTTAGCAGTTCTGAAGGGCTGTCTGATCAAGGAGGGGATGACGTGGGTGGGGTAGCTTTCCCTCTCATCTCCCTCAGCATGTCTCTGAGCCCTGGGGCCAGCTATCCCAGTGAGGATTGAGGAACCCGTGCCAACCCATCCTGAGCACAGGCTGTGTCAGCTCATAGACTGATGCGTGTTGGTGGGCAGCTGGCATGGGCCAGGGGCAGGCAGTGTCTCCTTCTCATTCCTTCCCTCCCTTCCTCCCAGAGGTAGCTCAGAGAAGCCTTCAACCCCTGCATCTCCAGATCCCTTGACCTATGCCTCCTGTGTTCAGCTGGTGACCTTGGAGTTTCGCATCGATTCTACCTCCCGTACGCTCTCCCGTATCAGTTCCTGCATCACGGGAGGGGTCGGACCCTTGTCTGTTTTTGGTCTTCTTCCTGTCCCGCACCAAGCCCACCCACCTTTGCATCTTCCATGTATGTGCTTGGAAGCAAGCCCATCCACAGGGAACCTATTAGCCAAATGGATCCTGGCAATGAACATTGAAGTAGAGATCCAGGATCCATAATATACCTGCTCTGAAACCTGTCCCAAAGTCTGTGACTCTCTCACACTGAAACAGAAACAATAATAGCTTTCTGGACTGTGAAGTGTCATGTGTCTCTACTTACAATCTTGAATGCATAGGTGCTGAGCCTGGACTGAAAAGGACCATGTCTTCCGTGGGCTGGGATCCACGGGAAGAACTCAGTGAAATCTGAATTTGAGGCATGGAGTGAATAATTATTGTAGAGTGAATCCTCCCAAGTAGGGCTTATGCACATTGCACAGGAAAAGCTTTTTCAAAGAGCTTCCTGAAAGAAAAATCTTTTTTAAAATTTATTTTAATTCCAGTAAAACTAACATACAGTGTTACATTCGTTTCAGGTGTACAATAGAGTAATTCAGTAATTCTATATATTACTCAGTGGTCATCAAGAAAAGCGTCCTCTTAATCCCCTTCATCTATTTCACTCATCCCTCTATCCACCTCCTCTCTGGTAACCATCCGTTTGTTCTCTATTGTTGAGAGTTTGTATTTTGGTGTGTCTCCTTTTTCTCTTTTAGTTATTTATTTTTGTTTGTTTTTTAAATTCCCCATTAGAGTGACATCGTATGGGATTTGTCTTTCTCTGACTGACTGATTTTAGTTAGGATAATACTCTCTAGCTCCATCCATGTGTCTGCAAATGGCAAGGTTTCATTCTTTTTCAAGCCGAGTAATACTCCATTCTGTGTGTGTGTGTGTGTGTGTGTGTGTGTGTGTGTGTGTGTGTGTGAATACACACATCTATCATCTCATTTGTCAATTTTTCTACAGACACTTGGGTTGCTTCCATATTGTGATATTGTGAATAATGGTGCAAGAAACATAGGGGTGCACATATCCTTTTAAGTTACTGTTTTCCTATTCTTTGGGTAAATACGAGTAGTGTGATTGTTGGATCGTAGGGTAGTTCTATATTTAATTTTTTGAGGAACCTTCATACTGTTTTCCACGGTGGCCACCACAGTTTGCATTCCCACCCACAGTTCGCGAGGATTCCCCTTTATCCACATCCTCCCAACACCTGCTCTTTGTTGTGCTTTTGATGTTAGCCATTCTGACAGGTTTGAGGTATTACCTCACTGTCCTTTGGGTTTACATTTTCCTGATGATGGATGATGGTGAACATCTTTTCACGGGACTGTTGGCCATTTGTATTTCTTCTTTGGAGAAATGTCTGTCCATGTCTTCTGCCTATTTTTTAACTGGATTATTTGTTTTTGGGGGGTTGAGTAGAATCACTTGTATATGTTTTGGACACTATCCCTTTATTGCATATGATCTTTGCAAATATCTTCTCCCTTTGAGTAGGTTGTCTTATTATTTTTACGTTTTCATTGTTCTTCTGCCGTGTGGAAACTTTTTATTTTGCTGTATTCCCAATAGTTTATTTTTGTTTTCATTTCCTTTGCCTCAGGAGACAGTCTAGAAAAACGTTGGTATGGTCCATATCAAGAAGTTACTGTCTTCCCTCCTGTAGGATTTTTATGGATTCAGGTCTCATATTGAGGTCTTGAAACTGTTTTGTGTTTGTCTTTATTGTGTAAGAAAGCAGTCTAATTTCATTCTTTTGTGCGTAGCTGTCTAGTTTTCCCAATACCATTTGTTGTAGAGACTGTCCTTTTCCCTTTTGATATCGTTGCTTGCTTTGTGGAAGATTCATGGACCACATAATTGTGGGTTTCTGTCTGAACTTGTATCCTGTTCCTTTGGTTGCTGTGTCTATTTTTGTGCCGTACTGTCTTGTTAGGATGACTGCAGCTTTGTAGTATAACCTGAAATCTGAAATTGTGAGTCCTCCAGCTTTGTTTTTCTTTTCCACATTGCACTGTCTGTTCGGAATCTTTAGTGGTTCCATACAAATGTGTAGGATTGTTTATTCGAGGTCTTTTGTTCTTTAATTTAAATTCAGTTAGCCAACTTACAGTACATCATTCGTTTCAGATGTAGTCTTCAATAAATTTTCAGTCATGTGTAACACCCAGTGCTCATTGTATCGTGTGACCTCCTTAATGCTACTCACCCAGTTACCCCCCCCAACTTCTCCTCCAACAATCATCAGTTTCTTGCGATAGTTAAGCGTCCATTATGGGTTTTCTCCCTCTCTGATGACTTCCCATTCTATTTTCCCTTCCTTCCCCTATGGTCTTCTTCCTTGTTTCTGATATTCCACATAGGAGTGAAAGCATATGATCATTGTCTTTCTTTCATTGACTTATTCCACTCAGCATAATACCCTCCAGCTCCACCCAGGTCGGTGTGATGGTAAGTATTCATCCTTTCTGATGGCTGAGTAATATTCCATTATATATATGATCTACATCTTCTTTATCCATTCATCTATCCATGGTCATCTGCACTCCTTCCACAGTTTGTCTATTATGGATATTGCTGCTATGAACACTGGTGTGCATGTGTCCCGTCTTCACTACCTCTGTCTCTGGGGGTAAATACCCAGTAGTGCAATTGCTGGGACATCGGTAGCTTTATTTATAACTTCTTGAGGATACTCCGTACCATTTTCAAGAGTGGCTGTACCGGACTGCATTCGTACAGGGGTGTAAGAGGGTTCCCGTTTCTCCACATCCTCTCCAACATGTATAGTTTCATGTCTTCTTATTTTTATATATTCTGCCTCGTGTAATATGGCATTTATAGGGGTTTAGATTTGCATTTCCCTTAAGCCAAGTGATATGAAGCATTTATGCATGTATCTTTTGGTCACCAGTACGTCGTCATAAGTGAAGTGACTTCCCATTTTAATCCATCTCAAGACCTAAAGCTGGGTAAGTCTCTGAAGCTGGATGATGCCATCGGTTGGAAGTGTGGAGAATTTCAAAAGATCTCCATGGAGAGCAAGTTTAAAGGTCAGTGTGAAGCTACTAATTGGATCCGGGGAGATCTCTGAAAGTGGGGGTTGCCTGGGATGGGCTGAGGGGGGCCCTCCGATTTTCCTATGAATTCTTGCTGCAGCCCCAAATGGACAGTTTCCTGCTGTGGGGCAGGCTGAGTCCTCTAGTCTTGCAGAGGTGAGCTCAATGCCTAGTGCCTTGGAGGCAGGCAAATGTTGAGGGACACTCAGCAGAGGACCCAGGGTTAAGTTAGGCCTCAAGAGACAGCAGGTCCGAACTGCCCAGTGCTCAGAGAACTCCCAGGCCGAGTGAGATGAGGGCACAAGGGTGGGTGAGTGTGAGCCTTGGGGTTTCATCCGGAAGCGCCCACAAAGGTCGGGGTTCACCAGAAGGGGCTCTCAGGGTGTGCCCCAATTCTCTTGCCCTGAATGCTCTCTTGTTCCCCAGAATGGTGCAGTTTACTGTGGGCTGCAGGCTGAGTCCTACGGTGGGGCTTGGGTTTCCCCAATCCCCCGGAGTGTGGTGCCAGGAATCTAGGGAGGGACCTCTCTGTGGCCAACCTAGGGTAAGGGTTAGGGTCCAGGAGCCCGGCAGGGACAATCTTTAGGCTGTGGGGCGAGCTCTGTGGATGGCTGAGAGGAGGCCATGGGGGAGGGTGAGAATGGGCCTCAGGGTTGGGGAAAGGGGGGCTGCCAATGATGGGGATGGGCTCCAGGGGCCTCCCCAATTTTCGTGCCCTGTAGGCTCCGTAGAACCCCAAGGGGCATGGTTTCCTGTCGGGTGGCAAGCTGAGTCCTGCGGTGGGGCACAGATATCCCAATTCCCCGGGTCTGCGATATAAGGCTCCTGGGGAGACCCCCAAACCCGCAGCCAGCTTAGGGCTAGCGTAAGGCCCCAGGAGCCCCGCAGGCTGGATCTGCTGGCTGTATGGCGAGCTACACGGGCTGAGGTGAGGGTGTGGGGAGGGTGAGCGTGGGCCTCAGGGTTGGGGTGCGGGTGGCCGCTGAAGTTCGCTGGTGGCTCAGGAGGGCCCTCCTGGTTCTCCCGCCCTGAATGCTCTATGGCCTCCCAAGGCACACGGTTTCCTGCGGGGTGGCAGACTGAGTCCTGCTGTGGGGCTCAGGTGTCCCGAATCCCCGTGGCTGCGGCTCCAGGCTCCTGGGGAGGGGCCCCTCCACAGATGAACTAGGGTTAGGGTTGGGGCCCAGGAACCCCGCAGGCCAGATCTGCCCAGTATGTGGCGAGCTCCGCCGCGGGCTGAGGTATGGGTGCAGGGTGGGGTGAGCATGGGCTTCAAGGTTGGGTTTAGGGATCGCCGAAGTTCACCAGGGTTCTGGGGGCCCTCCTGGTTCTCCCACCCTGAATGCTCTACAGACTCCCAAGGGGCACGGTTTCCTGCAGGCTCTCAGGCTTTGTCCTGCAGTGGAGGTCAGGTGTCCCCAGTCCCTGGGGCTTTGGCACCGGGCCCCAGGGGAGGGGCCCTACCCAGCCGACCTAGGGTCAGGTCTAGGCCCCAGGAACCCGGCAGGCCTGATCTGCTGGCTCTGCCACGAGCTCAGTGGCAAGCTGAAGGGAAGGCATGGGGCGGGATGAGCGTGGGCCTCAGGGTTGGGGTGTAGGGGGTCGCCGAGGATCGCTGGGGGCTCAGGGGGGCCCTACCAGTTCTCCTGCAGGGGATGCTCTGCGGCGCCCCAAGGGGCATGGTTTCCTGAGGGGTGGCAGGCTGAGTCCCGTGGTGGGGCTCAGGTGTACCCAATCCCCGGGGTTAGGGTACGGATTAGGGTACGGGTTAAGGTTAGGGTATGGGTTACGGTTACGGTATGGGTTAGGGATAGGGTAAGGAGAGGGTACGGGTTAGGGTTGGGTTTAGGGGTTACAGGTTGGAGGTTATGGGTTAGGGTACAGATTAGGGTTTAGGGTACGGGTTAGGGTTTAGGGTTTAGGGTTAGGGTTGGAGTACGGGTTAGGTTTAGGGTACGGGTTAGGGTTAGGGTACGGGTTAGGGTTAGGGTACGGGTTAGGGTACGCATTAGGGTACGGTTTAGGGTACGGGTTAGGGTACAGTTTAGGGTAAGTATTGGCCTACCGATTTGGGTACGGTTTAGGGTACGGGTTAGGGTTAGGGTACAGTTTAGGGTTATGGTACAGGTTAGGTTACGGTTTAGGTTTAGGCTTAGGGTACGGGTTAGGGAACGGCTTAGGGATAGGGATAGGGTACGATTTAGGGTTAGGTTATGGGTTAGGGTACGGGTTAGGGTACAGGTTAGGGGTAGGTATGGGTTAGGGTCCGGGTTAGGGATAGGGCACGAGTTAGGGTATGGGTTAAGGTTAAGGTAAAGGTACTGGTTAGGGTTAGGGTACAGGTTACAGTTTAGGGTTTAGGGTTACAGTTAGGGTACGGGTTAGGGTTAGGGTACGGGTAGGGTTTGGGTACGGGTTATGGTACAAGTTATGGTATGGGTTAAGGTCAGGGTTTAGGGTTAAGGTTAGGGTACGGGTTAGGGTACTTGTTAGGGTTACGGTTAGGTTTAGGGTATGGTTTAAATTACGGGTTAGGGTACAGTTTACGGTTAAGGTTAGGGTATGGGTTAGGGTACGGGTTAGAGTACGTGTTAGGGTTACGGTTAGGGTTAGGGTACAGGTTAGGGTTAGGTTTAGGGTACGCGTTAGAGTTAGGGTTAGAGTACGGGTTAGGGTACGGGTTAGGGTTAGGTTTAGGGTTAGGTTATGGGTTAGGGGTAGGGTTAGCTGAAGGGGTAGGGTTAGGGGTAGGGTTAGGGGTATGATAGGTGTCTGGGTAGGGTTAGGGTTTAGGGTTAGGGTTTGGGGTTTGGGGTTAGTGGTTAAGGTTAGGGTTTCATGTTTAGGGTTTCCGGATTAGGGTTAGGGGTTAGGGTTTAGGGTTTAGTGTTAATGTCAGGGTTTAGGGTTTAAGGATTAGGGTTTAGGGTTAGGTTTAGGGTAGGGTTAGGTTTAGGGTAAGGGTTAGGGGTTAGCGTTAGGTTTAGGATTAGTGGTTAAGGTTTGGGTTTAAGGTTAGGCATTAGGGTTTAGGGTTAGGGTTAGACCCCAGTAGGCCAGCAGGACCTATGCCCCGGCTGTGCGGCAAGTGGAGGAGTGGGCCAAGGTGAGGGCGATGGCGAGCGGGAGTATGGTATCCAGCGTTTTGTCGCCGGGGGCCTTTGAAAGTCGCTAGAGGCTTGGAGGGCCCTGCCCGTTATCCCGCCCTTAATGACCAGCGGTGCCCCTAGCGGCCCGGGTGGTGGCAGTGTGGCAATGTGAGTCTGGCACTACGGTTTGGGGGTCCCCAATGCCGTGTGTTGCAGCACCAGGCCCCTTGGGAGGGGCACCTCTGGGGCCCTCCTAGGGTTAGTGTTAGCTCCCAGGAGTCCAGCAGGCATGATCCGCCAGCTGTGTGGTAGCTTAGGACCGGGCCAAGGTGAAGGCGCCGGCAAGGTGGAGCGTGGGCCCAAGCATTTTGGCGCGGGGGGCCTTGGAAGGTCGCCGGGGGATTCAAGGGCCCTGCCGGTCCTCCCGCCCTGAATGGCCAGAGGCGCCCTTAGCCGCCCAGATGGTGGTGGCATGGCATGGTGAGTATGGCGCTGGGGCTCGGGGGTCCCCAATCCCCGGTGTGGCAGCACCAGGCCCCTTGGGAGGGGCCCCTCGGGTGCGACCTAGTGTTAGGGTTAGCCCCCAGGGGGCCGACAGGCCCAATCCCATGGCTGTGTGGAGAGCGGATGGGCGCGCTGAGGTGAGGGGGCTGGCAAGTGGGAGCGTGGGCCCAAACGTTTTGGTGCGGGGGGCCTTCGAATGTCGCCGGGGTCTCGGAGGGCCCTGTCCGTTCTCCTGCCCTGAATGACCGGCGACGCCTCTAGCGTCGCGCGTGGCGGCGGGGCGTCCGGGTGATTCCGGCGCTGGGACTCGGGGTTCCCAAATCCCCGGTGTTGCGGCTCCAGGTCCCTTGGGCGGGTACCTCGGGGGCCGATCTATGGTTAGGGTTAGACCCCAGGAGGCCGGCAGGCCAGATCTGGCAGCTATGCGGCGAGTGGAGGGGCGGGCGGAGGTGAGGCCGCTGGCGAGCGGGAGTATGGGCCCAGGCGTTTTGGCGCGGAGGTCCTTCGGATGTCACCAGGGGCTTGGAGTGCCCTGCCCGTTCTCCCGCCCTGAATGACTGTCAGCTCTCCTAGCGGCCCAGGTGGTGGCAGGTCGGCATGTTGAGTCCAGCCTTGGGGCTCGGGGGTCCCTAATCCCTGGGGTTGCTGCGCCAGGCCCCTTGGGAGGGGCCCCTTGGGTGCCGCCCTAGGGTTAGGGTTAACCCCCAGGACACCAGCAGGCCCTATCTGCTGGCTGTCCAGCGAGCAGAGGGGTGGACCGAGGTGAGCGCCCTGGTGAGTGGGAGCGTGGGCCCAAGCGTTTTGGCACGGGGGCCTTCAAAGGTCGCCGGGGGCTTGGAGGGCCCTGCCAGTTCTGCCCCCCTGAATGACCGGGGGCACCCCTAGCAGCCCGGGTGGTGGCATGGGGGCAGGGTGAGACCGCAGTCGGGGCTCGGCTTCCCCAATCCCTGGCGTTGCGGCGCCAGTCCCCTTGGGAGGGGTCCCTCTGGGGCCCAACTTGGGTTAGGGTTAGCCCCCAGGAGGGCGGCAGGCCCGATCCGCCAGCTCTGTGCCAATTGATGTGGCGTGCTGAGGTGAGGGTGCTGGCGACCAGGAGCGTCGGCCCAAGCATTTTGGCGCGGATGGCCTTCGTAGTCGCCATAGGCTCGGAGGGCGCTGCTCGTTCTCCTGCCCTGAATGACCGGCAGCGCCCGTAGCGGCCCGGTTGGTGACGGGGCGGCAAGGTGAGTCCGGCACTGGGGAGGGGTCCCCAATCCCCGGCGTGGTGGCGCCGGGCACTTGGGAGTGGTCCCTCGGGGGCTGATCTAGGGTAGGGTTAGCCCAAAGGAGGCCGGCAGGCCCAATTCGCCAGCTGTGCTGCAAGCGGAGTGGTGGGCCAAGGTGAGGGCGCTGGCCATCGGGAGCGTGGGCACAAGCGTTTTGTTACGGGGGGGGCTTCGAAAGTCGCTGGTGGCTCGGAGGCCCCTGCCTGTTCTCCCGCCCTGAATGAGGACGGCGCTAATAGCGGGCAGGGTCACGGCGAGGAGGCAGGGTGAGTCTTGCGCTGGTGCTCGGGGGTCCCCAAGCCCCGGCGTGGCGGTGCCAGGCCCCTTGGGAGGGGCCTCTCAAGGGGCGACGTATGGTTTGGGTTAGCTCCCAGGAGGCCGTCAGGCCCGATCAGCCAGGTGTGCGTCGAGCGGAGGGGCGGGCCGAGGTGAGGCTGCTGGCGAGTGGGAGCATGGGCCCAAGCGTTTTGGCGTGGGGAGCCTTCGAAGGTCTCCGGGTGCTCTGAGGGCCTTGTCCGTTCTCCCGCCCTGAATGACCGGCAGTGCCCCTATAGGCCAGGGTGGAGGAGGGGCGGCACGTTGAGTCTTGCACAGGGGCTCGGTGGTCCCCAATGCCCACTTTGCAGTGCCAAGCCCCTTTGGAGGGGCCCTCGTGGGCCAACATACGGTTAGGTTTAACCCCCAGGAGGCCAGCAGGCCCGATCCGCCAGCTATGCCACGAGCGGAGGCACGGGCAGAGGTGAGGGCGCGGGCGAGAAGGAGCATGGGCCTAAGCGTTTTGGGGCGGGGGGGCCTTTGAATGTTGCAGGGGGCTCAGAGGGCCCTGCCCGTTCTCCCGCCCTGAATGACCGGCGGCGCCCCTATTGGCCCAGGTGGAGGCGGGGCGGCAGGGTGAGTCTGGCGCTGGGGCTCGGGGGTCCAAAATCACGGGCGTTCCGGCACGAGGCCTGTTGGGAGAGGCCCCTCTGCGGCCAACTAGGGTTAGTGTTAGCCCCCAGGAGGCCTGCAGGTCTGATCCGCTGGCTGTGAGGTGAATGGAGGGGTGAGCCGAGATGAGGTCGCTG
Organism: Ursus americanus; assembly: GCF_024610735.1. Classification (NCBI taxonomy): domain Eukaryota; kingdom Metazoa; phylum Chordata; class Mammalia; order Carnivora; family Ursidae; genus Ursus; species Ursus americanus. The sequence goes on along the minus strand of NC_142141.1, from coordinate 343,013 downwards.
GCGAGCGAGAGCGTGCACCCAAGCGTATTGGCTTGGGGGGCCTTCGAGGTCGCCAGGGGCTCGGAGGGCCCTGCCCGTCCTTCCGTCCTGAAAGACCGATGGCGCCCATAGCGGCCCAGGTGGCGATGGGGAGGCGTGGTGAGTCCGACGCTGGGTTTCATGGGTTCTCAATCCCCGGCGTTGCGGTGCAAGGGCACTTAAGAGGGGCCCCTCAGGGGTCGACCTAGGTTTAGGGTTAGCACCCAGGATGCCAGAAGGCCCGATCCGCCTGCTGTGCGGTGAGTGGAAGGGTGGCCCGAGGTGAGGGCGCTTCGAGCGGGAGCGTGGGCCCAAGCATTTTGGCATGGGGGGCCTTCGAAGGTCACCGAAGACTCAGAGTGCCCTGCCCGTTCTCCCGCCCTGAATGACCGGTGGCGCCCCAAGCAGCCTGGGTGGTGGTGGGGCACAGGGTGAGTCCGGCACTGGGGCTCAGGGTCCCCAACCCGGCGTTGCGGTCCCAGGCCCCTTGGGAGGGTCCCCTCGTGGGCTGACCTAGGGTTAGTGTTAGTCCCCAGGAGGCTGGCAGGCCCGATCCGCCGACTGTGTGGAGAGCGGAAGCGCTGGCCGAGGTGAGGCCGCTGGTGAGCGGGAGCGTGGGCCCTAGCGTTCTGGCGCGTGCGGCGTTCGAAATTTCCTGGGGGCTCTGAGGGCCCTGCCGGTTCTCCCGCCCTGCATGATCCTCGGTTATCCTAGGGGCCTGGGTGGAAGAGGGGGGGCAGGGTGAGTCCGGTGCTTGGGCTTGGGGGTCCCAAATCCCCAGCGTCGTGGCACCAGCACCTTGGGAAGGGCCCCTCAGGGGCCGACCTAGGGTTAGTGTAAGTCCCCAGGAAGCCGGCAGGCCCGACCCGCCGGCTGTGTGGCGTCCAGAGGGGCAGGCTGAGGTGAGGGCGCTGGCAAGCGGGAGTGTGGGCCCAGGCATTTTGGCACGGGTGCCTTCGAAGGTCACCAGTGGCTCGGAGGGCCCTGCCCGTTCTCTTGCCCTGAATGACCGGCGGCGACCCTAGCGGCTCGGGTGGCCTGGGGGCGGCAAGTTGAGTCCAGCGCTGGGGCTCGTGGGTACCCAATCCCCCGCCTTGCGGTGCCAGGCCTCTTGGGAACCGACCTAGGGTTAGGGTTAGCCCCCAGGAGGCTCTCAGGCCGGATCCGCCGGCTGTGTGGAGAGCGGAAGTGCTGGCCGAGCGGAGGCCGCTGGTGAGCCGGAGCGTGGACCCAAGTGTTCTGGCGCAGGCAGCCTTCGAAGGTCGCCAGGGGCTCGGAGGGCCCTGCCCGTTCTCCCGCCCTGAATGTCCGGCAGCACGCCTAGCGGCCCGGGTTGTGGCAGGGCAGCAGGGTAGAGTCTGGCGCTGGGGCTCGGGGGTCCCCAATCCCAGGCGTTGCGGCGATAAGCACCTTGGGATGGCCCCCTCGGTGGCCGACCTAGGGTTAGAGTTTGCCCCCAGGAGGCCAGCAGTCCTGATCCGCCCACTCCGCAAGGAGCAGAGGGGTGGTCCGAGATGAGGGTGCTGGCGAGCAGGTGCTTGAGTCAAGCGTTTTGGTGCCAGGGGCCTTCAGAGGTCGCCGGGGGCTCAGAGGGCCCTGCACGTTCTTCCGCCCTGAATGACTGGTGGCTACCCTAGCAGCCCGGGTAGAGGACGGACAGTAGGGTGAGTCAGGCGCTGGGGTTCAGGGTCCCCAATCCTCGGCGTTGGGGCGCCAGGCCCCTTCGGAAGGGCTCTAGGGGACCGACCAAGCATTACTGTTAGCCCCCAGAAGGCCGGCAGACCTGATCTGCCGGCTGTGTGGCGAGCAGAGGGGCAGGCTGAGGTGAGGGCGCTGTCGAGCGGAAGCATGGGCACAAGCGTTTTGGCGTGGGGGGGAATTCGAAAGTAGTCGGGGGCTCAGAGCGGCCTTCCCCTTTCTACCACACTGAATGCCCGACGGCACACCTAGCGGCCCGGGTTGCAGAGGGGCAGCAGTGTGAGTCCGGCGCTAGGGCTCGGGGGTCCCCAATCCCCGTTGTTGCAGCGCCAGGCCCCTTGGGAGGGGCCCCTTGGGTGCGACCTAGTGTTAGGGTTAGCACCCAGGAGGCCGGCAGGCCCGATTCGCCAGCTGTACGGCGAGCGGAGTGTCGGGCGGAGGTGAGGCCACTGGCAAGCAGGAGCCCGGGCCCAGGAGTTTTCGCGGGGGGGTCCTTCGAAGGTTGCCGAGTGCTCGAAGTGCCGTACACGTTCTTCCGCCCTGAATGACAGGCGGCTACCCTAGCGGCCCAGTTAGAGGAAGGGTGGTAGGGTGAGTCTGGCGCTGGGGCTCGGGGTCCCCAGTCCTCGGCGTTGGGGTGCCAGTCCCCTTCGGAAGGGCTCTAGGGGGCCGACCAAGCATTACTGTTAGCCCACAGGAGGCCGACAGACCCAATCCACCGGCTGTGCGGCGAGCGGAGGGGCGGACCGAGGTGAGGGCACTGGGGAATGGAAGTGTTGGGTGAAGCGTTTTGCCTGGGGGGGCTTTCGAAGGTCGTTGGGGACTTGGAGGGCCCTGCCTGTTCTCCCGCCCTAAATGACCATAGGGGCCCCTAGCGGCCCCGGTGGCAGTGGAGCAGCAAAGTGAGTCCGGCGCTGCTGCTCGGGGGTCACCAATCCCCAGCGTTGCAGCCCCAGGCCTCTTGGGAGGGCCCCCTCAGGTGCCGACCTAGGGTTAGGGTTACCCCCAGGAGGCCGGGAAGCCCGGTCTGCCGGCTGTGTGGCGAGCGGAGGGGCAGGTTGAGATGAGGGCGTTGGCGAGTGGGAATGTGGGACCAAAGTTTTAGAGGGAGGGTCCTAGAAGGTCGCCAGGGGCTCAGAGGGTCCTGCCCGTTCTCCCTCCCTGAATGACCGACGGTGCCCCTCACAGTACTGGTGGCAGCGGGGCAGCAGGGTGAGTCTGGCACTGGGTCTCGGGGGTCCCCAATGCCCGGCGTTGTGTCGCCAGGACCTTGGGAAGGGCCATTTGGGGGTCGACCTTGGGTTAAGTTAGCCCCCAGGAGGCCCACAGGCCCGATCCGCCAGCTATGCGGCGAGCGGAGGGGTGGTGTAAGGTATGGGCACAGGCGAGCAGGAGCTTGGGCCCAATCGTTTTGGCACGGGGGTCTTCGAAGGTCACCAGGGCCTTGGAGGGCCCTGCCTGTTTTCCCGCCCTGAATGACTGATGGTGCTCCTAGCAACCGGGGGTGGCGGCGGGGTGCCACGGTTAGTCCCGCGCTGGGGCTCGGGGTCAGCAATCCCAGCCGTTGTGGCGCCAGGCCCCATCAGAGGGGCCCCTCGGGGGCTGACCTAGGGTTAGGTTTAGCCACCAGAAGCCCGGCGGGCCTGATCCACTGGCTATCCGGTGAGCGGAGGGGCAGGACAAAGTGAGGGCGCTGGCATGCGGGAGCCTGGGTTCAAGCGTTTTGGCGCGGGGTATCTTTGAAGTTTGCCGGGGGCTCAAAGGGCCCTGCCCGTTTTCCAGCCTTGAATATCCAGCGGCAACCCTAGCGGCCCGGGTGGCGGCGGGGCGGCAGGGTGAGTCCGGCGCTGGGGCACGGGGTTCCCCAATCCCCGGCGTTATGGCGCCAGGCCCCTTGGGAGGGGCCCTTTGAGGACAGAACTAGGGTTAGGGTTAGCCCCCAGTAGGCCAGCAGGCCCTATCCGCCAGCTGTGCGTTGAGCAGAGGGGTGGGCCGAGGTGAGGGCTCTGGAGAGCGGGAGTGAGGGCCCAAGCGTTTTGGCGTGGGGGGACTTCGATGGTTGCCGGGGGCTCGGAGGGCCTTGCCCATTCTGTCGCCGTGAACGACCGGCGGCGCCCCTACCAGCCCGGGTGGCAGCGGGGCAGTAGGGTGAGTCTGGCGCTGGGGATCGGGGGTTCCCGATCCCCAGCATTGCTGCGCCAGGCCCCTTGGGAAGGGCCCCTAGTGGGCCAAGCTAGGAATAGGGATAGTCCCCAGGAGGCCGGCAGGCCCGATCCGCTGGCTGTGAGTCTAGCGGAGGGATGGGCCAAGGTGAGGGCGCTGGCGCGTGGGAGCATGGGCCCAAGCGTTTTGGCGCGGGGGGCCTTCGAAAGTTGCCTGGGGCTCAGAGGGCCCTGCCCCTTCTCCCGCCCTGAATGACCGATGGCGCCCCTAGCGGACCGTGTGGCAACGGGGCAGCAGGGTGACTCTGGCGCTGGGGCTCGGGGGTCCACAATCCCCGGCGTTGCGACGCCAGGTCCCTTGGGAGGGGCCCCTCGTGGGCTGACCTATGGTTAGGGTTAGCCCCCAGGAAGCCGGCAGGCCCGATCGGCCAGCTTTGCGGTGAGCGGAGGGGCAGGCCGAGGTGAGGGCGCTGACAAGTGGGAGTGTGGGCACAAGCGTTTTGTTGAGGGGTGCCTTCGAAGGTCGCCCGTGGCTCGGAGGGCCCTGCCTGTTCTCATGCCCTGAATGACCGACGGTGCCGCTAGCGGCCCGTGTGGTGGTGGGGCGGCACGGTGAGTCCAGCTCTGTGGCTCAGGGGTCAGCAATCCCAGGCGTTGTGGCGCCAGGCCCCATTGGACTGGCCCCTCGGGGGACAACCTAGGGTTAGGGTTAGCCCCCAGGAGGCCGGCAGGTCCGATCCACCAGCTGTGCGGCGAGTGGAGGGGCGAGCCGAGTGAGGTCGCTGGTGAGCGGGAGTGTGGGCCGAAGCATTTTGTCGCGGGGGTCCTTCAAAGGTCTCCAGGGCCTCAGAGGGCCCTATCCATTCTCCCGCCCTGAATAATAATCGGCTCCCCTAGCGGCCCGGGTGTGGCGGGGCAGCAGGGTGAGTCCGACGCTGGGGCTCAGGAGTCCTCAATCCCTGGCGTTGTGGCGCCATGCCCCTTGGGATGGGCCCCTAGGGGGCCTACCTAGGGTTAGGGTTAGCCACCAGGAGTCTGGGAGGCCCGATCCGCCAGCTGTGCGGCGAGCGGAGTGGCGGACTGAGGTAAGGGCACAGGTGAGCGGGAGCATGGGCCCAAAGCGTTTTGGTGCGGGGGGCCTTCAAAAGTCTCCGGTGGCTCGGAGGGCCCTGCCCGTTCTCCCTCCCTGAATGACTGGCAGTGCCCCTAGCGGCCCAGGGGGCGGTAGGGCGGGAGGGTGAGTCCGGCGCTGGGGCTCGGGAGTCCCCTATCCCCGGTATTGTGGCAATAGGAACCTGGGATGGGCCCCTCGGGGGCCCACCAAAGGTTAGGGTAACACCCAGGAGGCTGGCAGTCCCGATCCACAAGCTGTGCAGCGAGCGGAGGGGCGGACTGAGGTAAGGGCACAGGTGAGCGGGAGCATGGGCCCAAGCGTTTTGGCGCGGGGGGGGCCTTCGAAGGTCGCCAGGGGCTCGGAGTGATCTGCCCGTACTCCCTCCCTGAATGACCGATGGTGCTCCTAGTGGCCCGGGTGGTGGTGGGGCAACACAGTGAGTCCAGCGCTGGGGTTCGGGGGTCCCCAATACCCGGGGTTGCAGCGCCAGGCCCCTTGGGACGGGCCCCTCGAGGGCCGACCTAGGGTTAGGCTTAGGCCCCAGGAGGTCGGCAGTCCCTATCAGCCGGGTGTGCAGCAAAGGGGTGGGCCGAGGTGAGGGCGCTAGCGAGTGGGAGCGTGTGTCCAAACGTTTTGGCGCGGGGGGCCTTCAAAGGTCGCCGGAGGCTCAGAGGGCCCTGCCCGTTCTCCTGCCCTGAATGACCGGCGGCACCCCTAGTGGCCCGGGTAGCAGCGGGGTGACACGGTGAGTCCAGCACTGGGGCTTGGGGGTCCCCAATGCCCTGTGTTGCGGAGCCAGGCCCCTTGGGATATGCCCCTTGGGGGCCGACCTATGGTTAGGGTTAGCCCCTAGGAGTCCGGCAGGACCAATCCGCCCGCTGTTTAGAGAGCGGAGGGGCGGGCCGAGGTGAGGGCCTGGCGAGCGGCAGCATTGGTCCAAGCGTTTTGGCATGGGGTCCTTCAAAAGTCACTGGGGGCTCGGAGGGCCCCGCCCGTACTCCCACCCTGAATGACCGGCGGCGCCACTAGCGGCCCGGGTGGCGGCAGGGTGGCACGGTTAGTCCAGCGCTGGGGCTCGGGTGTCAGCAATCCCAGGCGTTGTGGCGCCAGGCCCCATCAGACGGGCCCCTCGAGGGCCGACCTAGGGTTAGGGTTAGCCCACAGGAGGCCTGCAGGCCTCATCAGCCGGTTGTGCGGTGAGCGGAGGGGCGGGCCAAGGTGATGGTGCTGGCGATGGGGAAGTTGGGCCCAAGCGTTTTAGCGAGGGAGGTATTCGAAGGTTGCCTGGGGCTCAGAGGGCCCTGCCCCTTCTCCCTCCTTGAATGACCGGTGGCGCCCCTACCATCCCAGTTGGCGGTGGGGAAGCAGGGAGAGTCTGGCGCTGGGGCTCGGGTGTCCCCAATCCCCGGTGTTGCGGCGCAAGGCTCCTTGGGCGGGGCCCCTCGTGGGCCGACCAAGTGTTAGGGTTAGCCCCCAGGATGCTGACAGGCCTGATCTGCAGCCTGTGCGGCAAGTGGAGGAGTGGGCTAAGATGTGGGTGCTGGGGAGCAGGAGCGTGGGCCCAAGCATTTTCGCAAGTGCGGCCTTCAAATGTCGCCAGGGGCTTGAAGGGCCCTGCCTGTTCTCCCGCACTGAATGACTGGTGGCGCCCCTAGCGGCTCGGGTGGTGTCGGGTCGGCAGGGTGAGTCCGGCGCTGGAGCTCGGGGGTCCCCAATCCCCTGCGTTGCTGCGCCAGGCCCCTTGGGAAGGCCCGCTTGGGGGTCGACCTAGGGTTAGGGTTACCCCCAGGAGGCCAGTAGGCCCGATCTGCCAGCTGTGCGGCGAGCGGAGGGGCAGGCTGAGATGAGGGCACTGGCCAGCGGGGAATGTGGGCCCAAGCATTTTGGCACGAGACGCCTTCAAAAGTCGCCAGGGGCTTGGAGGGCCCTGCCCATTCTCCTGCTCTGAATGACCAACGGCGTCCCTTGTGGCCCGGTTGGCAGCGGGGCGGCAGGGAGAGTGTGGCACTGGGGCTCGGGGTTCCCCAATCCCCGGCTTTGCGGCGCCAGGGCCTTTGGGAGGGGCCCCTTGGGGACGGACCTAGGGTTAGGTTTAGCCCCCAGGAGGCCCGCAGGCCCGATCTGCCGGCTGTGTGGCGAGCGGAGGGGCGGGCCGAGATGAGGGTGCTGGCGAGCGGGAACATGGGCCCAAGCGTTTTGGCGCGAGTGGCCTTCGAAGGTCGCCGGGGGCTAAGGGGGCCTTGCCCGTTTTCCCTCCCTGAATGACCAGTAGCGCCTCTACCAGCCCGGTTGTTGGCGGGGAAGCAAGGTGAGTCCAGTGCTGGGGCTCAGGGGTCCACAATCCCCGGCATTGCAGCACCAGGTGCCTTGGGAGGGGCCCCTCGTGGGCCAATCTAGGGTTAGGGTTAGCCCCCAGGAGGCCGTCAGGCCAGATCGGCCAGCTTTGCGGTGAGTGGAGGGGCGGGCCGAGGTGAGGGCGCTGACAAGCGATAGCGTGGGCGCAAGCGTTTTGATGCGGAGTGCCTTCGAAGGCCGCCCGTGGCTCGGAGGGCCCTGCCTGTTCTCACGCCCTGAATGACCGGCGGTGCAGCTAGGGGCCTGGGTGGCAGTGGGGCGGCACGGTGAGTCCGGCGCTGGGGCTCAGTCGTCCCCAATCCCTTGTGTTGCGGCTCCAGGCCCCTTGGGATGGGCCCCTAGGGGGCCTACCTGGGGTTAGGGTTAGCCCCCAGGAGGCTGGGAGGCCCAATCCGCTGGCTGTGCGGTGAGCGGAGGGGCAGGCCGAGGTAAGGGCGATGGCGAGTGGGAGCGTGGTCCCAAGCGCTTTGGCGCGGGGGGCCTTCGAAAGTCGCTGGGGGCTCAGAGGGCCCTGACGTTCTCCCGCCCTGAATGACCGGTGGTGCCCCTTGTGGCCCAGGTGGCGGTGGGGGGCATGGTGAGTCTGGCGCTGGGGCTCAGGAGTCCCCAATAATCGTCATTGCGGTGCCAGGCCCCTTGGGAGGGACCACTAGGGGGTAGGCCTAGGGTTCGGGTTAGCCCCCAGAAGGCCCGCAGGCCCGATCCGCCAGCTGTGCGGCGAGTGGAGGGGAGGGCCGAGGTAAGGGCACTGGCGAGTGGGAGCATGGGCCGAAGTGTTTTGTCGTGGGGAGCCTTCAAAGGTCTCCCGGGGCTCAGAGGGCCCTACCCGTTCTCCCGCACTGAATGACCGGTGGCTCCCCTAGCGGCCCAGGTGGTGGCGGAGCTGCAGGGTGAGTCCGGCGCTGGGGCTCAGTAGTCCCAAATCCCCGGCGTTGCTGCGCCAGGCCCCTTGGGATGGGCCCCTAGGGGGCCTACCTAGGGTTAGGGTTAGCCCCCAGGAGGCTGGGAGGCCTGATCCGCGGGCTGTACAGCAAGAGGAGGGTCAGGCCGAGGTAAGGGCGATGGCGAGTGGGAGCGTGGTCCCAAGCGCTTTGGCGCAGGGGGCCTTCGAAAGTCACTGGGGGCTTGGAGGGCCCTACCGTTCTCCCGCCCTGAATGACTGGTGGTGCCCCTTGTGGCCCGGGTGGCGGTGGGGGGCATGGTGAGTCCGGCGCTGGGTCTCAGAAGTCCCCAATCCTCCTCGTTGCGGCACCAGGCCCCTTGGGAGGGGCCACTAGGGAGTCGACCTAGGGTTCGGGTTAGCCCCCAGAAGGCCCACAGGCCCGATCCGCCATCTGTGCGGCGAGCTGAGGGGATGGCCGAGGTAAGAGCGCTGGCGAGCAGGAGCGTGGGCCCTAGCGTTTTGGTGTGGGGGGCCTTCGAAGGTCGCTGGAGGCTTGGAGGGCCCTGCCCCTTCTCCCTCCCTGAATGACCAGCGGTGCCCCTAGCGGTCCAGGTGGCGGTAGGGCAGGAGGGTGAGTCGGGCGCTGGGGCTCGGGATTCCCAAATTCCCGGTGTTGGGGCAATAGGAACCTGGGATGGGCCCCTCGGGGGCCCACCAAAGGTTAGGGTAACACCCAGGAGGCTGGCAGTCCCAATCCACTGGCTGTGCTGCGAGCGGAGGGGTGGACCGAGGTGAGGGCATAGGCGAGCAGGAGCATGGGCCCAAGCGTTTTGGCGCGGGGGGCCTTCGAATGTCACCAGGGGCTTGGAGGGATCTGCCTGTGCTCTCTCCATGAATGACCGACAGTGCTCCTAGCGGCCCAGGTGGCGGCGGGGCAACATGGTGAGTCCGGCACTGGGGCTCGGGCATCCCCAATCCCAGGCATTGCGGTGCCAAGCCCCTACGGAGGGGCCCCTCAGGGGCCAACCTAGGGTTATGGATAGCCTCCAGGAGGAGGGCAGGCCTCATCCACCGGCTCTGCACCGAGCGGGGGGCGGGCCGAGGTGAGGGCGCTGAGGAGCGGGAGTGTGGGCTCAAGCGTTTTGGATGGGAGGGCCTTCAAAGGTCGCCATGGGCTCAGAGGGCCCTGCCCGTTCTCCCGCCCTGAATGACCAGCGGCACCCCTAGCGGCCCGGATGGCGGTGGGGCGGCAGGGTGAGTCCAGCGCTGAGGCTCGGGGGTCCCTAATACACAGCGTTGTGGCGACAGGCCCCTTTGGCGGGCCGCTCGCGGGCCGTCCTAGGGTTAGGGTTAGCCCCCAGGAGGCTGGCAGGCTCGTTCCGCCCATGTACGATGAATGGAGGTGTGGGTCGAGGTGAGGTAGCTGGTGAGCAGGAGTGTGGGCCAGAGCATTTGGCTTTGGCTCAGGGTGCCTTCGAAGGTCGCAGGTGGCTCGGAGAGTCCTGCCCGTTCTGTTGCCCTGAAGGACTGGCGACGCCCCTAGCGCCCCCTGTGGCGGTGGGGCGGCAGGGTGCGTCCGGCGCTGTGACTTGGGGGTCCCCAATCCCTGGCATGCGGCGCCAGGCCACTTGGGAGAGGCCCCTCGGGGGCGACTAGGGATTGGGTTAGCCCCCAGGAAGCCAGCAGGCCCGATTGCCAGCTCTGCAGCGAGCGGAGGGGTGGGCCGAGGTAAGGGCGCTGGCGAGCAGGAGCGTGGGAGCCAGAGTTTTTGCACGGGGGGCCTTCGAAGGTTGCAGGGGGATAGGAGGGCCCTGCCCGTTCTCACTTCCTGAATGACTGGCAACGCCCCTAGCGCACTGAGTGCTTGCGCGGTGGCAGAGTGAGTCCAGCACTGGGGCTCAGGGTTCCCATATCCCCGGCATTGCGGTGCCAGACTCCTTGGGAGGGGCCTCTCGGGGGCCGACCTAGGGTAAGAGTTAGCCCCCAGGAGACCAGCAGGCCCGTTCCCCCAGCTCTGCGGCAGGCAGAGGGGCAGGCTGAGGTTAAGGTGCTGGCGAGAGGGAGTGTGGGCCCAAGCGTTTTGGCGCGGGGGGCCTTCGAATGTTGCCGGGGCTTGGAGGGCCCTGCCCATTCTCTCACCCTGAATGACTGGTGGCGCCCATAGCAGCCCGGTTGCTGCGGGGCGGCAGGGAGACTCAGGCACTGGCCTCGGCGGTCCCCAATCCCTGGCGTTGTGGTGCCAGGCCCCTTGGGAGGGGCCCCTTGGGGGCTGACTAGGGTTAGGGTTCATCCCCAGGAGGACGGCAAGCCCGGCGCTAAGTGGTTCTGGCAATGTAACAAAAATGCCATACACTTATCTGTAAGAAATAACGGTGTACAGGAACCCTCTTAGCCCTAACATCATCCTTTGTGAATATGGAAGCCAGCCCCAAGGTGGTCGAGGAAGTCTGACGAAAGGGCTAAGCACTTTTCTCTGAGTCTCCACACTATACAGGGAAAAACCAAAGTACATCATCTTTCACGAGTAGGAAGCATTAATGAAAAGGTTCTGGAATTTCGAGGACTCTGACCCATCCTTATTGGTAATAAACCACCGTGTACAGGAAAACACCTTCAACTCTCATCAGCCTCCTCAATCCTGATTCCGATTCAACTTTGGGGGTGTAGGACTAGGGAAATGTCCACATCTTATTGCTAAGAAAGAACGATGTCAGGGTAATGCCCTTCAAGTCACATCAGCCTTCCTGAAGACAGAAGCAGGAATCAAGGTGGTTATGTTACCATGAGGTAAGGAAGATGAGCATATAAGTGAGAAACAACAGTGGGCAGGACCTCTCTTCCAACGAACAGTATCTTTGCTTAATGTTGAATCCCTATGTTAAGTGGTTGTGGCCATTTGTGAGGTGAAAATCTTAAGTGTTTTGTAAAACGTCTTGGTCATTCAAATATGAAACTAAGGTAGTTGGGGACTCCTAGGCAGTGATTTGTCCACTGTCAAAAATATGAAAAGATAAGAGACAGATGAGGTCTCCTCAGGCATTGTCCTTTATCCTCATCCTCCGTGAGAATGGTCATCTCTGGACAGCTCAGTGACAGGGTCTCATTCACAGTGGGGGCATCTGTTCCTCACAGACATCAGGCAGGGAAATGGATTTGGTTCTCTGTGCCAGCCCAGCCACAGCTGAGTGTCACAGCATTCTCTCGTGGGCTCATAAGTGTTTCACTGTCACCAGGCAGGTAATTGTATTTGATAAACCACTGTGAAACCTCCTAGAAGCAAATGCAGGTCTCTGGTACCATGTGAAGTCATGTGAAGGCATTGTGAGAAAGTGTCCTTTTGGTTAAGAAAAACATGGCTGGGGCTCCTGGCTGGCTCAGCCAGTTAAGCATGTGCCTCTGGCTCAGGTTATGATCCCAGGGTTCTGGGATCGAGCCCGGGCTCCCTGCTCAGCAGGAAAGGAGTTAGGGAAATAACTTAGAACCCACAGAGAATGTGAATAAAGGGGAGTGAAATGGAACTTGGTCTCTGTTTTGCTTTAGGGATTGGATGTTAGTTTTTTCTCAATTGTGATTGTTCTTGAAACAGAAAAGCTGTATTGTTTTTTTTTTACCTTTAATTTTTTTCTACTAATAATTTTTATTATGATATGTTAGTCACTATACACTATTTCCTTAGTTTTTGATGTAGTGTTCCGTGATTCATTATTTGCATATAACACCCAGTGCTCCATGCAATATGTACCTTCCTTAATACCCATCACTGGCCCATCCCAATCCCCCACCCCTCTCCCCTCTGAAGCCCTCAGTTTGTTTCCCAGAGTCCATAGTCTCTCGTGGTTCATTCCCCCTTCTGTTTAGGGTCCATTGTCTAAAGGGACAGACAGTGGAAGTTCACCAAATATAAGATCGAAATTTCATTGTTCATTATAGATGCCGCCAAGTAGTTCCCAGACATTTCATTCTACTGTAGTAATTCATTATACCTGTGAAGGTGCACGTGGAAGACAATTGATGCATGCATAGTGGTAATAAAACACGCCCCTCAGTAGTAGAATAAGAGAGGATACATATGTGTAAAATTATTCGACTACAGCTTCCATGCTTTCCCTTTGGTTCCTTATTATCTATGAAATTGGACAATTTTTGTTCTCTAGGCTTAAAACTCATTGTCAGTATTCAGAGTTTTTCAATGCTGATCTTCTCCTGTATAAGTTACCAAAATCCTAAAATATGTATGAACTTTAAAAAGCGCTATATTGAAAATTACAGCAGGGAAGTTCCAT